>NC_092092.1:11699546-12020260 GCF_045679555.1 Salvelinus alpinus
ACTTGACATACAAAAATGGGAAAGTGGGTTTAGTGTAGAACTTCTGCTTAAGTGTCTGTTTACTTGTAAAGGTTACTTTAGAGGCTTTCCTTTTTTTCTCCTTTTTTAATTTGTAGATGTTCAAACATTGGAACAGAGACATTGAAACAGTACAACACACCCAGTCCTTTAAAACCCCACCCACCCCACCGCTTCTGTCCCTCGTTCCCAAACACCCCTTCCATCCCTCCCTCCCACCCACCCACCCACCCCGTCCCTTCCTCCCTCCCCACCAAGGCATCATACCAAGATATCATAAAATAAAAATTCAAAATAGACAAATAAAAACAAACATTGAGAAAAACAAAGACAAAAACAATAGCAATAATTTGTAACAATAATAGTAATAATTGGTCATACAACAGCACTACGGTTCTTTATTAGCAGCTCCAACACATCTGGCCCATATCATTGCCTCTTAGTCCTTGTCCCGGGGACCCTGAGGGGCGCCCAACCCCACCCCAGCCTCCAGCACACTGACTCCAATCAAGGGCATGGTAATGAGTTGTTTTGTTTAGTCGAGAGAGCTAGCGCCGTGGCAAGAACAAAGATGCAGAGGTTATTGGATTTGCTGTTTAGTCAAATGGAACTAGAATTAGTTAAATTCAAGAGCACTTTAATTATATTCATTAGGTTTTGAGATGTTTTTTTAAAACCATAGTTTGTAGATTTCGGTCTGTCAGTTTTCCAAGAACATGAAGGTAGATTGGCTACATTTGCCATGACTGAAAGGCACTGCAGTCGCTTCAATCTTGACCTTGTTGACCTGAAATGATTTCCCCTTTGCTCTAAAACCTGATTTTGTGAAAGATGGGAGAGATCATTCAAGACAATTTTAGGCGATATGTTAGTCGGAATCCTTAATACTGAAACTGCCATGTCCGTTTGGGATAACAAAAAAGTTACTGCAAACAAAAGTTTGGACACACCTACTCATTCAAGGGTTTTTCTAAACTATGAAATAACACATATGCAATCATGTAGTAACCAAAGAAAGTGTTAAACAAATCAAAATATTGGTTACTACATGATTCCATATGTGTTATTTCGTAGTTTTGATGTCTCACTATTATTATACAATGTTTAATTATATATATTTTTATTTCACCTTTATTTAACCAGTTAAGCTAGTTGAGAACAAGTTCTTATTTACAACTGCGACCTAGCCAAGATAAAGCAAAGCAGTGCGACACAAACAACAACACAGAGTTACACATGGAATAAACAAGCATACAGTCAATAACACAATAGAAAAAAAGAAAGTCTATATACAGTGTGTGCAAATGGCGGTAAGGAGGTAAGGCAATAAATAGGCCATAGTAGCGAAGTAATTACAATTTAGCAAATTAACACTGGAGTGATAGATGAGCAGATGGTGATGTGCAAGTAGAAATACTGGTGTGCAAAAGAGCAGAAAAGTAAATAAAAACAATATGGTGATGAGGTAGGTAGATTGGGTGGGCTATTTACAGATGGGCTATGTACAGCTGCAGGGATCGTTTAGCTGCTCAGATAGCTGATGTTTAAAGTTAGTGAGTGAAATATAAGTCTCCAGTTTCAGCGATTTTTGCAATTCGTTCCAGTCATTGGCAGCAGAGAACAGGAAGGAAAGGAGGCCAAAATAGGTGTTGGCTTTGGGGATGACCAGTGAGATATACCTGTAGAAAATAGTAAAAATAAAGAAATACCCTTGAATGAGTAGGTGTGTTCACATTTTTGACTGTTACTGTATCAATAATTTGACTCAAAAGAAAAGTGAGTTTGTGGGTGATTCTCCAATACAATGTCACATTATGTAAGCTCCTACTGACAAACGTTTTATGTTCCTATTAAGTACATATGAAGAGTTTATTTCCAAAACACTATACAGTGCCAACAGGACAATGACCCTAAGCACACAGCCAAGATAATGCACGAGTGGCTTCGGGACAAGTCTCCGAATGTCGTTGAGTGGCCCAGCCAGAGCCCGGATTTTAACCGATTGAATATCTCTGGAGAGACCTCAAAATAGCTGTGTAGCAACGCTCCCCATCCAACCTGACAGAGCTTAAGAGGATCTGCAGTGAAGAATGGGAGAAACTCCCCAAATACAGGTGTGCCAAGCTTGTAGTGTCATACCCAAGAAGACTCAAGGCTGTAATGCTGCCAAAGGCATTTCAACAAAGTACTGAGTAAAGGGTCTGAATACTTATGTAAATGTGATATTTCAGTTGTTTATTTTTAATAAATTAGCAAACATTTATAAAAACCTGTTTTTCCTTTGTCATTATGGGTTATTGTGTGTAGATTGATGGGGGGACAGGACGATTTAATCCATTTTAGAACAAGGATGTAACCTAACAAAATGTGGAAAAAATCAAGGGGTCTGAATACTTTCCAAAAGCACTGTATATCCATTTTCAGAAATGTTGGTAATTGAGCTTTTCTTTAAAGAAAATATGAAAGAGATTGGTTTGTTTTTTCACTATCTAGTTATGGCATGGTGTTCAATGACAGACATGTATTTTTTTAAATATATCACTTGATGGTTTCATTTCAGATCATATTTTTTTGCAAAACGCCATATATCCACCTTACTCTCAGAGGGATAAATAGCGCTGCTGTGTTTTACAGTCAAATGTAACAAAATAAAACCTTTTTTTATAAAGAACTGTACAAATGATACTTCAACATTAAAAAAATAGTCACACAAAAAATGTAATGCATCAATATGAGATCTGTATGTAAAACATTTACATTTGACATTTTAGTCATTTAGCAGATGGTCTTACTTTCAAGATTTAATGTCACGTACACAAGTACAGTGAAATGCCTTTCTTGCAAGCTCTAAACCCAACAATGCAGTAATCAATATCAATGTAGCACTAAAAATAACATAAGGTAGAACAAAAACACAAGAAATAAAGAAATAGGAAGAACACGAGAAGTAAGAAGCTATATACAGGGTCATTTCCAACTCCATATTTATAATCTACAGCGATACTGGAGTAATAGTGATAGATATGTATAGGGCTAAGGTGACTAGGCAACAGGATATACTGTGTGGTAAACAGAGTAGCAGCAATGTACAGTTGAAGTCGGAAGTTTACATACACCTTAGCCAAATACATTTAAACTCAGTTTTTCACAATTCCTGACATTTAATCCTAGGAAAAATTCCATGTCTTAGGTCAGTTAGGATCACCACTTTATTTTAAGAATGTGAAATGTCAGAATAATAGTAGTGAGAATGTTTTATGTCAGCTTTAATTTCTTTCATCACATTCCCAGTGGGTCAGAAGTTAACATACACTCAATTAGTATTTGGTAGCATTGCCTTTAAATTGCTTAACTTGGGTCAAACATTTCGGGTAGCCTCCCACAAACTTTCCACAATAAGTTGGTTGAATTTTGGCCCATTCCTGCTGACAGAGCTGCTGTAACTGAGTCAGGTTTGTAGGCCTCCTTGCTCGCACACGCCTTTTCAGTTCTGCCCACAAATTGTCTATAGGATTGAGGTCAGGGCTTTGTGATGGCCACTCCAACACCTTGACTTTGTTGTCCTTAAGCAATTTTGCCACAATTTTGGAAGTATGCTTGGGGTCATTGTCCATTTGGAGGACAGATTTGCGACCAAGCTTTAACTTCCTGACTGATGTCCACATCATTTTCCATCCTCATGATGGTATCTATTTTGTGAAGTGCACCAGTGCCTCCTGTAGCAAAGCACCCCCACAACATGCTGCCACCCCTGTGCTTCACGGTTGGGATGGTGTTCTTCGGCTTGCAAGCATCCCCCTTCCTCCAAACATAACAATGGTCATTATGGCCAAACAGTTCTATTTTTGTTTCATCAAACCAGAGGACATTTCTACAAAAAGTACGCTCTTTATCCCCATGTGCAGTTGCAAACTGCAGTCTGGCTTTTTTATGCGGGTTTTGGAGCAGTGGCTTCTTCCTTGCTGAGCGGCTTTTCAGGTTATGTTGATATTGGACTCGTTTTACTGTGGATATAGATACTTTTGTACCTGTTTCCCTCAGCATCTTCACAAGGTCCTTTGCTGTTGATCTGGGATTGATTTGCACTTTTCGCACCAAAGTACGTTCATCTCTAGGAGACAGAACGCATCTCCTTCCTGAGCGGTATGACGGCTGCGTGGTCCCATGGTGTTTATACTTGCGTACTATTGTTTGTACAGATGAACGTGGTACCTTCAGGCATTTGGAAATTGCTCCCAAGGATGAACCAGACTTGTGGAGGTCTACAATTTATTTTCTGAGGAGGCACTGAGTTTGAAGGTAGGCCTTGAAATACATCCACAGGTACACCTCCAATTCACTCAAATGATGTGAATTAGCCTATCAGAAGCCTCTAAAGCCATGACATCATTTTCTGGAATTTTCCAAGCTGTTTAAAGGCACAGTAAACTTAGTGTATGTAAACATCTGACCCACTGGAATTGTGATACAGTGAATTATAAGTAATATCATTTGTCTGTTAACAATTGTTGGGAAAATGACTTGTGTCATGCACAAAGTAGATGTCCTAACCTACTTGCCAAAACTATAGTTTGTTAACAAGAAATTTGTGGAGTGTTTGAAAAACGAGTTTTAATGACTCCAACCGAAGTGCATGTAAACTTCCAACTTCAACAGTATATGGCTGTATGTGTGCTTGTGTAAGGGGGAGGGGGGTGGAAATTACTGCCCGCCGGGCACTGCAATCCGGCCTACGAGACATTTTTTACTTTTTACCACATTTTTCTCCCCAATTTTGTGGTATCCAATTGGTAGTTACAATCTTGTCCCATCGCTGCAACTCCCGTACGGACTCGGGAGAGGCGAAGTTCGAGAGCCGTACATCCTCCGAAACACGACCCAGCCAAGCTGCACTGCTTCTTGACACAATGCCCGCTTAACCCAGAGGCCAGCCTCACCAATCTGTCAGAGGAAACACTGAACACCTGGCGACAGTGTCAGCGCATGCCCCTGGCCCGCCACAGGAGTTGCTAGAGCACGATGTGACAAGGAAATCTCGGCCTGCCAAATCCTCTCCTAACCCAGACAACGCTGGGCCAATTGTGCGCCGCCTCATGGGTCTCCCATTCACAGCCAGTTGTGACACAGCCTGGGATAAAACCCGGGTCTGTAGTGACACCTCAAGCACTGCGATGCAGGGCCTTAGACCGCTGCGCCACTCGGGAGGCCCTCGCAAATTGATTTTAACAAACAATTTGTCCCCTAAAATATGCGGCCCTCCGTTGAATTTCAAAATCCCGATGTGGCCCTCAAGACAGGGGTTTTCCCACCCCTGTCAGTATAAATGTTTGTGCATGTTATGTGTGTGGATGCAAATTAAGTGTGTGTGTGTGCGTGCGTGTGTTGGAGTATCAGTGTGCGTGAGTGTGTAGAGTCTTGTGAGTGTACATAAAGATAAATACAAGGGTCAACCCAGAGCGATTCATCTTAAGATAGCTAGGTGAGAACCACATATCACAGTCAAATATACGGAGTACCAACATTCCATTCCAGCTAAACAATGGATACTTGGTGTTTTGCAACAACAACAAAAAAGTTCTTACACATCCAGAATCTATGAATAAAAAATCAGAGGATAGTCATATTTAACACACCCATAACTCATACACAAAAACACAAATGTGAAAAATGTAGGGATATAGCATTTTGGATATAAACTCTTCATATGTGTATATTTACTGTAAGTGATAATGCCCTCGAAGCCGGTGTTTGAAGGATATTGGCACGGAGGTTGTTAGGCCCGAGACAAAGTCCAAACCCTTTCTTCGAGGTCCAAACACCGGCTTCGAGGGCATTATCACTTTTATACAATGGGTTACCAACATATTCAAATAATGATTTACATATTTTCATTAAAAACGTTATTTTGATGAATTTATTCATACTATTTCATCCTTCCACAAGATATAGTCCCAACACAAATCTCGGGTTGCTACCCAAGCCGGCTGGTCGTTTGTTCTATCGGTTCCATTGCCATATTGGCTGGCAATATTCTTATCTCTTGCTTGCTAGCTAGCCAACTATGGCTAACTTACAGTCACATCAAACAGTGCAGCCAGAATAAAAATGAAGTAGCTGCATTTGCTTAATTTGTTTTCTAGCGACATTTATTTGTATACATCCATAACAATGAGCTAATGATGCAGATTTCACCTGGCATAGAAAATGTCCTCTCATCAGGACACTGTTGTTCAAGAGCTAGCCAACAACACAGCTAACAAAATCACTTCAAAACTGAAGCTGGAAAACTAGCTGCGCTTTGTTTCATTTGACTTGTTTTCTATCGACAGTTCTTTGTATATATACATAAACATGATGGAGAAAAGCTGCCTATCTGTCTGTCTCATCCCGACCTCCGACACGTTCATTACTATGGGACAACTGGAGATCGAATTTGAATATTGAAACAATGTGGAAAATGTCGGAGAGACAGACAGTAATATTTATATAAATCTCCGCTGTTGAAAACTTAATGTTAGTCTACAAGAACTTTGACATAATGTCTAGATGCTTTTTATAATGGAGATCAAATTCATAAATTGCCTGGCTGGGCTAATGAGATATTGGATTGCGCAGTCAGACGGAACAGAGTAAATAGGCATTTTAATGTCATGGATTTAGCCGGTGGTAACTTGTGTAATTGACACCGGCTAGAATGCATTCAGGATTAGACCCACACGTTGTGTAAATATATATATATCGATAGTAATGCCAATCAAAGATGGATGGATTTAAGTCCTTTATTCACAACCTTTAATCCAGTCAAGACTTACTGACAACAAAGTCAGGAAACGTTCTGTTTCATGTCTAATTATGTAGAGCACTCCCATTGGGTGACACTTTGTAGATCTGCTGTGAGACGATAGGTGTCTGCTTGGGGAAATTATAGAATCTCAAACTTTCTTGGCTCAACTCCCAACACAAACAGCAGGTATTCACATCACAACAGGCATCATTATGGTGCAACGTTTGAGCTTCATCCAGCTTCAAATCAAACCATATCCAGTCAAACCATCCTCTTGTAATGGAGAGCTTGTCATTCACTCATCAGGACAACTTGGTTGGTGTCGGTCTATTAAAAAGCTTGTATAAGAGGGATAAAACCAAACGATTGGGATAGAGATTTATCACCGGAGAAGTGAGTGGAAGGAGATGGGGACCGAACGCTATCCGTCTCTTGTCATTGGGAAAACATCACCTACAGATGTAGGATCTTAATTTGATCACTCTTTTTTTTGCTAAGAAATCCAAACTTTTAGTGCAGTCCAGCATTAAAAAGGCTTCTAGAAATTGCAGACTTGATTTGCCCTAACGGAAAAGGTATCAACCCCTACACTTTTTTACAATTAGCTATAATCCACATAACAATTCATATTTCCTGTTGCTGCAGGAGTATTTTCCTGCTGTAGCGAACTGGCTCAAATTAAGATCTTACATCTGTAATGTACTCAATCGTAGGCAGCTGGCAGACAAAACTAACCACTTGAAACAGGGGCAGTGCCATAATTACAGATGATTGCTTCAGAAACCGGACCTTAAGTGGGTGCAGTAGCTAGGCAAAAGCAATTTCACACTCGCCTCACGGCTTTCCTTCATGCACACGCATGGGGACAACCACACGTATATGTTTGGGCGGTATACTTCCGGTGGACTATGAATGATTGCCAACTGAACAATACAAAGAAAACCAACTACTGGTATGACATAACCAAATGTATACATCATCTCTTCTTCAGTCATTTTGGCACATATATGAAGAAGGTTTTGTAACACTTGTCAGCTGTTAACCAGACCTAATAAAGTGACCGGAGTCTGCATCAGCCCATCTTAATAACTTTGCATTCCTTCATTTTGATCTCCCACTGTTGTTACCTTGAGAATTCCTGTCAGAGCCACTCTCTCACATTCAGTTTCTAATCCCCAGTGTGTCCAATCTCTTCTCCCATCCCATCTCCATCTAATTCAAAGCACTAAAAGCTTTCAAACACTCAACTCGTAGTTAAGGTTAACATATAACATGGTCTTATTTTACACTTTTTTTCACATTAAATGGTAGCGTAGCAACAATATGGAAGTCAGGACACAAGGTTAGAGTGTATAAATCCAGGAAGGAAGGACCATACTTTATAGTAATTAGCAATTAAGAGTAATTATTTAATTTCTTATTTATGAGCTGTGAATATATGTATAGGAAGCCACAAGTACAACTAGGTCTTCCTACCATGTATATCTAAAATGATCATGTTAAAACTAATAGAACCAACTACTTTATAAAGCTGACTAAAATGCCTGAAGCAGATATTTGTTTCGATCTGAGCAATGTTGTATCAAAGTCAGCATGAAAACCCACAAAATCTAATCAAATCAAATCAAATGTTATTACAACAGGTGTAGACCTTACAGTGAAATGCTTACTTACAAGCCCTAAACCAACAATGCAGTTTTAAGAAAATCGCTAAAAAGTTTGAGAGAAGAATAACAAATAATTAAAGAACAGCAGTAAATAACAATAATGGGGCTATATACAGGGTGTACTGGTACTGTATTAAAGAGCAGCAGTTAATAACTGTAGCGGGTGTATATACAGGGTGTACTGGTTCAGTGTCAACGTGTTAATGTGTGGGGGGCACCGGTGTCGAGGTAATTGAGGTAATTATGCACATGTAGGTAGAGTTATTAAAGTGACTATGCGTAGATAATAACAGAGAGTAAGGGCAGCGTGGGGGGGCAATGCAAATAGTCTGGGTAGCCATTTGATTAGCTGTTCAGGAGTCTTATGGCTTAGGGGTAAAATCTGTTTAGAAGCCTCTTGGACCTAGACTTGGCGCTCTGGTACCGCTTGCCGTGCGGTAGAAAAGAGAACAGTCTATGACTAGTGTGGCTGGACTCTTTGACAATTTTTAGGGCCTTCCTGTGACACCACCTGGTATAGAGGTCCTGTATGGCAGGAAGCTTGGCCCCGGTGATGTACTGGGCTGTACGAACTACCCTCTGTAGTGCCTTGCGGTCGGAGGCAGAGCAGTTGCCATACCAGGCAGTGATGCAACCCGTCAGGATGCTCTCAATGGTGCCGCTGTAAAACCTTTTGAGGATCTGGGGACCCATGCCAAATCTTTTCAGCCTCCATCACATTTACATAAGTATTGAGACCCTTTACTCAGTACTTTGTTGAAGCACAGTCTTCTTGGGTATGACGCTACAAGCAAATTACAGTACACCTGTAATTGGGGAGTTTCTCCCAGGTTTCAAATCAAATCAAATTGTATATGTCACATACAGTGGGGAGAACAAGTATTTGATACACTGCCGATTTTGCAGGTTTTCCTACTTACAAAGCATGTAGAGGTCTGTAATTTTTTATCATAGGTACACTTCAACTGTGAGAGACAGAATCTAAAACAAAAATCCAGAAAATCACATTGTATGATTTTAAAATAATTAATTTGCATTTTATTGCATGACATAAGTATTTGATCACCTACCAACCAGTAAGAATTCCGGCTCTCACAGACCTGTTAGTTTTTCTTTAAGAAGCCCTCCTGTTCTCCACTCATTACCTGTATTAACTGCACCTGTTTGAACTCGTTACCTGTATAAAAGACACCTGTCCACACACTCAATCAAACAGACTCCAACCTCTCCACAATGGCCAAGACCAGAGAGCTGTGTAAGGACATCAGGGATAAAATTGTAGACCTGCACAAGGCTGGGATGGGCTACAGGACCATAGGCAAGCAGCTTGGTGAGAAGGCAACAACTGTTGGCGCAATTATTAGAAAATGGAAGAAGTTCAAGATGACGGTCAATCACCCTCGGTCTGGGGCTCCATGCAAGATTTCACCTCGTGGGGCATCAATGATCATGAGGAAGGTGAGGGATCAGCCCAGAACTACACGGCAGGACCTGGTCAATGACCTGAAGAGAGCTGGGACCACAGTCTCAAAGAAAACCATTAGTAACACACTACGCCGTCATGGATTAAAATCCTGCAGCGCACGCAAGGTCCCCCTGCTTAAGCCAGTGCATGTCCAGGCCTGTCTGAAGTTTGCCAATGACCATCTGGATGATCCAGAGGAGGAATGGGAGAAGGTCATGTGGTCTGATGAGACAAAAATAGAGCTTATTGGTCTAACTCCACTCGCCGTGTTTGGAGGAAGAAGAAGTATGAGTACAACCCCAAGAACACCATCCCAACCGTGAAGCATGGAGGTGGAAACATCATTCTTTGGGGATGCTTTTCTGCAAAGGGGACAGGACGACTGCACCGTATTGAGGGGAGGATGGATGGGGCCATGTATCGCGAGATCTTGGCCAACAACCTCCTTCCCTCAGTAAGAGCATTGAAGATGGGTCGTGGCTGGGTCTTCCAGCATGACAACGACACGAAACACACAGCCATGGCAACTAAGGAGTGGCTCCGTAAGAAGCATCTCAAGGTCCTGGAGTGGCCTAGCCAGTCTCCAGACCTGAACCCAATAGAAAATCTTTGGAGGGAGCTGAAAGTCCGTATTGCCCAGCGACAGCCCCGAAACCTGAAGGATCTGGAGAAGATCTGTAGGGAGGAGTGGGCCAAAATCCCTGCTGCAGTGTGTGCAAACCTAGTCAAGAACTACAGGAAACGTATGATCTCTGTAATTGCAAACAAAGGTTTCTGTACCAAATATTAAGTTCTGCTTTTCTGATGTATCAAATACTTATGTCATGCAATAAAATGCAAATTAATTACTTAAAAATCATACAATGTGATTTTCTGGATTTTTGTTTTAGATTCCGTCTCTCATAGTTGAAGTGTACCTATGATAAAAATTACAGACCTCTACATGCTTTGTAAGTAGGAAAACCTGCAAAATCGGCAGTGTATCAAATACTTGTTCTCCCCACTGTACACATGGTCAGCAGATGTTAATGCAAGTGTAGCGAAATGCTTGTGCTTCTGGTTCCCGACAGTGCAGTAGCATCTAACAAGTAATCTAACAGTTCCCCAACAACTACAGAATACACACAAATCTAAAAGCCTAATATTCTCTTCAGATCCTCTCTAGCTCTGTTAGGTTGGATGGGGTGCTTTGCTGCACAGCTATTTTCAGGTCACTCCAGAGATGTTAGACCAGGTTCAAATCCGAGCTGGCTGGCCCACTCAAGGACATTAAGAGAATTGTTCTGAAGCCACTCCGGCATTGTCTTGGCTGTGATCTTAGGGTCGTTGTGCTGTTGGAAGGTGAACCTTCGCCCCCAGTCTGAGGACCTGAGCGCTCTGGAGCAGGTTTTCATAAAGGATCTCTCTGTACTTTGCTCCATTCATCTTTGCCTCGATCCTGACTAGTCTCCCTGTCCCTGCCTCTGAAAAAAATCCCCACAGCATAATGTTGCCACCACCATGCTTCACTGTAGGGATGGTGCCAGGTTTCCTCCAGACGTGACACTTGGTATTTTTTTTTTACCTTCATTTTACTAGGCAAGTCAGTTAAGAACAAATTCTTATTTTCAATGGTAGCCTAGGAACAGTGGGTTAACTGCCTTGTTCATGGTCAGAACAACAGATTTGTACCTTGTCAGCTCGAGGATTCAATCTTGCAACCTTTCGGTTACTAGTCCAACGCTCTAACCACTAGACTACGTTGCCGCCCAGGCATTCAGGTCCCATCAGACCAGATAATCTTGTTTTTCATCGTCTGAGAGACTTTAGGTGCCTTTTGACAAACTCAAAGCAGGCTGTCGTGTGCCTTTTACTGATGATTGTCTTCCATCTGGCCACTACCATAAAGGCCTGGAGGTGGAGTGCTGCAGAGATGGTTGTCTTTCTGGAAAGTTCTCCCATCTCCACAGATGAAGTCTTGAGCTCTGTCAGAGTGACCATCGGGTTCTTGGTCACCTCCCTGACCATGGCCCTTCACCCCCAGTTGCTCAGTTTGGCCTGGAGGACAGCTCTAGAACGAGTCTTGGTCGTTCCAAACTTCTTCCATTTAAGAATGATGGAGGCCAACGTGTTCTTGGGGACCTTCAATGTTGCAGAAATGTTTTGCTACCCTTCCCCAGATCTGTGCCTCGACACAATCCTGTCTTGTAACTCTACGGACAATTCTTTCGACCTCATGGCTTGGTTTTTGCTCTGACATGCACTGTCAACTGTGGGACCTTATATAGACAGGTGTGTGCCTTTCCAAATCATGTCCAATCAATTGAAATTACCACAGGTAGTTGTAGAAACATCTGAAGGATGATCAATGGAAACAGGATGCACCTGACCTCAATGTTGAGTCTCATAGCAAAGGGTCTGAATTCTTATGTAAAAAGTTTTTTATTTTTAATAAAACCTGTTTTCACTTTGTCATTATGGGGTATTGTGGGTAGATTGGCTGTAATGTAACAAAATTAGGAAAAGGTTAAGGGGTCTGAATACTTTCCGAATGTACTGTATATAGACATTGAGAGGATTCTGTCACTAAAGTTTCTCCTCTGATTTGACATTTCAAGGTAGTCACTTATGGTTTTGACGTTCATTACAATTTTTTCTCCCCTTTGTTTCATTTGGGTTTGAGTATTCCATGGCACACACATAGTTTTCCCATTTGTCACAAAATACAATTTGTGAGTCTCTTTGGATCAAGCAGCAGGCAGAGTGATGCAAATACAAAGAGTTGGTTTTTCATGTTTGATATCAATTCAAGTATTGTTTTCCACATTTTGCCCACTGAGTCTGGCAATATTTTTGGTCTTTATTATAGACCAGTCACACTGAGATCCTTTTTGTCATGGGTTGTGTTCATTGTTATTTGTGGCACGCTTTTGTTTTAATTTATTGAATAAATGTCAGATTCTCCCTAGGAGAGGTGGGTGTGGAGTCAGGCGCAGGAGAGTAAGAATTTCAAGAAGGGCGTTTTATTACAAGTCCATCAACCGAACAGGCACAAGACCACAACAGGACCACAACAGGACCACAACAGGACCACAACAGGACCACAACAGGACCACAACAGGACCACAACAGCAGCCACTAAGAAACAGGAACGCAGTCCAGTCGAACACGGAGGAAACCACTCCTCTGACTAAACTAACGTGCGGGAAAACAGTCCCGTGAAAACACCTGTTTAACAGAACAAGCAAAACGCAACCCAAACCAACGACAGATACACAAACAATCCCGCACAAAACCTAGCGTGTAGGGCGAGATAAATACCCCACTGATTAGCCTAAACTAGACACAGGTGAACACAAGACAGACAAAACCAAACGAAAAAGAAAAGGGATCGTGGCAGCTAGTAGACTGGCGACGACGACCGCCGAGCGCCGCCCGAACAGGGAGAGGAGCCACCTTCGGTGGAAGTCATGACAATAAATCTTGTTTTATACATCATGCAGCAAAATTGCCACGTATTCATTACACTAGCGAGCACTAAATCGTTACAGTCAATCTGCAGGTACATTAACTATTCTTAAAGTAATTATCCACTCTAAGTACAGGCACAGGTAAACAGAATAGTCAACTGGAGGCCAATGTTTTGATACGGCGAACGTCTCTTGAAGGGTATTTGTGCTCTTAAGAATTCCCCAATTCGTAGTGGTGTTCTAGTTTGCGTAGTGTCCACTGTCCTAGTCACCCCAAGGCAGAAACATCAGCAGTGACAATACAAGTATGACTGAAGCTGTAAACAAGGGTATGGATCCAATTTCTAGGTCCCAGACAGGTGTTTCCAATATACTCATGGAGCATGTATTTCATATTTGAGAGTACCTTGTTACTTTTTCTTTGTAACCATTATAATTATTTCTGTTGGGTAACAATGACGAGAGTACTGTGTTTGAATATTTCGAGATTCAATTTGAATGAACCCCTTATTCATTATTTGTTCTTTATCTTGTTGTTCTGTTCTTGGTCCGTGGTTCTACTCTGGATGCCAAAACTGAAAGTCTACTCACCCGTTTGTGACAATCCATGAGAATGAGGCGCTGATGTCCAAAAAGGTAACATATAACATCTATTGAGACTTATGTTGAGACGCTGCATTAAATAACCCATTCTGCAATCATAGTGGGGAGTCTGACATTTTTGAATGCTTTGTATTATTATGACATAATAGCCTTGTATTTAGAATGCACTACTGAATATATTAAAATCATTATACAAATTCAACGCTAATGGCATTGCTAATGTCAGTGCTTTGTCCAGTAATTGCTCCTTTATCCAGCTGTATGCTCAGGACCAAGGTTGTTTGGGTTACTTTTCTTGCACCTCAATTAATAGACTATTTCACAGAGACAGACTTGAACAGACACTTAACAGACACCTTATTTAATACTTTAACAAAGGGCCTTCAGCCTTGTCCCCGTTGACTTTGCATTGCCATTACTTCCTTTTTTCATCTGATGTTTGCTTCCTGAAGTTGTCACCTACTGTTTCTAGGATATAGCATCATGAAAGTTGGAAGTGCTTCTTCCCTCACTTAAAGATGTATTACAGATGTTTTTCTTTACTTTTACGGAGTGGCTGCTCTTCCCCATAGCTAAACAACCGAACCTTCTGCACATGTGAGGGATTCTCTACTTGATGCAAAAAAATGTAGGTTGTTGCTGCTCCCTCTTTCCTGTTCTCACCCCTCAGTGGCGGATTGGCCATCTGGCAAATATTTTTACGCAATTTCTCTATTATACAAATCAATAATTTTTGGGATTAGATTTTTATTTAGTCATATGCATAGGTTCGCAGATGTAGTTGCAGTGTACAGTGAAATTGTGAAGCTCTGTGCTCCAACAGTGCGCAGGGGGGTTGGGAGCTATTCAGCAGCCTGATGTTTCTGGGGGTAGAAGCTATTGGCCAGTCTGTTAGTTTTAGCCATGATGCTCCTGTGTGATTGAAGTGGGGAGAACAGGCCATGGTTCAGGCAGCTGAGGTCCTTGATGATCTTATTGGCCTTCCTGCGACACCTGGTGTTTTAGGTGTCCTGTAGGGCGGGCAGTGTGCACCCAATGGTGCGTTCGGCTGAGTGTACCACCCTCTGTAGTGCCTGGTACAGCCTGGAGTTGCTGTACCAGGCTGTGATGCAGCCCGACAGTATGCTCTCGATGGTGCTCCTGTAGAAGAATGTGAGGGCCCTCGGGGACATGCCCAATTTCTATAGCCTCCTGAGGTTAAAGAGTTGCTGTCGTACATTCTTCACCATGATGTACGTTTGGTTTGACCATTTCAGCTCCTCAGAGATGTGTACGCCGAGGAACTTGAACTTTTTGACCGTCTCCACGGCGATCCCGTTGATTGAGATGGGGCGTACTCAGCCTGGTTCCTCCTGAAGTCCATAATCAGCTTCTTTGTTTTGCTAACATTGAGGGAGAGGTTGTTTACTTGGCACCACACCGTCAGAGTGCCTACCTCCTCCCTGGAGTCTGTCTCGTCGTTGTTGGTAATCGGGCCTACTACTGTCGTGTCGTCAGTGAACTTGATAATGGAGTTGGACCTGTGTGAGGCCACGCAGACGTGGTATATAGGGAGTAGAGGAGCGGACTGAGGACGCACCCTAATGGGGTCCCCATATTGAGGATCAGTGTCGAGGAGGTGATGTTGCCTAACTTCACCACCTGGGGCGGTGTGTCAGGAAATCTTTTGGCTGATCAGAAGGCAACGGCCCTACCAAGATGGGCCGGCCCGGTTTTCTGATAGGCTGAGCTGAGGTCATGCATGCTCAAATTCAAAGTAAATCGTGGCATCAGTAAAGAGACCTGCTCTGACTGTCATCAGGTAGACAGCCAAGGTCATGGATCTTAAAAAACGGAAAGGTTGCCTATGAACGTAGAAAGAGCTCATTCTATATTGTCACCTCACTTGAAACGTAACATTTTGGGGCGCTGAAACCATGATTTGGTCACAGTGAGTTGGTGGCGCGCGCAGTGCTGTGGGTTGGTGTGGATAAAATGCCAGGGCCGAATTCTTATCCCAGTCCACCCATGTTCCCCCTGCACATGACCAGATGTCTTTGTCTGTTGTACAAACTGTTGTAACTATAAACAACCTTTCTCTGTTGTACCTTTAATAAAATCACATTTACGGCCCACAAACATTGTAACCTATGTGTGGCAGACTGATCACTTCAATTGACAGGCATGTTGTTTTAGTCAAACTCTGGCTCATATTCTACCGCCTACACGGCGCGGGAACGTTTGGCTCTGAATTTGCTCACAAAACGACACTGTACATAATTCAAGAAGATCTTAATGCATTTTCCAATGAAACTGATTGAGATCAAATGGTTGGCATGCAGATGCTGAATGGATGTATCACCGGCAAAATGTGAAGAATTATCATTCACGATGGATAAAGTGAGAAACGTAAAGTGAGGGTAGGGTGATCAGCAGCTATGCAAAACAATGTGTGCATAAAGTAAAGTTTAAGTAACACATGCGCAGAACGTGATCCGGCTGTTTAGCTCTGGGGAAAGAGCCTTCCAGGGGTGCGGGACAGGGAGGGAACGGGGGCGGGATGGGGCGTACTTTTTAGCCAGTAGTTTTGAAAATAGCAAGCCAAGAGGGGTCCCAAAAAAAGTTGTACAACATCACATATGTATATCATGTCAATCGGCCGGCCGGTTGCGGCCAGCTGGCTCTGTCGCAGCCGGCCGCAACCGGGAGATCCGTGGGGCGACGCACAATTGGCATAGCGTCGTCCGGGTTAGGGAGGGTTTGGCAGGTAGGGAGGGTTTGGCCGGTAGGGAGGGTTTGGCCGGTAGGGATATCCTTGTCTCAGTATGTAAAAAAAAAAAAAAAAAATGTAATAAAATGTATGCACTCTACTGTAAGTCGCTCTGGATAAGAGCGTCTGCTAAATGACTAAAATGTAATGTAAAAATGTATAAGAATTCAATAAAATGCCCATATGGACCATACATTGACACGTCAAGTTCAAAACATGAGGTTTAAAAAATACAGAAGTATTTTTCAGTCCTCTGTAACAAGTGTTTCAGTAGCTCTCACACCAGATTGGAGTTAATAGATTAAATGGTTATATAACGTCTCAACATAATTTTGTTAACAAAACTGCAATTCTGGAAGTCCTTGCTTATTTTCTGTCGATGCTTTTCCATTTGCAATGGATTTGGGTCTGTGAGAGCAGGTGAATTGGTGCTCTGTCCAATCAATGACTATAATTGTCAATTACCGTAGGTCCGTGACAGTAAATACCACAACACATTGCAGTGTCCTAAGATGCTGGTTGTGAGGATAAAAATTCAGAACAAATTCAACTGCAGACTAAACTGTAACAAGAATGTTACTAATCAATTATAACATCTTCAGTAGTTTTGCAGAGTTACTGAAATCACAGCTCATAATTATTTTCTCATTGGCACAGACACTGACGTCTCTTTTTCAACAGTAACATCATATTTTTTGTCTGTAGCTTGAAAACACACTTTTGGGAAAGCTGGGGGCAGATGGCATCATAAGCTCTGGCAACCTGGCCTTGAACACAGAGAAGAACAGTGAGAATAACTTAACAACAGAAGAGGAAGACAACATCTCAATCTCCTCACTGCTGATTACTGAATCTGAGGAGCCGAACGCTAACCCTGCAAAAGATGGATCCTGGCAAGGTGGTGCGACCTCTTTCAACCTTACCAAGGTGAAGATGGAAGCCTTTGAGACGCACATTTAATTTGTGACATAAATGGATGACAAAACAGAACGGGGTAGAAATTAAGGCAACACTTTATTTTAAGTGTCCGTAATAAACCATTTATAAGGCATTAATGAAGTGTGTTAACCATTAATCTTTACTCCCACATTTAAAAACCTTTTACTAATCATTAGTTATTAAGTCTTTTTGCAGCCCCTAATCTAAAGTGAGTGCTATATAAGCTTTACAAATACCTTATCAATGTTTTGAGTGACCAGTGTAATTTCTCACAAAAAGATGGGCATGCCATTGGTAGACATTCCAGCAGTACCAGGTAAAATAATAAGCACACAACACAGGATATTTGCTAACATTTATGAATGTGGGAGTAATGATTAATAAATGGTGAGTACTGTTTGTAATCGCATTATAAATAGTTTATAAATGCCTTATTAATGGTTTATTACGGACGTTTCAAATAAAGTGTTACAGAGAGTCATTCCCTATAGTATTGATAAAGAGGACTTCTGATCATTATTAGCAGATGTGACAGCATGCAATAAATTCAACTGCTTTTGCTATTGTATAAACATTTATGGAATGCAACATTTTTCTGGAGATTGTAAAACTACATGCTCCACTGGGATGAAAGAGAATCCTTTTTGAAGTGATTGATATAATTACTTAATCATTCTGACTTGTATTTTGGGATAAATTAGTTTGTTCCAACATTGAATAAAATATTTTGTCATCTTTTCAAAAAGTTCATTTGATTACTGACCTTAATACATGCGAATAAACATTTTATTATACATAATGCAAGTACATCTATGTGGTGTTGGTGTTGTACCTGTGTGTCCCTGTGATTTCTTTGTACTGACTCAGAACATAACTAATTGAAACATTTCTCATTTTGACAAATTGTATATGTTATTCTACTTTACAGCATCTCTCTACCCATTTCCACTTCAGAGTTGTCAATACTTTGCACTACATACAATTAACTAAATTATAGTTAATTACAGTTTTAATTACATAACAGTGGACACATTTCTCCAGACAAGAAGCCTAGATCAAGTTAATTACAGTGGCGACCATAGTTGCTACTATATTTAGTTCTGATTGCACCATGCATGTTAAATAGACTTTTTCCTCTTGTATTTTTTCCGTCAATCCTCGATATTCCCGAACGAAACTGCGCACATCCACAGAGAATTTCAATCTCTAAAGCAGGGATCATCAACTAGATTCAGCCACAGGCCATTTTGTTTCTTGAGTGGATGGTCGGGGGGCCAAAAATTATAACCAATAATTTGTAGACTGCAAATTCACTGCAAGAAGCCCAAACAGATATAATATTTGACAAAAATATAATAATTTAAAACCTTGCTTACATTTATATGCTATTACATCTACACTACATGACCAAAAGTATGTGGACACCTGCTCGGCGAACATCTCATTCCAAAATCATGGGCATTAACAGCATCCACTCTTCTGGGAAGGCTTTCCACTAGATGTTGGAACATTGCTGTGGGGACCTGCTTCCATTCAGCCACAAGGGCATTAGTGAGGTCGGGCACTGATTTTGGGCGATTAGGCCTGGCTCGCAGTCGGCGTTCCAATTCATCCGATCTCGACAAACCATTTCTGTATGGACCTCACCTTGTGCACGGGGGAATTGTCATGCTGAAACAGGAAAGGGCCTTCCCTATCAGGTATCAAGGTAAGACCCAGATGCAGAACATGTCGAAGTAACAATGTTCATTACAGCAACAGGGGCAACGGTACAGGACGGCAGGCAGGGTCAGGGGCAGGCAGAGTGGTCAGGTGGGTACAGGGTCAGAACAGGCAAGGGTCAAAAACCAGGAGAACGAGAAAAGAGAGACTGGGGAAAAGCAGGAGCTGACACAGAAATATTGGTTGACTTGACAAACAAGACGAACTGGCAACGGACAAACAGAGAACACAGGTATAAATACACAGGGGATAATGTGGAAGATGGGCGACACTTGGAGGGGGGTGGAGACAATCACAAAGACAGGTGAAACAGATCAGGGTGTGACACTTCCCCAAACTGTTGCCACAAAGTTGGAAGCACAGAATCGTCTAGAATGTCATTGCATGCTGTAGCGTTAAGATTTCCCTTCACTGGAACTAAGGGACTTAGCCCAAACCATGAATAACAGCCCCAGACCATTGTTCCTGTTCCACCAAACTTTACAGTTGGCATACATTGGGGCAGGTAGTATTTTCCTGGCATCTGCCAAATCCAGATTTGTCTGTTGGACGACCAGATGATGAAGCATGATTCATCACTCCAGAGAACGTGTTTCCACTTCTCCTGAGTCCCATGGCAGCGAGTTTTACACCACCACTCCACGCCGACGCTTGGCATTGCGCATAGTGATCTTAAGCTTGTGTGCTGTTGCTCGGCCATTGAAACCGATTTGATGAAGGTCCCAACTAGCAGTTCATGATTGGAACTCGGTAGTGAGTGTTGCAATCGGGGACAGATTTTTACGCGCTACGGGCTTCAACACTCTGTGAGCTTGTGTGGCCTACCACTTCGCGGCTGAGCCATTGTTGCTCCTAGACATTTCCAATTCACAATAACAGC
Organism: Salvelinus alpinus; assembly: GCF_045679555.1. NCBI lineage: Eukaryota > Metazoa > Chordata > Actinopteri > Salmoniformes > Salmonidae > Salvelinus > Salvelinus alpinus. Next base: position 11,719,823 of record NC_092092.1, read on the forward strand.
ACTTACAGTTGACTAGGGTAGCTCTAACAGGGAAGAAATTTGAAGAACTGACTTGTTGAAAAGGTAGCATCCTATGACGGTGCCACATTGAAAGTCACAGCTCTTCAGTAAGTCCCATTCTATTGCCAATGTTTGTCTATGGAGATTGCATGGCTGTGTGCTCAATTTTATACACCGCATATATAGTGTATCTCTCTATTATACGTGGGAATACTTTGGATTTCCAAAATTAAAATCACCTGGAGATGATTTGCTGGTGTTTTAACAGTCATATGTCCAACAATAAAACACTTTTTTGGGGGGGGTCAAATAAAATCACCTGTTCAGTTGGGGAATCCTGCTCTAAAGGCTTATCAAGCGGCTCTCCGATCCATTCAGAGGTTTTCTTTAACGACGATAGGCCTCAAAAATTAGCATTCTAATATAGAGAACCACTGAACAGACATTGAAGAAATCCAACAGAGTTGTCAACATCCATTTGAATATTTAAAAAAATGTGTTGTTGATATGATTAAAAACAATCTTTAAGTTTGGACTGCTATATTCAAAATGATGGACAGCTACAATTGCACATGTTAAAGGTAGACTCAGCGAAATGACGTTGCCACAAACAGCACCTCAGATATTGAGATGAGCGAGATGCAAGACTTCACACGCAGTATCTGTGCTTGTGCAGGGGTTCACTTCACACTGTTCCCAGCGTGGTAGCCTTGGCATCAAAACAGAGGAGGGGTTGAGCCTCGCGCTTCAACACTCTTAGTTGTTACGGAAATTGACCCACTATGCTGTTTACTTTCTGAATCTACTGGGTATCGCTAGTTCTAATACTGTATGTCAAATGCTAATTCAGCTAATTCATATTTGTTGAAGGAGAAAAATATTATCACATACATCCTCACTCAAGTCAACCAGCGTATGTTGATTGTATATCTATTGTACATCGAGTATACAAAACATTAAGAACAACTGCGCTTTCCATTGACATAGATCAGGTAAATCCAGGTGAAAGCTATGATCCCTTATTGATGTCACTTGTTAAAGCCACTCCAATAAGTGTAGATGAAGGGGAGGAGACAGGTTAAAGAAGGAGTTTTAGGCCTTGAGACAGTTGAGACATGGGATTGTGTATGTGTGTCATTCAGAGGGTGAATAGGCTAGACAAAAAATTAAGTGCTTTTGAACGGGGTATGGTACTAGGTGCCAGGCGCTCTGGTTTGTGTCAAGAACTGCAACGCTGTTGGGTTTTTCACACTCAACAGTTTCAAGAATGTACATGTGTATCAAGAATTGTCCACCACCCAAAGGACATCCAGCCAACTTGACACAACTGTGGGAAGCATTGGAGTCAATATGGGCAACCATCCCTGTGGAACACTTTTGACACATTGTAGAGTCATGCCCCGACGAATTAAGGCTGTTGACGAATTGAGGTATTTGTGCTTTAGGCTAGAAACAGCCCAACAAATTCTAAAGAAAGATACAACTCTGATGCACATTTTTGTTTTGTGTCTATGGCATTGACTGTCAATGAGTCATAAATATGTTTACATGTTTTTACTTTGCTTTGAATGGGAATTAAAAGTCATCCTGTAACATGTGTGAGTCGGTTGCCATCAGTTGAGCTATTCAGTCTCTGAAAACTGCACAAAGTAAAGGCCTTAAGCATTACATTTTGGTTGTGTAATTAAAACATCCGGATAAAGGAATTTCTACCTCCAACTTGGCACGTACGAAAATTTCCAATTTTGAAATGTGCACCAAAGTTTTACAGCAAACTCAGCTTATTACACCTGCTACTGTAACGTCCTGACCAGAGTTATTATGTGTTTTGCTTGTTTAGTGTTGGTCAGGACGTGAGCTGGGTGGGAATTCTATGTTGTGTGTCTAGTTTGTCTGTTTCTGTGTCCAGCCTAATATGGTTCTCAATCAGAGGCAGCTGGTAATCGTTGTCCCTGATTGAGAATCATATATAGGAGGCTTGTTTTGTGTTGGGATTTTGTGGGTGATTGTTTCCTGTCTCTGTGTTTGTGTTCTGCACCAGATAGGTCTGTCTCGGTTTTCACATTTGTTATTTTGTTGTTTGTATAGTGTTCCCATTTATTGTCAGATTAAACATGTTGAACACTAACCGCGCTGCATTTTGGTCCTCTCCTTCAACTATGGAAGAAAACCGTTACAGAATCACCCACCAAACCCGGACCAAGCAGCGTGGAAACGGGCAGCAGCAACAGCAGCAGTGGTACAAGGAGGAATGGACATGGGAGGAGATTCTAGACGGAGAAGGACCCTGGGCAGAGCCAGAGGAGTGTCGCCGCCCCAAAGCGGAGCTGGAGGCATCAAAAGCGGAGAGGCGGCATTATGAGGCGCTTGCAAGGCAGAGCGGCTGGAAACCCGAGAGGCTCATCCAAAAATTTCTTGGGGGGGGGGGGGGGGCTAAAGGGTAGTGTGGCGAGGGCAGGTAGGAAACCTGTGCCCACTTCCCATGCTTACCATGGAGAGCGGGAGTACGGGCAGACACCGTGTTATGCGGAAGAGCGCACGGTGTCTCCTCTACGTGTGCATAGCCCGGTGCGGGTTATTCCACCTCCCCGCACTGGGCGGGCTAGAATGAGCATTGAGCCAAGTGCCATGAAGCCGGCTCAACATATCTGGCCTCCAGTACGCCTCCTCGGGCCGGTGTACATGGCACCAGCCTTACGAATGGTGTCCCCGGTTCGCCTACACAGCCCAGTGCGGGTTATTCCACCTCCGGTCGGGCTACGGGGAGCATTCAACCAGGTAAGGTTCGGCAGGCTCAGTGCTCAAGGGAGCCAGTACGCCTGCACGGTCCGGTATATCCGGCGCCACCTTCCCGCCCCAGCCCAGTACCTCCAGTTCCAGCACCCCGCACTCGCCTTATGGTGCGTGGCCCCAGCCCAGTACCATCAGTGCCGACACCACGTACCAGGCTTCCAGTGCGTCTCCAGAGCCCTGTTCCTCCTCCACGCACTCTCCCTGTGGTGCGTGTCTCCAGCCCAGTGCCTCCAGTTCCGGCACCACGCATCAAGCCTCCTGTGCGTCTCCAGAGCCCTGTACGCACTGTTCCTTCTCCCCGCACCCGCCCTGAGGTGCGTGCCCTCAGTCCGGTACCACCAGTTCCGGCACCACGCACCAGGCCTACTGTGCGCCTCAGCAGGTCAGAGTCGGCCGTCTGCCCAACGCCGCCTGCACTGCTCGTCTGCCCAGCACCGTCTGTACTGCCTGCCTGCCTAACGCCGCCTGCACTGCTCGTCTGCCCAGCGCCGTCTGAGCTGCCTGCACTGCTCGTCTGCCCAGCGCAGTCTGAGCCATCCGTCTGCCCAGCGCCGTCTGAGCCATCCGTCTGCCCAGCGCCGTCTGAGCCATCCGTCTGCCCAGCGCCATCTGAGCCATCCGTCGGCCCAGCGCCATCTGAGCCATCCGTCTGCCCAGCGCCATCTGAGCCATCCGTCTGCCCAGCGCCATCTGAGCCATCCGTCTGCCCAGCGCCATCTGAGCCATCCGTCTGCCCAGCGCCATCTGAGCCATCCGTCTGCCCAGCGCCATCTGAGCCGTCCGTCTGCCCAGCGCCATCTGAGCCGTCCGTCTGCCCAGCGCCATCTGAGCCGTCCGTCTGCCACGAGCCTTCAGAGCCGCCCGTCTGTCCCGAGCCATTAGAGCCGTCCGTCAGTCAGGAGCCGCCAGAGCCGCCAGAGCCGCCAGCCAGTCAGGAGCCACCAGAGCCGCCATTCAGTCAGGAGCCGCCAGAGCCGCCAGCCAGTCAGGAGCCGCCAGAGCCGCCAGCCAGTCAGGAGCCGCCAGAGCCGCCAGCCAGTCAGGAGCCGCCAGAGCCGCCAGCCAGTCAGGAGCCGCCAGAGCCGCCAGCCAGTCAGGAGCCGCCAGAGCCGCCAGCCAGTCAGGAGCCGCCAGAGCCGCCAGCCAGTCAGGAGCCGCCAGAGCCGCCAGACAGTCAGGAGCCGCCAGAGCCGCCAGACAGTCAGGAGCCGCCAGAGCCGCCAGACAGTCAGGAGCCGCCAGAGCCGCCAGACAGTCAGGAGCCGCCAGAGCCGCCAGACAGTCAGGAGCCGCCAGAGCCGCCAGACAGTCAGGAGCTGCCAGAGCCGCCAGACAGTCATGAGCCACCAGACAGTCATGAGCTGCCCTCCAGTCATGAGCTGCCCTCCAGTCATGAGCTGCCCTCCAGTCATGAGCTGCCCTCCAGTCATGAGCTGCCCTACAGTCCGGAGCTGCCCTACAGTCCGGAGCTGCCCTACAGTCCGGAGCTGCCCTAGAGTCCGGAGCTGCCCTAGAGTCCGGAGCTGCCCTAGAGTCCGGAGCTGCCCTAGAGTCCGGAGCTGCCCTAGAGTCCGGAGCTGCCCTAGAGTCCGGAGCTGCCCTAGAGTCCGGAGCTGCCCTAGAGTCCGGAGCTGCCCCTCATTCCGGTGTCGCCCCTCATTCCGGTGTCGCCCCTCATTCCGGTGTCGCCCCTCATTCCGGTGTTGCCCCTTAATCTAGTGGGGTTAATTTGGAGGGTGGTCATTTTGAGGAGGCTACGAAAGCGGGTAGTGACTATGGTGGGGTGGGGACCACGACCAGCTCCAGAGCCGCCACCGTGGACAGACGCCCACCCAGACCCTCCCCTAGACTTTATGCTGGTGCGCCCGGAGTTCACACCTTAAGGGGGGGGGGTTATGTCACGTTCCTGACCTTATTTTTCCTTTGTTTTACTTTGTTTAGTTGGTCAGGACGTGAGCTGGGTGGGTAGTCTATGTTTTGTGTTTCTATGTTGGGGTTAATGTGTTGCCTGATATGGTTCTCAATTAGAGGCAGGTGTTTGACGTTTCCTCTGATTGAGAACCATATTAAGGTAGGGTGTTCTCACTGTTTGTTTGTGGGTGGTTGTCTCCTGTGTCTGTATGTTTTACCACACGGGACTGTTTCGTTTTGTCGTTCGTGTATGTAGTCTGTTCCTGTTCGTGCGTTCTTCGTTTATTTGTAAGCAATCAAGTCCAGGTCTGTCTACATCGTTTATTTGTTTTGTAGTTTGTTTAAGTGTTTTCGTGTTTCGACTTTACTTTAATAAACTGCATTATGTCTACATACAACGCTGCATTTTGGTCCGACCCTTACTCCTTCTCCTCATCCGGGGAGGAGGCATTAGACAGCCGTTACAGCTACAGCTATTGATGTTCATAGGTCAAATTTGGAATATCCTGTCTTTTTGGGGTATTGTCAACACTAAATATGTTAAACAGTTAAAATGTAGTTTTTGTGTTTAATTGTACATATAAAACTAAAAACATATACATTGTATCAATCCAGAGCATCCTGGACGAGCCCTCATATATTACGAAACCATCTAGCTAGCCTAATGATATTGCTGCTCACGCTAAGTCTAGGGGTCCTAGGCCTAGCTAAATGGTCTAAATGTGGACTCGTTGAGAGCGTCGATTGGCTAATGGCGAACAAGTTGCATCATCCATTAAAGAAAAGTACAGCTATCATGCTCGGAAATAAGTTACAGTATAGTGTTCAAAAACCATAGGAATAGATTGGTTTTTATGAATGCTATTTTTGTATATCTTCTTTGTATATTTGTATTTTGTATGTAACATCTAACATATTTTCTGCTGAAAATGCTGTTATCAAGTTAATTCCCTTAGTATGTGATGTCGGAGTTCACAATGTGGGAGAAGTCGGAGCACAGGTATGATAGATAAGTTTCCCACTAGTAATTACAAGATGGAGGGGGGTTTAAGTGGATTTTTTCCATATGCTCGTATTTATGAATTTATGAGATGTCATGAACACAGTATAATTGTGCTCAAAATAACTAAATTACCTTAACTCAAAACATCCCTCTGGAGAAGAGCTATAGGTCACTAAAAATGCATTAGCCTCGTCTGATGCAGAACGATAGAAACTGAAATTATTAGACTGTGTATGGGAACCCTGAGCACATCTCCTCTGAATTCATTGTTTTAAGTCTGGACTCTTTAGTCAATGTAATGCTCGTCAACGTCACTTCTTTCAGCCTCGAATTCATCCTTTTATTTCTCTTCAACATCCAATCAGATACACACTGATTATACAGTGCATTCGGAAAGTATTCAGACCCCTTGACTTTTTCCACATTTTGTTATGTTACATCCTTATTCTAAAATGTATCAATCTACACACAATAACACATAATGACAAAGCAAAAACAGGTTTTTAGACAATTTTGTGAATGTGTTTCAAATTTAAAAAATGAAATATCACAGTTACATAACTATTCAGACCGTTTACTCTGTACTTTGTTAAAGCTCCTTTGGCAACTATTACAGCCTCAAGTATTCTTGGGTATGATGCTACAAGCTTGGCACACCTGTATTTGGGGAGTTTCTCCCATTCTTCTCTGCAGATCCTCTCAAGCTCTATCAGGTTGGATGGGGAGCGTTTCTGCACAGCTATTTATAGAGATGTTCGATCGGGTTCAAGTCCGGTCTCTGGCTGGGCCACTCAAGGACATTCAGAGACTTGTCCCGAAGCCACTCCTGCATTGTCTTGGCTGTGTGCTTTGGGTTGTTGTCCTGTTGGAAAGTGAACCTTCGCCTCAGTCTGAGGTCCTGAGCGCTCTAGAGCAGGTTTTCATAAAGGATCTCTCTGTACTTTCCTCCGTTCATCTTTCCCTCGATCATGACTAGTCCCCCAGTCCCTGTCGCTGAAAAACATCCCCACAGCATGATGCAACCGCCACCATGCTTCAATTCAAATAAAATAAAATGTTATTTGTCACATGCGTCGAATACAACAGGTGTAGACCATGCAGTGAAATGCTTACTTTCAAGCCCTTCACCAACAATGCAGTTTTAATAAAATGCCTAAAAAATGTAAGAGAGAAGAATAACAAATAATTAAATAGCAGCAGTAAATAACAATAGCGGGGCTATATACAGGGGGTACCGAGTCAATGTGCAGCGGCACCGGTGTCAATGTAATTGAGGTAATATGTACATGTAGGTAGAGTTATTAAAGTGACTATGCATAGATAATAACAGAGAGTAGCAGCAGCTTTAGAAGAGGGTGGCGGGGGGGCAATGCAAATAGTCTGGGTATTCATTTGATTAGATGTTCAGGAGTCTTATGGCTTAGCAGGTAGAAGCTGTTTATAAGCCTCTTGGACCTAGACTTGGCGCTCCGGTACCGCTTGCCGTGCGGTATCAGAGAGAACAGTCTATGGCTGAAGTCTTTAACCATTTTTAGGGCCTTCCTCTGACATCGCCTGGTATAGAGGTCCTGGATGGCAGGGAGCTTGGCCCCGGTGATGTACTGGACCATACGCACTATCCTCTGTAGTGCCTTGTGGTTGGAGGCCGAGCAGTTACCATATCAGGCTGTGACGCACTCCGTCAGGATGCTCTCGATAGTGCCGCTGTAAAACCTTTTGAGGATCTGAGGACCCATGCCAAATCTTTTCAATCTCCTGAGGGGGAATAGGTTTTGTCGTGCCCTCCTCATGATGGTCTTGGTGTGCTTGAACCATGCTAGTTTGTTGGTGATGTGGACGCCAAGGAACTTGAAGCTCTCAACCTGCTCCACTTCAGCCCCATCGATGAGAATAGGGGCGTACTCCTTTTCCTGTAGTACACAATCATCTCCTTTGTCTTGATCACGTTGAGGGAGAGGTTGTTGTCCTTGCACCACACAGTCAGGTCTCTGACCTCCTCCCTATAGGCTGTCTCATCGTTGTCGGTGATCAGGCCTACCACTGTCGTGTCATCGGCAAACTTAATAATGGTGTTGGAGTCTGGCCTGGCCGTGCAGTCATGAGTTGTTACGTTCCCCAGTTTCTGTGTTGTGGTTTGTTAGGTGTGTGTTTCAGGATGGCTTCCTGAAATCCCCCCCAAGCAGCTGATTGGTCGACTCCATGGCTAATTGGAGAGCTGACCCCGCCCCCTCGTCAGGACGCAGCTGTCTCCAATTACCAATGCCTTCTGAAGCTATGTAAAAACCAGTGTTCTGTTGCTCAAAAAGAAAGATCATTGCAGACAGATCATTGCAGACAGATCATTGCTGAGAGATCATTGCTGAGAGAGGAGGTTGATGGCTGAGGGTCATTATGTTGGTTGTTGCTAACAGAGATGGTTATGTTCTGTGGTTGTTGCTGAGAGAGAGAGCTGATTTGATGTCCTGTCTTGGTTGTGGCTCAGAGACAGGTTTTGTTAAGTATTTTTGTAGCTGCTGATTTGAGGTATGTGTGTGCTAATGGAACTGTGTTTTTGATTCTTGAAATTGTTTAATTACATTTGGATAATTCTGATTCAGTTGTTCCCAGGGGGGAAGGAGAAGGCACTTTGGGAGTGCTTAGGCAAGAGGCCCGCGGGCATACATATACCCGTAGTATATTCACTGTCTAGGCACACTAGGAAAGACCTGGGCGGACCACCCCCTGTATTTTGGTTAGCGCACCAGGTGGTGCTAAGTTAGGTAAGTAGTGGGTAGGCAGGTAAGGTAGGAGAGGGGGCTTTGATATTTACTTTCTGTGCTTTGGTTCCGTCCAGCCCCTTTTCCCCAAAATTTACATTTACATTTTAGTCATTTAGCAGACGCTCTTATCCAGAGCGACTTACAGTAGAGTGCATTTTTTTTTTTTTTTTTTTTTTTACATACTGAGACAAGGATATCCCTACCGGCCAAACCGGCCAAACCCTCCCTAACCCGGACGACGCTATGCCAATTGTGCGTCGCCCCATGAATTCCCATGTGACGGAATAAATTCCTTGTAAACGGTACAACTCTCTGCCTTTTGTCATCCTTACTCACACCTACAGTCCATACCTCCTTCACTTCACGGAGAGTTGAGTTGTAGCAGGGTGTTGCATTCCCTCTTCATAGAGGCTTGCGTAACACAGGGAGTACAGGAGGGGACTGAGCATGCACCCCTGAGGGGTCCCCGTGTTGAGGATCAGCGCGGCGGATGTGTTGTTACCTACCCTTACCACCTGAGGGTGGCCCGTCAGGATGTCCAGGATCCAGTTGCAGAGAGAGGTGTTTAGTCCCAGGGTCCTTAGCTTAGTGATGAGCTTTGAGGGCACTATGGTGTTGAACACTGAGATGTAGTCAATGAAAAGCATTCTCACATACAGTGGGGAGAACAAGTATTTGATACACTGCCGATTTTGCAGGTTTTCCTACTTACAAAGCATGTAGAGGTCTATAATTTTTATCATAGGTACACTTCAACTATGAGAGACGGAATCTAAAACAAAAATCCAGAAAATCACATTGTATGATTTTTAAGTAATTAATTTGCATTTTATTGCATGACATAAGTATTTGATACATCAGAAAAGCAGAACTTAATATTTGGTACAGAAACCTTTGTTTGCAATTACAGAGATCATACGTTTCCTGTAGTTCTTGACTAGGTTTGCACACACTGCAGCAGGGATTTTGGCCCACTCCTCCCTACAGATCTTCTCCAGATCCTTCAGGTTTCGGGGCTGTCGCTGGGCAATACGGACTTTCAGCTCCCTCCAAAGATTTTCTATTGGGTTCAGGTCTGGAGACTGGCTAGGCCACTCCAGGACCTTGAGATGCTTCTTACGGAGCCACTCCTTAGTTGCCATGGCTGTGTGCTTCGTGTCGTTGTCATGCTGGAAGACCCAGCCACGACCCATCTTCAATGCTCTTACTGAGGGAAGGAGGTTGTTGGCCAAGATCTCGCGATACATGGCCCCATCCATCCTCCCCTCAATACGGTGCAGTCGTCCTGTCCCCTTTGCAGAAAAGCATCCCCAAAGAATGATGTTTCCACCTCCATGCTTCACGGTTGGGATGGTGTTCTTGGGGTTGTACTCATACTTCTTCTTCCTCCAAACACGGCGAGTGGAGTTAGACCAAAAAGCTCTATTTTTGTCTCATCAGACCACATGACCTTCTCCCATTCCTCCTCTGGATCATCCAGATGGTCATTGGCAAACTTCAGACGGGCCTGGACATGCACTGGCTTAAGCAGGGGGACCTTGCGTGCGCTGCAGGATTTTAATCCATGACGGCGTAGTGTGTTACTAATGGTTTTCTTTGAGACTGTGGTCCCAGCTCTCTTCAGGTCATTGACCAGGTCCTGCCGTGTAGTTCTGGGCTGATCCCTCACCTTCCTCATGATCATTGATGCCCCACGAGGTGAAATCTTGCATGGAGCCCCAGACCGAGGGTGATTGACCGTCATCTTGAACTTCTTCCATTTTCTAATAATTGCGCCAACAGTTGTTTCCTTCTCACCAAGCTGCTTGCCTATTGTCCTGTAGCCCATCCCAGCCTTGTGCAGGTCTACAATTTTATCCCTGATGTCCTTACACAGCTCTCTGGTCTTGGCTATTGTGGAGAGGTTGGAATCTGTTTGATTGAGTGTGTGGACAGGTGTCTTTTATACAGGTAACGAGTTCAAACAGGTGCAGTTAATACAGGTAATGAGTGGAGAACAGGAGGGCTTCTTAAAGAAAAACTAACAGGTCTGTGAGAGCCGGAATTCTTACTGGTTGGTAGGTGATCAAATACTTATGTCATGCAATAAAATGCAAATTAATTATTTAAAAATCATACAATGTGATTTTCTGGATTTTTGTTTTAGATTCCGTCTCTCACAGTTGAAGTGTACCTATGATAAAAATGACAGACCTCTACATGCTTTGTAAGTAGGAAAACCTGCAAAATCGGCAGTGTATCAAATACTTGTTCTCCCCACTGTAGGTGTTCCTTTTGTCCAGGTGTGAAAGGGCAGTGTCTAGTGCAATAGAGATTGCATCATCTGTGGATCTGTTGGGGCGGTATGCAAATTGGAGTGGGCCTAGGGTTTTTGGGATAATGGTGTTAATGTGAGCCATGACCAGCCTTTCAAAGCATTTCATGGCTACAGATGTGAGTGCTTACGGGTCGGTAGTCATTTTGGCAGGTTACCTTGGTGGTAACTATGGGACTATGGTGGTCTGCTTGAAACATGTTGGTATTACAGACTCAGACAGGGAGAGGTTGAAAATGTCAGTGAAGACACTTGCCAGTTGGTCAGCACGTGCTTGGAGTACACGTCCTGGTAATCAGTCTGGCCCTGCGGCCTTGTGAATATTGACCTGTTTAAAGGTCTTACTCACATCGGCTGCGGAGAGCGTGATCACACATTCGTCCAGAACAGCTGATGCTCTCATGCATGTTTCAGTGTTGCTTGTCTCAAAGTGAGCATAGAAGTTATTTAGCATAACATGTATTTAGCTCGTCTGGTTGGCTCGTGTCACTGGGCAGCTCTCGGCTGTGATTCCCTTTGTAGTCTGTAATAGTTTGCAAGCCCTGCCACATCCGACGAGCGTCGGAGCCGGTGTAGTACGATTCGATCTTATTCCTGTATTGACATTTTGCCTGTTTGATGGTTCGTCGGAGGGCATAGCGAGATTACTTATAAGCTTCCGGGTTAGAATCCCGCTCCTTGAAAGCTTCAGCTCTACCCTTTCGCTCAGTATGAATATTGCCTGTAATCCATGGCTTCTGGTTGGGGTATGCACGTATAGTCACTGTGGGGATGACGTCATCGACACACTTATTTATTTTATTTTTTATTTATTTTACCGTTATTTTACCAGGTAAGTTGACTGAGAACACATTCTCATTTGCAGCAACGACCTGGGGAATAGTTACAGGGGAGAGGAGGGGGATGAATGAGCCAATTATAAACTGGGGATTATTAGGTGACCATGATGGTTTGAGGGCCAGATTGGGAATTTAGCCAGGACACCAGGGTTAACACCCCTACTCTTACAATAAGTGCCATGGGATCTTTAATGACCTCAGAGAGTCAGGACACCCGTTTAACGTCCCATCCGAAAGACGGCACCCTACACAGGGCAGTGTCCCCAATCACTGCCCTGGGGCATTGGGATATTTTTCAGACCAGAGGAAAGAGTGCCTCCTACTGGCCCTCCAACACCACTTCCAGCAGCATCTGGTCTCCCATCCAGGGACTGACCAGGACCGACCCTGCTTAGCTTCAGAAGCAAGCCAACAGTGGTATGCAGGGTGGTATGCTGCTGGCTATTGATGAAGCCAGTGACTGATGTGGTGTACTCCTCAATACCATCGGAAGAATCTCGGAACATGTTCCAGTCTGTGCTAACACAACAGTCCTGTAGTTTAGCATCTGCTTCATCTGACCACTTTTTTATAGACCGAGTCACTGGTGCTTCCTGCTTTAATTTTTGCTTGTAAGCAGGAATCAGGAGGATAGAATTATGGTCAGATTTGCCAAATGGAGGGCGAGGGAGAGCTTTGTACGCATCTCTGTGTGTGGAGTAAAGGTAGCCTAGACACCCCGTGTCTTACAAGAGGCTGCTGTTCCATCCTACAGATAGAGTGTATAACCTGCCAACTGTATGTTATTAATGTCGTCGTTCAGCCACGACTCGGTGAAACATAAGATATTACAGTTTTTAATGTCCCATTGGTAGGATATACGTGCTTTCAGTACATCCCATTTATTTTCCAGCGATTGAACGTTAGCCAACAGTACGAATGGCAAAGGCAGATTAGCCACTCTTCGCCTGATTCTCATAAAATACCCCGATCTCTATCCGCAACATCTCAGTTTCTTTCTCCAGCGAATGATGAGGGCCTGTTTGGGTGTTTGGAGTATATCCCGTCCAACTCATTAAAGAAAAATTATTTGTCCAATTCGAGGTAAGCAATCGCTGTTCTGATGTCCAGAAGCTATTTTCAGTCATAAGAGACGGTAGCAGCAACATATGTACAAAATAATTTACAAACAAAACAAAACAAACAAAATAGCATGGTTGGTTAAGAGCTAATAAAACAGCAGCCATCCTCTCCGGCGCCATCTTTCTCGCCACCTTCACCGTAGGGATGGTGAAAGAGTTTCCTCCAGATGTGACGCTTGGCATTCAGTCCAAAGAGTTCAATCTTTATTTCATCAGACCAGAGAACTTTGTCTCATGGTCTAATAGCCCCTTAGGTGCCTTTTGGCAAACTCCAAGCAGACTGTTATGTGCCTTTTACTGAGGGGTAGGTTCCGTCTGGCTACTCTACCATAAAGGCCTGATTGGTGGAGAACTGCAGAGATGGTTGTCCTTCTGGAAGGTTCTCCCATCTCCACAGAGGAACTCTGGAGCTCTGTCAGAGTGACCATCGTCACCTCCCTGACCTATGCCCTTCACCCCCGATTGCTCAGTTTGGCCAGGTGGCCAGCTTAAGGAAGAGTCTTGGTGGTTCCCAACTTCTTTCATTTAAGAATGATGGAGGCAACTGTGTTCTTGGGGACCTTCAATGCTGCAGAAATGTTTTGGTACCCTTCCCCAGATCTGTGCCACTACACAATCCTGTCTCGGAGCTTTACGGACAATTCCTTCAACCTCATGGCTTGGTTTTTGCTCTGACATGCACTGTCAACTATGGGACCTTATATAGACAGGTGTGCACCTTTCCAAATCATGTCCAATCAATTGAATTTACGACAGGTGGACTCTAATGAAGTTTGTGGAAACATCTCAAAGATGATCAGTGGAAACAGGATGCACCTGAGCTAAATTTTGAGCCTAATAGCAAAGAGCCTGAATACTTACAGTATGTAAATAAGGTATTTCTGTATTTAGGTTTAATACATTTGCAAAAAAATCTAAAACCTGTTTTTGCTTTGTCATTATGGGGTGTTGTGTGGAGATTGATGAGAAACATTTTTTATTTTATCTATTTTAGAATAAGGCTGTAACGTAACAAAATGTGGAAAAAGTCAAGGGGTCTGAATGCTTTCCAAATGCGCTGTATATGATGTACGATCTGTTCTAGTAACTTTATCAAATCCTGATACATCCAACGAATCATTCATGTAAAAACCAGCACACGGGTATAATTGTTCCTCATAATCCTTTTGTCCCACAGCTTCCCGACAGATGTAACGTTTTCATAATAAAATCAGGTCAAATTTTTTTGTCACATGCGTCGTAGAGAACAGTTGTAGGCTAACAGTGAAATGCTTACTTACGAGTCCTTTTCCAACAATGCAGAGGTAAAGATAAAAATTTAAAGAAAAGTGTTTAATGGTGACCCGAGGTATAAATACAGTGAATAATGAATCGAAATAATGACAAAAAATATTATGGCTATATATAGGGAGGAGAAATAACATGGCTATATACAGGGAGTACCAGTACCGAGTCGATGTGCAGGGGTATGAAGTAGTTGACGTAGCTACTATATGTACTGTACATATAGGTAATGTCGGGGTAAAGTGACTAGGCAACCGGTTAGATAATAGACAGTGTTAGCAGCGTATGTGGTGAGTGTGAAAGTGTGTGTGTGTGTATGTGAGTATGTGTGGTGTCATTATGCATGTGTGTGCATGTTATAATTGTGTGGGCGTATGTAGTGTGTGTGTATGTGTGTGTTGGGGTGTCAGTGTAAGTATGTGTGAGCGTGTGGGTAGAGTCCAGTGTGTGTGCATAGAGTCAGTGCAACAAAGTTAGTTTAGAGTCAATGCAGGTAGCATTGTCAAGCCATTTGATTAGCTATTTAGCCGTCTTGTTTAGAAGTCTTATGGCTTGGGGGTAGAAGCTGTTCCAGACGTGGTGCATTTTGTTATGAACGTAAGGAGAGACTATTAGTATATTTTAATTTTATTTAAAAGGGGCCTTGTTGGTCGTCCTTACCACATCCTTCATTATTTCCAGATAATGTACAGACCGTCTGCGTTCATCCCTTACCTAAATATTACAGTAGGGCTACACACATTGTTTCTTAAGCATAACCACACACAGTTTGTAAGAAGGAGTGGCATCCCAGAGCTTCATTGTGCTTACATCAGAGTTGGGAATGACAAGACACATGTCTGGGCATGAGTCAGACCCAGACAGCCTGCCAGTCACAGATAGGGACAACATCACAGCAGGGCTTGAATTTCACAGGGAGACTTACCAGTGATGCAGCTTCAGGTGAAGAAATGCACAGTTAATGACAAAAGACATACCTTACATGGACTAAATGACTACTACACCCACTTCCAGATTATAGCTGGAAAATGCAAGATCATATTTTGTCCTACCTGATTCCTTTCAGGTTCAGAATTGGGGAACTAACTACCAGAGGCATTTCATTCACATTATGATATATTCAGGTATACAGTAGCTGTTGTGTATAGGGGAGACCGGGGATGGTTGTAACATGGGACAGTTGTAACACTTGCAATTCCTCCAATCAGGAGAGAGGTAGAATTACGGGATTCACTGTGCACATGCTCAGTTTAGTCCTGAACCCTCATGTTTAAAAGCAAGTCCCTGTGATAAACTTTTTTTGAAGTAAGAAAGTAATTATTTTGACCAATTGTGTTTTTGTGATGGCATCAACTGCTTTGTAGTTCCATTCACCAAACTTATGTCATGTTTCTAACCAGTCTGTGTAGGGATATTTGATTCAAGTTAGCAATGCTAAAGTTTTAACATTTATCTAAAATGGAAGCTAGCTAAGGGCTACAAGGGTCAGGGGTAGTGGTAACAACTTGTGAGAAAATGTTTAAACCTACCCTGAGTAAAGCTGGATGTTTTTGGTACATGTTTTCTTTTCATATCAGCATGCCTAGATAGTGGAAAAGAAAGACAGACAGGGAGTACCTCTTCACACTTTGAAAAGAGCATCAAATTATGTAGCAAAGTAGGGGAAGTCAATCAGATCGGTTGCAAAGTTGTATGGCATATGTCATGTAATGCTGTACAGATTCTGCAAAGCGAAAAAGAAGCTACTGGATAAGGGGTTGAGAGAGCTTCCTCATGTAGGCTACAGTAGTGGAAACAGGGTCTTCATGGAAAAGCAGGAGCAGAAGCTGTCAGAGTATCTCTTGAGGGCAGCTGATTTATGCCCACTGTGCCCACTGCTATCCAGCCCACCTCTCCAGCTGCCTTCCAGGCCACTTCTCCAACCACTTCACAGGGCACCTCTCCAGCTGCCTTCCAGGCCACTTCTCCAACCACTTCACAGGGCACCTCTCCAGCTGCCTTCCAGGCCACTTCTCCAACCACTTCACAGGGCACCTCTCCAGCTGCCTTCCAGGCCACTTCTCCAACCACTTCACAGGGCACCTCTCCAGCTGCCTTCCAGGCCACTTCTCCAACCACTTCACAGGGCACCTCTCCAGCTGCCTTCCAGGCCACTTCTCCAACCACTTCACAGGGCACCTCTCCAGCTGCCTTCCAGGCCACTTCTCCAACCACTTCACAGGGCACCTCTCCAGCTGCCTTCCAGGCCACTTCTCCAACCACTTCACAGGGCACCTCTCCAGCTGCCTTCCAGGCCACTTCTCCAACCACTTCACAGGGCACCTCTCCAGCTGCTTTCCAGGCCGTCTCTCCAACCACTTCACAGGGCACCTCTCCAGACATTTCACAGGGCACCTCCCCACATGTATCAGGCTGTGGCTGGGAAACACCTGATTACTCTTCTGATTTCAACCCAGTTGATGTACGCCCCTTCCCAAAAGCAGGGCCCAGGAAAATTACAAAAAGGGGTAGGAAAAGAAGAAAAACTGTGATTTTGATGGATTCACCCAAGCAGGTACTGGAAGAAGAGCATAACAAGTCAAGCACTCAGCCCTGCCTAACAAAACTGCTGGAAAGAAGCAAGCCAAGCCAAATCTTACTGAATAACAACTAAAAACAATCCTGCCTGAGAGAAAAGCCAAGACAAATCACACTGAAGCAGAAGATTCAGATTCCTCTATACGAGGAAAACTTCTGCATTGTGTGCATGGAGCCCTTTAACACTTTCAAGTCCAAGGAGGTCTCGGTGCAGAGTTCTGGGAATGCAAATGATGGGCCCACCAAGCCTGTACCCCAGTACAGCACACAGTACACACACACATATACAGGAGACACACACACCACAAACGTTCAGGTGTTTAGTTTAGCGTAGTTGTTGTTTGGTTGAGAAATACCATTTAGTGGAGGGTAAAAAAATAAACATTTTATTATTTATATTTATTATTATTTCTGCCAAACAAAAGGTTCAACATGGCAATGTTGCTCTCATGGTCTCAATAATTAGTTGCATGTCATGATTTATGCACTTTTTCAATCTGTTACAATTCACCCCAAGCACTTACAGCTAACCCAGACCATGGGGTAGATTGTAACACTTCACTCCTTGTATTTAAGACAACACCGTGCATTTGCAGTTTGATTTACATGTATAATAACCTCACCAATTGGTAAAGGATAGATGTAGGTTGTTTGTATCATGTTTTGAATACACTACCATAAACGATCTCTGAGACGCGGATGAAAAGGTGAGAAGTGTTACAACCATCCCCGGTCTCCCCTACTATATCTCAGGACACAAAGACACAGGGGCTTTGTGGACAAAAATGCATATCTTGTCTGATTCACTGGCCTAGGTTTGAACATTAAATTCTGAAGAAGTCAAGATAACATGCTTTGAATTTTACACATGCATTCTAAGATAATATTTGTATTCATAGGAACCGTTGGACTGACAAGACACACGATGATGGTAATAATTATGTCTTTGTCATGTACACTGGTATCTTTTTATTTTATCAAAAAACAATTTCTGGCTTTATCTCAATCAGTGTATTAGTATCATAGATTTTTTTTTAAACAACACCATATACCATCAGTCAACATTCATGTTTCTGTTTAACCAAGTTTTTTGTTGTTGTAAATGATAAGCATACTATTGTTTTAGTCCAAACAAAAGATCCAACTGCGGCAGAAAGTAAATACTTCAGAAAATCCACTACAACCAATGCCACAGGCACCAACACAAACCTAATTTCCTGTCTTTATCTCATAATAGATGAGATAAAATAGAATAGATGTGTGTTGGCCTAGTAGTGTGATGATTCATTAGAAATAGATGTTTGAAAGTACAAACAAGCAGCATCATTGTTCATAGGCAGACAGTCCAAACACAAAGCAAGCTGCTCTTCAGGAAATAAACATGTTAGCTTAGTAACATAGAAATAAGGCGAGCCACTGATTTGCAGATGAGGGTGATTTAACTGAAACAGCAGTCCGAGTGTCCTTGTCAGTCGATGTGTTGAACTAAATTGAATATAAAAAATAACAAAAAACCACACACAAAATACATTTGTTCTCCCCAGGCTGATAAAAAACAACATTTGGCCTCCCCAGATGAGAGTTAATTTAGTCAACTCTGTATGACTCCAAGGCCCCCTCTCTGCAAAACTTTGATTGAATAAGGCAATAGTGGTCTATTGCCCATTGACCTACTACTGCAATTACACACCCCACGTAGGCATTTAGCTCTGGAGCGCACACTGTCTGACTGAGTCTAGACTGGTAAAGAAACTAAGTGCTCGGAGATATCTGATCATTTTATTCTTCGACATACATGTCAGATAAGTGTAAGTACTCTTCTTTATGTTTGAAATGACCCCAGGAAATGTTTTTAGTTTTAGGCACGATTTCAAATAGATCGTTTTCATATTTCTCAAATATTAGTATAAATTCAATGCAGCGTTAATACTTCAAACCAATTTGCCCCAGTTATTTCTAAATGACTCTATTAGCTAGGTTAATAGAATGAATGGAATAAAGGCCCTGCTCAGATTCTTTCAGTTATTTCTAAATGACTCTATTAGCTAGGTTAATTGAATGAATGGAATAAAGGCCCTGATCAGATTCTTTCTATTTCTCACCAGGCATGGGTGATGAAAGACTGTGGCTGCTTGCGGTATTCAAAGGCACCAGGGGAGATTTATTTTTTAAATATACAGTATATATGCTATATTGTCACACACCAGTTAGGTACAGTGAAATGTGTTGTTTTACAGGGTCAGCCATAGTAGTACAGCACCCTTGGAGCAAATTAGGGTTAAGTGGCTTTGCTCAAGGGTACATCAACAGATTTTTCATCTTGTCGGCTCGGGTATTCAAACCAGAAAGCTTTTGCTTACTGGCCTAACGCTCTAACCGCTAGGCTACCTTCTGCCCTAAAGACTGTGGCTGATTGCTGTATTCCAAATCTTTTCAGTTAGCTCCAGCTACACTTATGTACATGGTATAAGAGATGTCCTCACTCAGGGATTCTCTGTGACTCTGATTGGCTCACTGATTTGGAGTGCAATGTTTAAACCTCATTTAGTATTCCACACTTCCCTTGCTGAATCTGAAGAGGCAGCTTCTCACCAGGATGAGATCATTTCAATACATTGCCTGATCAAAGTGTTTCTGGCTACACAAGAATGACTGTCATGTTGACTGGATGTAGTCTGTTTGGGATGGATTGTGGTAGGTTTGGGTCAAGAGAAACCCAATCCCTTAAAACAATTAAATACACTGCAGGAAGACTGCATGTGGAGCTTCTTAGTACAAAATAATTCACTCTTACAAATAGCATAGATAACAAATAGATAACAATAATCAATAAATAGATAACAATAACAATACATAGAAAACAATAATCTTGTGTTTTCATGAGGTCACGGCATACACTTGTCAAATAAACAACAGGTGAAAAACCTGAGCCGTGTGCATTCGGAGGGTAATAATAGTTCATATGGTAAGGAACAAAGTAAGTGTATGACATGGTTGTCAAGTAAGAGCTGTTCAGTGGATAATTGCAGTGATTATTAGTCAACTAGAATAATCCCTGATACACAGAGAATTATAAATAGCCTCAGAGATATATGGAATTGTATGCCCAATTGATCAATATTGCAAAGTAGCAAAAATCTCTGAAGCTGTAGTCTTATATCTCCCTCTCTAACTTTAAGCATCAGCTGTGAGAGCAGCTTACCGATCACTGTACCTGTACACAGCCCATCTGTAAATAGCACACCCGACTACCTCATCCCCATATTATTACTTACCCTCTTGCTGTTTTGCACCCCGGTATCTCTACTTGCACATCATCATCTGGACATCTATCACTCCAGTATTAATGCTACATTGTAATTATTTTCGCCTCTATGGCCTATTTATTGCCGACCTCCCTACTCTTCCACATTTGCACACACTGTACATATATCTTTCTATTTTTCTTTTCTTTTGTGTTATTGACTGTACGTTTGTTTATGTGTAACTCTGTGTTGTTGTTTTTGTCGCACTGCTTTGCTTTATCTTGACCAGGTCGCAATTGTAAATGAGAACTTGTTCTCAACTGGCCTACCTGGTTAAATAAAGGTGAAATCAAAATAGAAATATTCATTGAAATTTGAGGGAGCATTGTAAAATAACCCTCTGTTGAATTAATAAAGAATGCCCAGGCCCTATTGGCTTGTTGACAACCACACAGAAATAAGTAATTGGTTCACAATCTGTTGGATTGCTCCAGGCTCCACATGCATCACAGGGTACCACTGCTACAGTATAAACCTGATAATAGTAGCCTACTGGTATATCATTGTTGAATGGTGGGAAATTGACAGGTACTTTTGTATCTGGTTTGAGCAGGCAGAGTGATGTAGAGGCAAACACAAATGGCAATCAAATTTGCATTTTTAAGGCATGGTTTTTATCATTAACATTACAGTGACTCCACAATAATGAACTTAATGACACCATGGTTTTTATCAACAACATTGCAGTGACTCCACAATAATGACCTTAATGACAGATTGAAAAGAAGAATACAAAAACATGCATCCTGCATGCAACAAGGCAAAAAAACAAACACATGGCACATTGATCTAAATGCAAAGCCTTATGTTTGGGACACATCACTGAGTAACTGCGTCCTTATTTTCAAGCATGGTGGTGGCTGCATCATGGTATGGGTATTGTTGACATCAGCAAAGACTGGGGAGTTTTTCAGGATAAAAAGAAACAGGATGGAGCTAAGCACAGACAAAATCCTAGAGGAAAACCTGCTTTAGTCTGCTTTACACAAGTCACTCGGAGAAAAATACACTTTTCAGCAGGACAACAACCTACAACACAAGGCCAAATGTACACTGGAGTTGTTTACCAAGAAGACAGTGAATGTTCTTTAGTGGCCAAGTTATAGTTTTGACTTAAATCTACTTGAAAATCTATGGCAAGACTTTAAAATGGCTGTCTAGCCATTGTCACCAACACCTTGACAGAGCTTGAAGAATTTTGAAAAGAATAATGGACAAATGTTGCACAATCCAGGTGTGCAAAGCTCTTAGAGACTTACCCAAGATGACTCACAACTGTAATCGCTGCCAAAGTTGTTTCTAACATAATATTGACTCGGGGAGGGGGCAGGGGTTAAATCAAGGTAAATTGGTATTTTATTTGCCATGAATCTTTTTTTTTATTACAAAAATCTTTCATTTAGACATTACAGAATATTTTGTATAGATCATTTTCAAAAAATGACAATTATATACATTTTAATCCCACTTTGTCACAATGAAATGTGAAGAAATCCAAGGGGCGTGAATACTTATGATAGGTAAGTGTCATCAAATAAGTTAACAAGTACAGTTAAAGCTTAATTACATATTACCATATTACATGTAAAAAGTGCAAAGCCTTTAAATTTGCTTGAAAAGATAACTGACTATCAAAACCTCCATTGTCTACACACCATAATTGAACTTTGAACGCTTGAAGAAGAAAGGGGTGTGGCTCCTATCTGAAACAGGTTTATGGCAGCTCTTGGCCTGTGAGCAAGTTTGAAGCCGGTGCTATTTGCATGAGAAAACTGGAATCCACACCCTCCATCCACAGAGTGCTTCTCATGTTGAGACACCTCCTTGTCTTTGTTACTTCAGTTGGCAGATATCAGCTTTTGCTCCAATACGTCTAAACAGTCGGAAGAATACATAGAAAAATGCAGTACTGGAATTTATTGGGAAACTACAAGAGGATTTTTCTATA
The DNA here is from genome assembly GCF_045679555.1 of Salvelinus alpinus. Classification (NCBI taxonomy): domain Eukaryota; kingdom Metazoa; phylum Chordata; class Actinopteri; order Salmoniformes; family Salmonidae; genus Salvelinus; species Salvelinus alpinus. The sequence goes on from NC_092092.1 coordinate 11,741,677, forward strand.
ACTCATACTTTTAATGTAAGTAACTACTATAGAGTTTAACATTAGACTGTTGTGATACGGAATGTACAGTATGCTTTAAAATAATTAAATAGACTAATGAATGAATAACAATAGACATATGGACTAATAAGCGTAACAATAAGCATAGCAATACACATAACAATATACATAACAATACACATAACAATATGCATAACAATACACATAACAATATACATACCAATATGCATACCAATATGCATAACACTATGCATAACAATAGCATAACAATACGTATCATCCCTATTCATCTAAATATTTTCTCATAACAATTAAGAGATTCTTTCAAAAATCAATGAAACACTTGTCTTTTGTTACTAGCACTGTCTTTGCTGATGGCTACTTTATGGAGGAGAAATTGTACTTGTACGTCATTTAGCAGACGCTCTTATCTTAGGGTTAAGTGCCTTGCTCTTTTCAACCTAGTCAGCTCTGGGATTCAAACCAGCACCCTTTTGGTTACTGGCCCAAAGCTCTTAACTGCTAGGCTACCTACCACCCTTAAAATGACTGTGATATGTGGTTGTGCCATCTAGCTACCTTACGACGAATGCACTAACTGTAAGTCGCCTATGTATTAACCTTAAAGTCTCCATTAGGCAGGTTGACATTTATTGTCATGGTGAGTATTGTCCTGGAGTTAGGACTGAACGATTTCCACTAGATAGGCCAGCTGCAAAGTCAAAATTGGCTATATTGTAAAAATTCCTTAAAACAAAAATGTGCTTTTTGGTCTTAATTTAAGGTTAGGGTTAGGCATTAGGGTTAGCAGTGTGGTTAAGGTTAGGGTTAGGTTTAGTGGCTCATTAGTATGCTGATTTGGTACAGCTGTTTCATTTATGGTCTCTAGCTAATGGTGGTTATAGGTGTCAGGTTTAGTGTTTATTATGTTTAACTACTTGATAAGCCTGAATGACATGTCATATTATGCTTCCTGCATTTTGTTTTCAACGCTCGTTCAAGGTTAAATAAATTCACCAGACAATTTGGGTGTAAACAGGGCAGCACCCAAGTAACCGAAGTATCTTAAATGTAATTTGATAGCTCGAGGTAAGGTGAAAATCAGAGGATGTTAAATAAACACCTTTAATAATTTCATTACCCCCCACCCTTTGATGTCTATATAGAGGCTGGAGCCAAGTTGGAATGTTTGTATTTCTCAGCTCTCAATTACAGAACGCTGCCATGCTCTACATCAATTAAGTGATGATGTCCGAGAACCCGGTGTTTGGAGGATATGTTGGCACGGTTGTTGTGCCAGTATATCCTCCAAACACCGCCTTTGAGAGCATTATCACTTTTATAACAACAGCTTACCAACATATTCAAATAATGATTGACATATTTTCATTAAAAACATTATATAGATGATTTATTCATACTATTTCATCCTTCTACAAGATATAGTCCCGAAACAAATCTAGGGTTGCTACCCAAGCCGGCTGGTTGTTCGGATCTATTGATTCGGTTGTCAGAGACTCAACCCAGTCATTCAGTCTTTTTGTTCTGTATCTATGGATGTTCGTTCTACATTTACCATTGCCATACTGGCTGGCAACGTTCTTATCCTTTGCTTGCTAGCTAGCCAACTATGGCTAACTTACAGTGACGACAGAATAACAACAGTAGCTGCATTTGTTGAAGCTGTTTTGTAGTGACATTTATTTGGATACATCCATAACAATGAGCTAATGAGGCACGATTTCATCTGGCATAGAACTCGTCAGGACACTGTTGTTCAGAGGAGCTAGCCAACAACACAGCTAACACAATCACTTCAAACTGAAGCTGGAAAGACTGCAAACTAGCTGCAATTGTTTCGTTTGACCTTTTTTCAATTTACATTTCTGTGTATATATCTATAACAATGATGCCAGCTGATTCATGATTTTGACTGGCTGAAAAACGCTGCCTGTCTCTCTCTCTCGTTCAGACTGCCGACCCCTACACGGTCATTACTATGGGACAGTTGGAGATCGAATTTGAATATTGAAACAATGTCGGCGAGACAGACAGTAAGGTTAATACAAATCTCCGCTGTTGAAAACTAAATGTTTAAAAGAAATGCGAGATCATGTCTAGATGCTTTTTATAGAGGAGATGAAGTCCATAACTTCCTTGCCTGGGCTGATGAGACAGTGGTCAGACGGAACAGAGTAAATAGGCATTTTAACGGCATAGATTTAGCCGCTGTTAATAGACACCGACTAGAATGCGCTTTTAACCAATCAGCATTCAGGATTAGACCCACCTGTTGTATAATGCTTAATGACATCTGGGTTTAAATGATATCTTAATAAAGGAATAGTTCTGGATTTTGGCAATGAAGCCCTTTATTTACTTCTCCAGAGAGATGAACTCGTGAATAGCATTCGAGGGATGTAATTTCATGATAACTAGTTAGTACAAATACTATCTGTACCCGAAGACTTCCAGTCTTTGCGCTAAGCTAGTTAGCACTAGCTCTCAAAATTACCTCGAACTTCCTGCATACTGAGCACAGAGACATAAAAATGGTATCCATTGTCAAAATTGCGAACTATCCCTTTAAGATCTCCTTTAAACCCGGCTGTTATTAAGCATTGATGTAGAGCATGGCAGGGCTCCCTAATTGACTGCAGAGAAATACAAACATTCCAACTCGGCTCCAGCCTGTATATAGACATCAAAGGGTGGGGGGTAATGAAATTATTAAAGGTGTTTATTTGACAACATCTGATTTTCACCTTACCTCGAGCTATCAAATTACATTTAAGATACTTCTGTTAGATGGGGGCTGCCCTGATTTACACCCCAATTGGCTGGTGGATCTATTTAACTTTGAACAAGAGTAGAAAACAAACGTGCAAAATGCAGGATGCATAATATAATATGTTAGCCCATTATTAAAACGTCATTCTGTCACGTTTTTGCAAAAAGTTAGTCATCAACAAATTGATGCTTATGTATACTGGCCATGCTCCCACCAAGATTTGCGGTGCCAATGGGAAAAGATAAGGATCAACCAATTGATCCTTATGTAAATACATTGCAGTCAATGGAAAAGAGAAACTTCAACCAATTGATGCTTCTGTCAATACATTGCATTCAATGGGAAACGATGAGTGTCAACCTATTGAGTTTATGTCAATACATTGCATTCAATGGGAAACGATGAGTGTCAACCTATTGAGTTTATGTCGATACATTGCATTCAATGGGAAAAGATGAGTGTCAACCTATTGAGTTTATGTCAATACATTGCATTCAATGGGAAAAGATGAGTGTCACAGGGTTGATGCCCCAAAGCTTTACAATGATGGTGAAAACTTGGGGAAATCCTGGGGTTAAGTGGATTAAAATCTTCCTAGAAGTTGGACAAACATGACCTGGGAAATGCCAAAATGTATTTTCAGTGAAAACATATAATTTATTTAAAGGAAGACACACTCTCTATCAGATTGTTTTTCTAATGCCTTGCTTCTTGTCTCTTTGACTTCAAGCATCCACCATCTGTAACAGAACGCACTAAGCCACTCTTATGATGGATTCCCAACAACTCTCCCTGCTGTCCTCCTTGAAGGAAGAGTTGAAGCCTGAAGATTACATTCAGCCCCACTATAAGGAGGCATATCGCCTTGCCATTGATTCCCTGGTGAATGACGGCAGAGAGAGCTACCAGGAGTTCCTCAAGTCCGAGCGGATAGGGAGCTTCCTCTCAGAAGATGAACTCCACTTCATCACTACAAACGCCTCACAGCCATTGCCTAGCAACCACACAGAAGAAATTGATGGCCCAGCTCCGGACGCTGCGGCCAGCAAGTCTTCAACTGGAACGTACTGGCCTGTGGACTCTGACATAGCAACACCTGACTTGGAGTTAGGGTGGCCGGAGGTCATGCCTGATAGACTGCAAACCAATATAAATCTGTTCTTCCATCCACCCAGACTAAACAGACCCACCATTAAAGAGGTGATCCGGAAACACATTCAGGATGCCAGACAGGTAATCCTGCAATGTTTTGTGTCAACAACAATGGCAATGCTTATGGAGCTAATGGAGTTTATGGAATGCAAATTACAATAGTTGTCTTTTTTAAAAGCTGCTGCTCCTTTTTTTTAATGTATTATTATTATTGTTATTATAGTAAAATAGTATAGCATATACTATATAGTTTATAGAATAATGTCTGTTCTTCAACTGTGACTGTCTCTTTGTGTGAACGTGATCGCTCCTGAATCACAAATTGAAACTATTCCAGGACAAAATTATTTACAGCACAACTCCCTTTTCTCCCAGGGCAGAATTATACCCACATAGTTCCTTTTCACTAGACAGGTGTGTCTGAGGTGGTATCACGGTGGGTCTATAAAATATATAGATTTTTTACAATTTACCTTCATGAGTAGGTGCCGCTGCAACGAAAACTCACCCGGTATCCTTGAATGTGAGGTAACTCTCGTAGTTGTGGGTCAAATCCTGAGATTAAGCCATGTATAGATTATCCTGCTTCTAACCTTGTTCTCTGTGTGATTCACAAGACATTTTTAGACTACCATTACCAGAAATAGAAATGTAAAGATCAATAGACTTTTACCTTATGTTGCACAGCAGGACAGTACACAGATCATGGATTGCCTGCAGCTGTCATGCAAGAAATCTGTCAATGCTGTGTTCAAAGAAAGAACCGGTTGTACAGGAACTGGATTCATCAAAGGATGTTCCTGAAAACCTATCATCGTAGCAGTCATAACTACACTCTCAGAAAAAAAAGTTACCGAATTGTACTTAAAGGGGTACAAATTATTGTCAATGTAGTGCTACCCTGTAAGGTACATCCATTGTCCCATTAGTTATAAGTACATAATTGTACCCTTGCATAATTGTACCCTTACATAATTGTACCCTTACCTCAAAAGAGCCAAAAGGGTACCACCACAGTGACAAAGCCATTTGATAATTTTAAGTGGCAAAAATTTACCTATTCTCTATGCCAAGTCCCTCACGTGTACATGCCTCTCCGCCATAAAACTTCTGACACCAATGTAGCAAATTCAGAAGATTTTGATCTATTGTACTTTGCCCTAACTGTACCCTTTATTCTGAGAGTGTACTTTGAATCCTATCATGCAGTCATATAATCTGTTGGCTATGCAATGCCAAACCCCTGATAATTATATTTGCTGCTTCATCCGCTTCGGTCAAGGATGGGTTATTTTGAACATTTACAAATCTCCTATCAGAACACTCAAACTATAGTTTTACTGTAGTTTCTCATGTGATTTAGTCTACATTGTCTAGCTAGTATTAGCTACAAGTATTCCAAATACATGAACATCTCATTCCAAAATCATGGGCATTAATATGGAGTTGGCTCCCCCTTTGCTGCTATAACAGCCTCCACTCTTCTGGGAAGGCTTTCCTCTAGATGTTGGAACATTGCTGCAGGGACTTGCTTCCATTCAGCCACATGCATTAGTGAGGTCTGGCATTTATGTTGGGTGATTAGGCCGGGCTCGCAGTCGGCGTTCCAATTCATCCCCAAGGTGTTAGATGGGGTTGAGGTCAGGGCTCTGTGCAGGCCAGTCAAATTCTTCCACAACGATCTCGACAAACCATTATTCTTCCTTCAACAAACTTTACAGTTGGTACTATGCATTCGGCCAGGTAACGTTCTCCTGGCATCTGCCAAACCCAGATTCCTCTGTCGGACTGCCAGATGGTGAAACGTGATTGATCATTCTGGAGAAAGCGTTTCCACTGCTCCAGTCCAATTGCGGCGAGCTTTACACCACTCCAGCCAACACTTGGCATTGTGCATTGTGATCTTAGGCATGTGTGTGGCTGCTCTGCCATGGCAACCCATTTCATGAAGCTCCCGACGAACAGTTATTGTGCAGACGTTGCATCCAGAGGCAGTTTAGAACTCGGTAGTGAGTGTTGCAGCCTGTCTGCAATAGGCTGAGAGAGGCTGGACGGAGGGCTTGTAGGCCTGCTGTAAGGCAGGTCCTCACCAGACATCACCGGCAACAACGTCGCCTATTGGCACAAACCCACCGTCGCTGGACCAGACAGGACTGGCAAAAAGTGCTCTTCACTGACGAGTCGCAGTTTTGTCTCACCAGGGTTGATGGTCGGATTTGCGTTTATCGTTGAAGGAATGAGTGTTACACCGAGTCCTGTACTCTGAAGCGGGATCGATTTGTAGGTGGAGGGTCCGTCATGGTCTGGGGCGATGTGTCACAGCATCATCGGACTGAGCTTGTTGTCCTTGCAGGCAATCTCAACGCTGTGCGTTACAGGGAAGACATCCTCCTCCCTCATGTGGTACCCTTCCAAAATGATAATGCCACCAGCCATAGTGCTCGTTCTGTGCGTGATTTCCTGCAAGACAGGAATGTCAGTGTTCTGCCATGGCCAGCAAAGAGCCCGGATCTCAATCCCATTGAGCACATCTGGGACCTGTTGGATTGGAGGGTGAGGGCTAGGGCCATTCCCCCCAGAAATGTCCAGGAACTTGCAGGTGCCTTGGTGGAAGAGTGGAGTAACATCTCACAGCAAGAACGGGCAAATCTGGTGCAGTCCATGAGGAGGAGATGCACTGTAGTACTTAATGCAGCTGGTAGCCACACCAGATACTGACTGTTAATTTAGATTTTGACCCCCCCTGTAAGGACCGACGCTGGACAGGAGAAGCAGGTACGGGCAGTCAGACATTTATTCGGGAACAGACATAGAACAAGACAGGAACAGCGCCGGCACACGGGTAACACAGACATATGACAAACAATGCAGCAGCGGGGAACAGAGCTGGGGAACTGACAAATATAGGGGAGGTAATAAATAGGTGATTGAGTGAGTCCAATATCGCTGATGCGCGTGACGAGGGAAGGCAGGTGTGCGTAATGCAGGACAGCCTGGCGCCCTCGAGCGCCAGGGGGAAGAGCGGGAGCAGGCGTGACACCCCCCTTTGTTCAGGGCCAATAAACTGAAAATAAACGCAGTTGACAGTGAGAGGTCGTTTTTTTGTTGTTGCTGAGTTTAGTATGTAATGGTATACAAATTATTTTCATAAATCATCATGTTTTTCTGTACTTCTGGTTCTAATTTGTGTTGTTATTGTCCCTTCTTTCCCTACAGGTTATTGCAATTGTAATGGACATTTTTACAGATGTGGATATATTCAAAGAGGTGGTTGATGCCTCCACCAGAGGAATTCCAGTTTATGTGCTTCTGGATGAATTTCATCTGCAAAGCTTTCTCTTAATGGTTGAGAATCAAGACATCCAAATCCCAAAACTTAGGGTAAGTTCAGATCCTCTGCTACAATGGTAACGTATGCAGGTAGAGATCTACATGCATCGACTGATCATCCTCTCATCGTATAAACAGTATTGATTCAACCACTGACAGTAGGCCCTCAAAATGACAGACTGAAGAAGTCAAAGTCTCACTCCTCCTGTTTTTGCAGGGTGAGGCAGTTTAAAGGGCGAGGTAGTTATTACCAGAGGGATGAATCTATGCAAAGGTGCAATGAAGCTGTTCTGGCTCGCAGTGGCCCAACGCCCTATTAAGACACTTTATGTTGGTGTTTCCTTTATTTTGACAGTTAACTGTATTTATTACCAGAGGGATGAGGTATTTAGCACACAGCAACCACACCCTTTAAGTATATTCACAAAAGGGCGACAGTTAGTCTAGCATTTAGAGTGTTGGGCCAGTAACCGAAAGGTTGCTTGTTTGAATACCCGAGCAGACAAAGTGAAAAATCTGTCAATGTGCCCTTGAGGAAGGCACTTAATCCTAATTTGCTCCAGGGGTGCTGTACTACTATGGCTGACCCTATAAAACAACCCATTACACTGCCCCTATCTGGTGTATGTGACAATAAACTTTATTTTATTTTATATATATATATATATATATATATATTCAAGCTTTGCATAAAGCGATGTGTTACCATGGAATGGGCTTAGTAACATTCCACTGACTCTCTTGGTCTACAGAACATGAGAGTACGGACAGTGAAGGGTCAGGATTACCTCTGTCGTTCAGGAGCTACATTTCATGGAGCAATGGAGCAGAAGTTTCTGTTGGTGGACTGCCAAACAGTGGTGTATGGATCATACAGGTAAATGGAGCTAGGAGCTCAGGGAGAAGAAATGTCCAATAACCTGACCCTATTGTTACTCTTAATGCAATCCAGTTTCCTTGGGACGTCCCTACCCTAAACCCTAACCTTAACCCCTACTCTTACCCTAACCTTAACCATATCAACTTCAATGGGGGTGACGTCAGAGCTGGGACGTCCCAAGGAATCCGGATAGCAAGTACACTATCGTTACTGTATGATAATCTAGCAGGTCAGAAAAGGCTTTCCAATATTGATTAAAATGTTCTTTAGATATAAATGAAAGGCACTTTATTGAGTCATTATCATGATCTTTCTTTGTATTATAACAGTGACTATTTGATCACGATAAGGGTAAGGCTTAAAGGGATGGTTTTCTGAATATTTACCCCAAACATAATTGTTTTCTGTAAACAATGAATGGAAAATGAGAATGAAATCTTGGACAAAGTTTTTAGGAAAAAGTTCTGTTCCAAAATGTTACACGACAGGGCTGTCTGTAGAGCCTGTATTTCAATTCTATATGGAATAAGAAAACATTTAAGATTGGGCAAAAAAATCGAAAAGGGTTCACTTTTCAAAAACATAATTTTTATGAGGTAGGGGCTGATATATTCCTAGAATACCTATGGGTAACAGATAAGGCAATATTACTTTTTTATTAACGTTTTACTTTAGACAGCCTGAAGGCTTATTTTCAATACATCTTCAACAATTTACTGATATTGTGAAACTGTCTACCTCAGTTGACCGTGTGCAGTTGACTGAGATAAAAATGGCTGTTATTTCATTTTCACTGAAGTAATTGCTGCTCTCTGTTTATTCTTCTCTGCCTAGCTTCATGTGGTCCTATGAGAAAATCAACCTGAGTATGGTGCAGGTCATAACAGGCCAGCTGGTGGAGTCCTATGACGAGGAGTTTAGAACGCTCTTCGCCCGTTCCTTCGTGCCAGCAGTTCTCACCCCTCCCGAGACCGTGCTACTAGAACGGAATGGAAGACATGCTCGGGCAAAGTATGCTTCTGAATCCAGACAAGCCTTTGAGAGGAAGGACCAGTTGAGACATACCCTGGACACAGTGTACAGGAAAGCCTGTGAGAGACAGATGGGCATGACCAGCCATATCGGAGAGATGGAGGAGAGACTTTATGACAAGGAGCCATTTGAACACAGACCCATGATAAATCACGGCGAGAGTGTTCAAAACCGCATCCATCAGTTCCAGTCTGCAGAGACTGTGAACTTCCTGAAAAGGCACAGTTATGCTGGGGAGAGACAAGAAGTCCCATATGTTCCACACAACACAAGGTATGGGGCAAGCAACTGGAACGTGGCTGGAGATGGAGGTAATCACTGTGCTCCTGGAAGAAGCCACTTTTCCAATGCTTTGGAAGACCATTCTCAGGGGGCACAGATAATCAGAGGTCGCAATTTTCGCCAGTCCTACCACGGGAATGACAAACAAGTCCGCTCTATGCAGCAGAACATGCCAACTTTGAAGAACACAGCTAAGTCCTTCTTGCGCACATATAGGATTGAGTCTTACCTCAATAACACTGATGATCCTATTGGGGAATCCTGTGACTATCTGGACCAGTATGAAGCACAGGAAAACAAAACTAGCTCATTGATTCCTTCCAGACTTAGGTCATCCCTTGTTTTCAAGTCCACTATTCCAGAGAAACCGGAGACAAACAGTCACTCAAACAACTCTTCCTCTTCCATACGTCAGGTCGACCCCTCTGCAAAGCCAAATAATGCACCGTATTACTCTTCAATGCAATTGCAATGGAATCCAGCAACATCGATGGAAAACAGAATGAGACAAGATGAATACATAATGAAAAGGCGGAGTCTGCAGATTTTGGATGATCCTAGGAATAACATTGGCTATGGCCCAGGAAGAGACCCATATCAGTCGGTCTATGCCTGCCTGGGAAGAACCAAAGAGGGACTGGTAATGAAAGCCCCTGAGCTCCTTCAAGATAACTGGCACAAAAGACACAGTGTGGCAGACTCAAAGACCAACAGTGACTACAGAGTCAATAAAGAGTCCTCCAGTCACATGTACGGTAGGACCTTTGGGAGGAGTCAGCCAGATGGTGGTGGAATAAGATTGGGTGCACAGAATGGAGGATATTCTTCAAATTTGAACAAGGATCAGAGATCTGTCTCTCATTATGACGTCAAAAACGTTGTGGACACAAAGAGTCCCCCTGTTTCTATTTGGCAAGAGCCTCCCTACAGAACTGTGTCTGCAGCAGCCCTTGATATGAACAGCAAAGAGCCTACCTCCAGAACTGTGTCTGCAGCAGCCCTTGATATGAACAGCAAAGAGCCCACTTACAAGTCCACCAGCACGGCATTGGGTTCACCACATTTCCTCAAGAAGAGCACCAAGCAAATCAGATCATTGCTCAAAATACCGGAGAAAAAAGGGGGTTCCCCTAAAAGGGGTGGTAGCTCAGACACCATAGTCACTGACGAAGAGGTACAAAGACCAGAGAGAGAGAGGAAGGTTGCATCACAGAGTAGCATGCTCCAGATGGACAAGAACCACTGTGCAGATGATATAGGGTTATCCTCAACCCCTCGTTTTAGCACTGAAGAGCTGCACCAAAATCTTCCTGACAGAACTAAATCCATGGGGACACAGGGGCAGCATACTTCCATTGATAAAACGCATGAAAGAGCAAGGCTTGCGTCAGGAAATTGGCGTAGCGATCGGGGTGGCGATAGTCGTTTGTATAGCAGATTTGAGCCTTTCTGTTCATTGGAGAAGGAGCGACCCCATTCCTCACAATCTGCAACAGGCCCTGCCCCCATACACTCCCCAGAGAGGACCAAGAGCATGTACTCTGCTAAAAGTAGCTTCACCAATGAACAACACAACCACACTGGCCAGCAGACATATAGCCACCATGAAAACAAACTGGGCAAATTCATACAAAGAGTGGGGCATTTCATTCACAAAAATAAGTAGTAGAAAAGAAAGTTAGCATAATACAACATGGATTACTGGTCAAATTTACAAAAGCTTTCAAGGGCCCAATCAAATGGTAGGCAGAGTGGAAACAGTGTACTGCACTATTTAACTTGAAAACTGGTTACATGAAGAGATTACATCCTTTTAGGACTCTTTAAGGCAATTACAAACAGATTTTTACTTGAATTAAAGGGGGGTGGGGGGGGGGGGGTCAGCATGGTCCAGGACAAGGTATCACGGACTGTGAAATCAAGTCAGGGGCCCACAGTGTCAGTCGGAACAGCAGAACTGGATCAGCAGCACGGCCAAGTGAACAGGGACCACAGGAGGTTGGTGGCAGCTTAATTGGGGAGGCAGGGCTCATGATAATGGCTGGAGCGGATTTAGTGGAATGGTATAAAATACATCAAACACATGTTTGATGCCATTCCATTTGCTCCATTCCAGCCATTATTATGAGCCGTCCTCCCTTCAGCAGCCTCCAATGACAGGGACAGCCAGGAATTGGCAGGCCAGGTTGTTCTGAGGCACAGTCCAAGGTCCTTGTGGTAGGGGAGACAGAACTAGAAGGGAATTAGTGGTCAGCGGCAGGGAATCCGAGTGGGGAGCCGGCCAAGCAGAGACAGAAAGGGTGGCTCGTCACTCCAGTACCTTGACGTTGATAAGTCTTCAGTCCAAGACTAAAAGAGGTAAGATAAAAGTGTGTGTGTGTGTGTGAGTGTGTTTGTACACTTCAGTGTGGGGAAACACTGAACACAAATTTGTTACATCTTATTTGCTCTTCGAGTCTAAGAGTGCTTTAATATGTTATGCTTTTTGGTCTGTAATACATCAAAGATCTATATTCTTCATAATATATCAAAGCCATTGGCATAAAAAAAAAAAACAGAACCAATCAGCTGCTCGATGGCTGTGATGAGAGACTAAAAGTTCATAATGCAGTAGCTTCATTTCCATATAAAACACATGAAATATTTTCATTTTAAAGATGTCTTCACAATAGCAACTCTGATCAAAAGAGTGAAAACAATCTATTTGTTAGCCACAATATCAGAAAAACATATCCAGAGTACAGGATTTACAGTGTGTACATGTGAATTGCATGATTGGGTGAATTAGTTAGTCTGTCAAAACCTAATGCCGCTTTTGCCATCATTGTAGTGTCTGGAGTGTTTTGGAGTGTTTTTTGGAGTGTCTTGGCAAAATATGCTTGGATTTTACAGGTGTTGTGGGAAATGCAGTGGTATTATGAGGGACTAATTTAGGGAAATGTACATTGTGTGTCAAATATTTGACCTGTACAAACACTGACAAAGTTGGTTGAAAAATATAGTTGCTTTTTCCAAACAAATGTGACATTGTGTTTGTGTTAGTGCATCCTACAGTTCCACCATGAGGTGAAGTATTTATTTCAGTCTGTTTAAGCTATGGAATAGTTTTTTGGCCAAGTTGTATGTGTTCGTATTCAACCCATTCCTCTGACAAGCTAAAGACAATTTCACAGTCAACATGATATATAAGCATGACTTGAATAGAGCACAGCATTATTTTTGCGTTTTGCATTCCACTGATTCTGGACTATTTGAACTACGCTTTTTTGAACCATGCCTTTTCATTAGACGGGGTTCCTACTGTCACTAAGTACTTCAAGACCTCAATGTTTCACATCACATAGAAAGTGTATCATTCAATGTGAAGTTCACAGAGTGCATGCATGCAGGCATTCAGCTGCTTGTAATTGATATGGGAATAATTGTCATTGCATCAGGTATACAAGAAATCACATTAATAATAAAATGGTGGGGGGGAGGGGGGACATATGATGGATGGAAGGTTGGGAATTGTTCTATTGAAACTTTTTTTAATCTGTGTTTGATAATATGATGTTGGTATTTGCTCTCGAGAAGCATAAGTGAACACTTAGCCCTTTTATAATTTGAATTGAATTACCTGTTGTTGCGTTGTGTTTTCCATCTTTAGTAATGATGAGAATAGATATTGTCCAATAGATCTGTTATAATTTAGAGCTATGAGGTCGGAATTATGAGATTGTAGTTTACAAGAGGCTTCTATGGAGGTCAGCATTATGACCATCAAGTCAGAAACATAATTTTGTAATGTCGCTAGGAAGATGTGTCATTGCAACCAGTTTTTCCCACTGGGTTTCTAATTTGTGCAATATGTAATATATATGCAATGGAATAAACTGCTTCTAAAAGCCTCTCATAAGTATACATTTATATTGTTATGTTCCACTAAGACCATTATGCGCCATTACGTGCCATTACGTGCCATTAAGCTCAGAACAAATAGGAGTTACTGTACAAATACATGTGGTCACTAGTCTGATCAAAATAATTATTTATAAATCAGTAGATTAGAGTGTTTATGGGAATTACAAAAGTATAGAGTCTCTTGACTATATTTTATATGTAATAATAATAATATATGCTATTTAGCAGCCACTTTTATCCAAAGCGACCAGGGCCGGCTCTAGTCTTTAGGGGGCCCTAAGCGAGAATTGGTTGGGGGGCCCCCACTGAGTGGGCAAAACAAATGTGACCCCCCTTGACAGAGGATCATTTTTTTGTTTGTTTTAAAGTGAATTTCCTGCAATTCTAAACATTTTGCCATAGGGTGCAGAGAAAATGTTAAAGTTTTAAAGCAAGTTTTCTGCATTTCTATACATTTTGCCATGGGGAGTAGAGAACAAAAGATCACAACTGCTGATGCACAACCAAATTTCAAACTTGCACCTTTTTTATTCTACTATTCTAACTCTCTAGCGGCTGGGGGCCCTAAGTGACAGCTTATGGCGCTTATGCCTGGAGCCAGCCCAGAAAGCAACTTACAGTCAAGCATCCAAGGACAGCTACGCCACCCCACCCCATGAGACCTGTGTTTGCTGATCTATTTATTGTAAATATTTCATTAACCTTGGAGCTTGCATAGCTAATGATGAGGGAAGAACATTTTTCTCTTCCACTTAATGTCAAACTAGTTGCTGCAGGACAGTGGGACAGGGTTGGGAACAATTCAGGAAGAACACTGAAATTCCAATTCTCTTCAAAGCTTTTCAATGAGGAAAACGTGTAATTGGAATTTGGTTTACTTTCTGAATTGACTGGAATTTAAATGGAATGGACCTGTAGTGGGATAAAGCAACATAGTGTCCAATAATATGAAAAACAGACATGACTATTCTTAAAGACCCAGTTGAAAACTTGTTATTTAATGAGGACACTGCCACAACTGGAGGTCTGCTTGTTGGATTTTTATTTGCCCTGCGCACGAAGAGACAACCCACAATATGTTAGCCCTTGGCGCAGTCACAGCTCTCAGGCATCTCGCTAGCTGAAGGTCAGGCAATAGAGCAATCAAAAGGAAATAACTGGTGCTGCGTGCACACATTCAGTGCACAACAGCACACAATACAATACAAGTAAAATGATATACAACATAGTTTGGTTGTATTCATCAACCTGCCCATCTAAAATAAGCACTGGGACCACATAACTGAACCCATAAAGCTGATTTTTTAAGTCACACATGCCCACTGGGCTAGTTTGCATCCCACCACAACCCACCAGAATGATGTCTGAAGGAGCTAGAAAGTTCCCCTCTACCACTCCCGCCTCCCTCAACCGAGGTATAATATCTGCACGCAGAGTAGTAGCCATGGACCCACTATCTAACATCCCCTTCAGGTCAACTTTATCCTGTACTAGCACGGTGGTGTAAAACAAACGGTCATTCTGAGTAATTGTCATTGTGTTCTGAAAAATGACTGTTGTTGGGTACTGACAAAAATAAGAATAAACAGATTGGATATCATCATCAGTGGAGGAAAAATTAGACTGCCCCACATTGCCCTCCTCAGAATGGAGGCTTTCTAGTTTTCCTGAGACCTGCCGGGCTGTCCACATCCAGGGCTCTGTTGCTGCCCAGTCTCACTAAAGTCAAAGCTCATGTGGCCAGGAGAGAAGCACTTGAAACACAGCTGGTGCATCTGACAGTGAGCTTTGGTCCTGTGATTAGTGCTTCCACAGACAGCACACTTACGCTGACGTTTGGGGAACTGTTTAAGGGGCCATCTGTTCACAGACTGAGTATTGCTGACAAGTGCCTTCTCTTACATACTCAACACTTTCTCTAATATCCCACTCTTAGATACAGGTGGGGCCTGTTCTGGTTCAAGGCCACATCGAGAAAAAGATGACACATTAGGTCTGCTCACAGGATCCACATCCTCCTGGGGGGAGTCAAAGACGGCAGTCACCTGCTGTGAAAGTTGTGTTCTACATGCTTTACGCTCCCTTAACACTTCATCCAAACGATCCTGTACCTCACTGGCTGTCCAGTCATGAAGGGGTTTGCTTTTGAACACTTGGGCCAACTCTTTATCAGGACAGTTGCGTACAAACATGACTGCCAACTCTGAGCACTGTTCAGCTGCCTCTGCAGTTTTGTTAAGCCTAATCCAGAAATCTAGTGGATCCTCATTAGCATATGGTTTGATTGAATAGAAATCAGCTAATGGCATACCTGAGCAGACAGTATCCCCAAAGTGTTGCTTGAGAACACTGAACACTGCCTTAACATCTGTGACAACAGGGCTGTTACGCATCCAGGCTTTGGTCACATCCTGTGCCCTCCGCATGAGCCTAGACATCACCTCCCCAACATGCTCAGACCCAGTGTAACAGCTCTTCTCTAGGTAGACTCCCATTAGCTCCTCCCACTCCAGGACAGAGTACTTATCTGAGCCATCACCCCTAAAGAAAGGTGGAGCACTAACATCTGACTTCACAACCAGATTCAGCTTGGACGCATCAATAAAAGTTGACCCACATTGATCAGACAGGGGAAACTGCTGGGGTTGGTGAGGGGGATGGGCAGGAGAAAGACTTGAAGCCCCAGGCTGCAGTTAACTTGCTCTGATTGGTTCAGAGATAGGAGAATCTATATGCTTAATAAGGTCACTAAGCTGACTCGGACGTGTCCCATTATTACTGAGGACTGGTGATGATGGTACATCAAAAGATAGAGGTGGGATACCCTGCTCAGGTGGAGTAAACAGCCTACCCCTCTCAGTGCAAGAAAGATCTTGAACAACGCTTTGTACTACTCCCTTCACAGAACAGCGCAAACTGGCTCTAACCAGAACAGAAAGAGGAGTGGGAGGCCCCGGTGCACAACTGAGCAAGAGGACAAGTACATTAGAGTGTCTAGTTTGAGAAAGAGACGCCTCACAAGTCCTCAACTGGCAGCTTCATTAAATTGTACCCGCAAAACACCAGTCTCAACGTCAACAGTGAAGAGGCGACTCCGGAATGCTGGCCTTCTAATGTTTTACTCACGCCAGCCACGGAGAAGGAGAGGGGGGTGTGCAGTCCTTGTTAGCGGGTCGCGATGATGGCACTGTATTTTCCTCAAAGCGGGCAAAGAAGGTGTTTAGTTTGTCTGGAAGCATGACGTCGGTGTCCGTGACGTGGCTGGTTTTCTTTTTGTAGTCCGTGATTTCCTGTAGACCCTGCCACATACGTCGCGTGTCTGAGCCGTTGAATTGCGACTCCACCTTGTCCCTGTACTGGCATTTAATTTGTTTGATTGCCTTGCTGAGGGAATAACTACACTGTTTATATTCAGTCATATTCCCAGACCTCTTTCCATTGTTAAATGCTGTGGATCGCGCTTTCAGTTTTACGCGAATGCCGTCATCCCATCCACGGTTTCTGGTTAGGGTAGGTATTAATAGTCACAGTGGTAGTTTAATAGTCACAGTGGGTACAATCGGAATATATTCCAGTCCGCCTGATCAAGACAATCTTGAAGCGTGGCTTCCGATTGGTCGGACCAGCTTTGAATGGTTCTCGTCACTGGTACATCCTGTTTGAGTTTCTGCCTATAAGACGGTAGTTAGCACGATGACCTCGTGGACGGATTTGCCGAATGGAGGTCGGGTTAGGGCTTCGTATGCATTGCGTAAGTTAGAGTAGCAGTGGTCGAGGATATTTCCCATGCACGTAGCACAATCATTATGCTGGTAGAATTTAGGTAGCCTTGTTCTCAAATTTGCTTTGTTAAAATCCCCAGCTACAATAAATGCAGCCTCAGGATATATGGTTTCCAGTTTGCATATAGTCCAGTGAAGTTCCTTGATCGCCATCTTGATGTCTGCTTGAGGGGGAATGTACGCAGCTGTGACTATAACTGAAGAGAATTCTCTTGGTAGGTAAAATGGCCCGCATTTGATTTGAAGGAATTCTAGGTCAGGTGAGCAGAAGGACTTGAGTAGCTGTATGTTGTTATGATTACACCATGAGTCGTTAATCTTGAAGCAAACACCCCCGCTGTCACGGCCGTTGAAAGAAGAGGACCAAGGCGCAGCGTTGTAAGCGTACATTTTCTTTTTATTTGAAAAGACGCCGAACAAAACAATAAACACTACAAAACAAACCGTGAAGCTAAAGGCTATGTGCCATAAACAAAGTCAACTTCCCATAAAGACAGGTGGGAAAAAGGGCTACCTAAGTATGGTTCTCAATCAGAGACAACGATAGACAGCTGTCCCTGATTGAGAACCCTACCCGGCCAAAACATAGAAATACAAATAATAGAACATAGAATACCCACCCCAATTCACACCCTGACCAAACCAAAATAGAGACATAAAAAGGATCTCTAAGGTTAGGGCGTGACACCCGCCCTTCCTCTTCCCAGAGAGGTGTTTATCTCTGTTGGCGAGATGCATGGAGATGCCCGGTGGCTGAACTGATTCCGACAACATATCCCGAGAGAGCCATGTTTCCGTGAAACAGAGAATGTTACAATCTCTGATGCCTCTCTGGAAGGCAACCCTTGCTCGAATTTTGTCTACCTTGTTGTCAAGAGACTGGACATTGGCTGGTAGTATACTCGGGAGCGGTGGGCGATGTGCACGTCTACGGAGCCTGACCAGAAGGCCACTTCTGTGGCGCCCTTGTTTTGGGTCGACTACTGGAATTAGATCCATTGTCCTGGGTGGTGTTCCGAACAGAGGATCTGTTTCGGGAAAGTCGTATTCCTGGTCGTAATGTTGGTAAGTTGACATTGCTCTTATAGCCAATCGTTCTTCCCGGCTGTATGTAATAAAACTTAATTTTAAAAACTTTTAAAACTTTCATGGGGTAACAATGTAAGAAATAATACAGAAAAAACGAAATACTGCATAGTTTCCTAAGAACTCGAAGCGAGGCGACCATCTCTGTAGGCGGCATCTCCCCGATTCTCTACTGCGTAACTCTGTCTCTCTTCCAGGTGGGCCTAGATCACTATTCACTTTAATAATGCCAGTTTAATAATGTTTACATATCTTGCATTACTCATCCGATATGTATATACTATATTTTTATACCATCTATTGCATCTTGCCTATACTGCTCGGTCATCGCTCATCCATATATTTTATATGTATATATCCTTATTCCATCCCTTTACTTAGATTTGTGTGTAATTAGGTAGTTGTTGTGTAATTGTTAGATTACTTGTTAGATATTACTACACTGTCGGAACTAGAAGCACAAGCATTTCGCTACTCTCGTAATGACATCTGCTAACCATGTGTATGTGACCAATAACATTTGAGTTAATCTGTATCTGCAAAAGTTATTTCTAGGAAGATGATAGGTTTCCCTCAGCAAATCAAAGGAGGCAAAGGCTATACATTTTAAACTGTAAGCATTTAAAGGTTGGTTTTACTGAAAGATATCTGAAAGATATAGGCCTAACTATTTCACTGTGTAAACTTCTTCCACTACCATTAATCCTTTTACTTTCAGGCAGCTAAGCAAGCACACAAAGTTTCTACTGAAACTTCCTTTTCTAGTTGTCATTGTTGTCAAGCACCCCTCCTTTTCTTTTGTTTGCTGAAGCGCGAAGACCCACCAGAACTCACCAAAACTATCACAGCTTATTGTGAAATAAACATTAATTACTTATTCGAAATTCGTGACAGGCACAAGAAAAAGTACACTTTTCTTGTGTATAAGTTTTCTTTCTTTCTTCATAATGCAGCCGTGTCTATTTTACAATAATCTGTGATACTGGGTTGAACTCACACACAAACTATACTTGTCTGTATGAAAACAGGAAGAGACAGTTTTCAGCACAGGATGCTCTTCCTTTAGAGTACCTCAGCATCAAATTGAAGTGCTCAGAGGCTTCTAAGAGGGAGTGCCAGTCCCTCACCGCCAGTAAACATGCAGGAGTGCATGAGGCTATGGCCAAGTTTAATGATAGGTGCCAAACCAATTTCAAACCGCTGGGGTATGTGATCCCAATCAACCGCTGTAGACAATTTTGGGGATTAATGAACAGCTAGCTCAGGGTTTCCCAAACTCGGTCCTGGCCCATTATCTTTCAATATAATGGAAAACCCCCAACCTGGAAACAACATGCTATCAGACAATGCCGTCAATATGCTGTTGCGTACCAGTGATTTATATGTGTAGGGAACCACTTGTCCAAGGCTAGGCAACCCTGCTCCTGAATTCATGTTTTTGTTTTAACCAACATGGAAGACCAGGCGTGTTGAATTTAAAATGTTGATCACTGAACTGATTAGCTCAGTTGGTCTGGTGTGGTGCCGAGTTGGGACATAATCCTCCATTATCTGTGGCACTTTGGGAACAGGGTGGTCTACCCCTGCACTATATTTATATTGGTTTATAAACAAATGTGATGGACATCCCTCTCCTGTCAGAGTGGTTAATTGTCCACTTCTGCTTCCTGGTGACTTTTTCTAACTTTTTCCCAAGACAAAGATCTGACTTCAACTCTGGTCTTACTTTGCTTCAATAAGGTAACGATCAGGACCCTCCACTGAGACCTTTTTCAGTTGATTGTTACACATTTGTATATCACATCTTTCTATTAAAAATAATGTTATTTGATGAAGTCATCAAATCTGGTCTCCTCAATTCCTCATGCAATCACTTGTGTTTTATGACAGGGCTTCTGATATTTGTGGAATTAACCCCCCCCTCTCTTTTTTGTCAACAAGGAATTTTCTGATTGGTTTCTTGCCTTGCATGATCCCTGCTTTGGAGAGATGGTCACGTTGACGATGCCAAAGCGATTCAGATCTGGTGCATAGCCATTCTATTAGCAGACGTTAAACCCGATAGTCTGTTGCTCGTTCCAGGCGCGCTGAATGGACACTAAAAAGACCGTAAACACTTCCAACTATTGAAGGATGTCGGGGATCACAGTGAATTCGGATTGTGGAGAATGTTCACCCCCTTCGCATGAGCCTTGCACCACGGAATTACACCCATACTCTAGCATCGATGACGACGATGAACTGCTGAAGTATATCTGGAGGGAATATTTGCATCCCAAGCAATATGAGTGGGTTCTTATTGTAGGATACATACTTGTTTTTTTTGTTTCTCTCCTTGGAAACACACTAGGTAAGTTTTGGTGAAGGTTTTGGCGCAGGTTGGATTAATTGAGCCAGTATAATTTCTAAAATGTCATCCTCATTTTAAAGTGTAGGGCATTAGATCAAGTCCTCAAAGTTATCTGGGCTTCATTGAACATGATGGTAGTTTTATAGAAGTTAGGCTACTGGTGAGTCGAATGTAGGCTATGTATTACATATATTATTATTAATATTATTATTATATTCATTTGGTGTTCACTAATTTAGTATCAGTAGACTACCTTCTAAACAAGAGGTGACTGACAATCGAATGTATTTGGGAAGCGCAAAATAAAGACATTATCCCGAGTGCGGACATGCATGGGCATCTGTCTTATTTGGATGTGCATGCGACACTCGACAGGGAAAATGATAAACCATGGGACCTGTAAAGTGATAAACCGCAATCAAAGTGCTGTAGCACTTCTCTGTAGCATTCTCTTTAAACGGTCGTTTTCCGTTTAAAGCTGTTAATAATACTTGACAAATATAGTTGAGGGCATATTAGAAATTGTCAATAAAATATTTTTGGAACATCCTTATTAGGCCTATGCTTCTAGTTCAGAATAAGATGCCTGTGGAATAAATCAAGTCTACTGCATTAACATAGTCCCTTTACAAGTAGATGATTCTCGGGCAGTATCTTATCAAGACACTTAAGATACTGCTTAAACATATCATATTTACATACAATTTAATCTAGCCCTTAATAACTGCTATTATGAAACTATATGCTCATTAAATTATTGTTAATGGTCTTAATTAAATGTCTTAATTGATTCTAAACAATGTTTTCGGTGCTGACAATACTGGCATAATTTGACAATGTTTTCAAGTAGCCTACAATCAATCTAATTTTCTCAGCGTGCAGCTTCTCTTGTTACTATGGCAGTGCTGTTCGCTTGTGTTGATCGGGCTCCCGATTGGCGCAGCGGTCTAAGGCACTGCGTCTCAGTGCAGTCCCTGGTTTGAATCCAGGCTCTATCACATGTGATTGGGAGTCACATAGGGTGGTGCACAATTGGCACAGTGTTGTCTGGGTTTGGCCGGTGTAGGCTGTCATTGTAGTTAAGAATTTGTTCTTATCTAACTTGCCTAGTTAAATACAAAATAGTGCAAGACATTTTGCTGTGGACTGAAAGGCAGTGTTCAACAGCCATCAGCGAAGACGCTTTACCCAAAGTTTAGGGCACGATTTTACTCATTCTTCATGAGCTGTTTGTGAATGAGACTGGTTTATTTGCCATTTATAATACACGTGTCTGTAGTGAGGGTACGTTGTGTATATAAGGCAGGAGGAGCGTTCTGTGCTTTTTGAAGAGCAGCGTTGGAGAATGGAATGATTCACTGCAGGCTGGGGAACCTTTGAAAACGAGAAACCTGTTCAATATGTTTAACTCTCCTGAGTTTAAAAAAAACCTGTCCACATACCCTGAGAGTAGGCTATGTTTACTGTGTTCATATCCCTTATTTTTACATTCCACATTATTTTGGAGTAAATAAGAAATGTGTTTATGACAGTCTTGTTACAGATGTAGGCTTATTGTAGATTAAATGAGTCACTATTATACGATGTTGTTTGACTGCCCTTTTCATAATCACCAACTGACATGTAAGTGACATAACAGGACAACAGGTTAATTTGTAATACCTTCATATTGATTATGCAATTGATAGTTGTTATTCAGGTGTTATTCAGGTGCTGCTATTCAGGTGTTATTCAGGTTCTGTTATTCAGGTGTTATTCAGGTTCTGTTATTCAGGTGTGTGCTGTGTGTTGTATTGACACAACCAATTAAAGTCATTGATGTCTCCCTCTATTCCTAACAGCAGCAGTCCTTGGTTGTGTCTTGTTGTCAGTTTGTTTTGCAGTGTGGAAAAACCATCACATGCGCACAGTGACCAACTGTTTCATTGTGAATCTCTCCTTTGCTGATGTCCTGGTCACCATCACCTGTCTCCCGGCAAGTCTTGTGGTAGACATTACAGAAACATGGTTCTTTGGAAACACTCTTTGTAAAATACTGCCTTACTTACAGGTAAGAGGATGTCTCAAGGTTTTTATTTTCACATTTCCCAACTTTCACTTTATATTAAAATCAAATAATATTTCATTTGTCACATGTGCTAAATACATTTACATTTTAAAAGATGCTCTTATCCAGATGACTGCATACATTTTTGTACTGGTCCACTGCAGGAATCAAACCCACAACCCTGGCGTTGTAAGCACAATGCTCTACTAATTGAGTTACACAGAACTGCAAAAGGTGTAGACTTTACCATGAAAAGCTTAGGTACAAGCCCTTTACCAACAACACAGAGTTAAAAAGTAAGAAAAGATTAGCAAAAAATAAATAAATAAGGAAATGGGTAACACAATATAATAACAATAACGAGACTATATACAAGGAGTACTGGTACCGAGTCATTGTGCAGGGTTACGAGGTAGTTGAGGTTATTGAGGTAATATGTAGGTAGGTAGGGGTAAAAGTGACTAGGCAATCAGGATACATTAATGAACAGAGTAGCAGCAGCGTATGTGAAGAGTGTGAATGTGTGCCAATGTGTGAGTGTGTGGCGTCAATATGCATGTGTGTGTGTGTTTTGTGTGTGTGAGCGTATGTACTGTAGGACAAAACAAATAAAAGTGTGTACTGTATGAGAGCCTCATAGACCCTTTCATCAACATGAAAGAGAGGAGGATGGCATTGGCGTTTCTCTGCAAGAAGGGTGAGTCAACATGTTTTTTCTACTTGCAGGAGCGCACACATACACACAAATCAGAACCATGGCATGGACAGAGACATCATATTTAGCTTAAGTTGATTGGACTAAATTGTTTTTGGTATCTTTTAGTTGTCACTGTATTAGACTAAGCAGAGGTGATTTGATGATGTTGAAATGTTGAAGTTGTGTGTGAGTGTGAGTGTGAGTGTGTGTGTATGTGTGTGTGTGTGTGTGTGTGTGTGTGTGTGTGTGTGTGTGTGTGTGTGTGTGTGTGTTGGAGTGTCAGTGTAGTATGTGTGAGTGTGTGTGTGTTGGAGTGTCAGTGTAGTATGTGTGTGTGTGTGTGTGTGTGTGTGTGTGTGTGTGTGTGTGTGTGTGTGTGTGTGTGTGTGTGTGTGTGTGTGTGTGTGTGTGTGTGTGTGTGTGTGTGTCAATGCAAATAGTCAGGGTAGCCATCTGATGAACTGCTCAGCAGTCTTCTGGTTTGGGGTAGAAGCTGTCTAGGAGCCTTTTGGTCCCAGACTTGGCGCTCCGGTACTGGTACCGCTTGCAACTTCAAGCTTGATAGTTGGTACGGAACTCCAGGGTACTGAACAGTATTCTTTGAAGGGACCCCATGGTGATCCTTGTGCCATGGGAAAGTATTTTGCTTTCCCAGCTCAACTGCCATGGGCTTAGTCTTCAATGGATCAACATCATAATTCTCTTTTGATCCAGTGTGATGGAACATCCACTCAGCCATATGGGGCAGAATCCTATGCCAATCTGTGTGTCAGAGGATTAGCCTAAAGATTCAGACCTTACAGCCACTGTAATTACATCTTCCCTGTATGGTCTGAACGGCAGGCTGCCATGATAAGGACACCGCGGAGCCAACGTGAGATATGGCACAGAAAACGTACCTCAATCCTGAGATGGGATAAGGTGCTGTATACCTAATTATCCCATTACCAAAAATGATACAGTAAGATTGAAATACTGCTATTCTACTCTATGGGATAGGTGTCCCTACACCGGGACAGTTGAGCTATGTGATTAGCGTGACGTTTGTAAGTAACAGCAAACCTTCCAGGACACAGACATGTCTTATATGGGCAGAATGCTTAAATTCTTGTTAATCTAACTGCACTGTCCAATTTACAGTAGCTATTACAGTGAAAAAATACTATGCTGTTGTTTGAAGAGAGTGCACAACAACAACAAACGTACCACGGTAACTGATCTGATACATTCACCTCTGAAGGTAAATCATGTACTTACATTCAGTAGTCTTGCTCTGATTTGTCATCCTGAGGGTCTCAGAGATAAAATGTAGCATAGTTTTGTTTGATAAAATCCATTTTATATTCAAATGTAGGAACTGGGTTCTACAGTTTTGAACCCCTGCTGTCTCTGGCTCCACACCCACCCTGCCCGGCCATCTAGATGTGTGAAAGTTAGTGTAGAAGCTAATGATCCGTCATGTATGATATTCCTGGGAGTGTGTAAACTTAAATGTGTATTACCATATCATTTTTGTATTTTCTCTATAGTTATGTACTTTGACCAATTAGTTATGTATCAATTGACCAATTCGGCACATTTGGGCAGACTTGATACAAAATATTGTCCAGTATGGCTATGCTTCACTGGATCAATCTGAAACTTTGCACACACACTGCTGCCATCTAGTGGCCAAAATCTAAATTGCGGCTAAACTGCAATATTGTGTTATGGCCTTTCAAAGATGATGGATCAAAAACAATAATAGAAAACACATGTTTTTTTGTTTGTGTTATCTGTTACCAGATCTAATGTGTTATATTCTCCTACATTAATTTCACATTTCCAAAAACCTGAAAGTGTTTCCTTTCAAATGGTATCAAGAATATGCATATCCTTGCATCAGGTCCTGAGCTACAGGCAGTTAGATTTGGGTATGTCATTAGCTACAGGCAGTTAGATTTGAGCTTCAGGCAGTTAGATTTGGGTATGTCAGATTATTATATGATTTAATAATTTATATCAGTCTGCTAATACAGGACTAGTTAAGGCCCAGTGCACTACTTTTGTGAATACATTTTTGTAATTTAAAAAATATATATTATTATTTTGTTTTGTATAGATTTTTCAGGGGTACTGCACCCCTACTTTCCATGGCTATGAAAGCAACCCATTGGATTCCACAACACTTATGTTAACTACTCACCCCAATGCATTTTCAAGGAATCCAATTGGCTGCTATAGCATTAGCTAGCCCAGCATGCAGTTTAATAAAAAAACTAGCAGTTTTCCAATCTTCTCAATTCACCATTCATAATTTCAGGAGAATTAGGAGCACATTGACATATTCCATCATTGGACTGAGGTATGTTTTCCCAGCCATACACTGCACTGGGCTCTGACTGTCCACATTCTGGCATAGCACCGTTCCGATTACAGAGAAGAAATTAATGAATGTTGGATTCTGGCTAGTCCAAGGATATGAGAATATTGTCTAAAATGTTAGCCTTTTTTAAAAGTTTTATGAAAAGCTCTAAAGTCTAAACAAAATGACCTTTCTTCAGTCTCAGTTTATTTTCATGTTAAATGGGGGCATACTTTATCAATCAAACATACTTTATCAATCAAACATCTGATTGCCTAACCGTTGAGAAAATAACATTGAAATGATCTAAAGACAGCCTCTCATCCATTTGTGACTCATATTATTTTGCATTCATGCTGGGGACAAATATAGTGGATAGTGCCCTTACATTTTTGCAATGCTGCCTGTTGACAAATATAATAAGTGGTCAGGAGATTGAGAAAGGGTTTATCAGGGTAGCTGATCTTTGGATTTATTTAACACTGGACTGCATCCAAAACCCACAGACAAACGCCGGGAGTCCTATCAGTAAGGTCCTGGACTGAATTACTGTCTTATCATTCATGTCTGCCTGAAAGACCGTGTTGAGAGGACTACAATTACCAACAGAGGAGAGGCAGCTGGTGGTCTACCTCACCCCATCAAGAGATCAATTAAAACCATTTATAAAACCTTTACCTGATGAGCTGAAGAAGCAGAATATTAAACTGGTTTTCTCCCCTGGCCTACTTGCAGTGTGTCAAAAGTGCTTTCCCAAGGAAGGTCATCTGTAAATGCTGCACAAACTTCGTTGACATTTCATTAGTTACTCCAATATTTACTACAACACTGTGTGTACATCGTGCCTCTCCTAATGGCTGTGTGAAGCATGTCTGAGGTAAATTGGAATAGCTGTAACAGCTGTAGGGCCAATTTGATGTGTCCATTGGCTATAGGATGTTAATGAGAGAGCGCTGAAAATATCCCCCATCGTCAATCAGATGGCCTCAATTGTAATTCTCACAGCTCCTCTACTGTCTACAGGCTCTAATTGATATTTGAGTAATGGCTGCAGATATGAAAAGAACATAACACTCTAAGATCAAAGTGTGTCAGCTGTTTTAAACCATCAAAAGTAGTCTAATGTCAAAAACAGTCCCGTGTAGCTCATTTGGTAGAGCATAGTGCTCGCAGTGCCAGGGTTGTGGGTTTGATTCACACAGAGGACCAGTATGAAAGAAGGATTAAGCTGTATGCACTTACTACTTCTGTAAGTCGCTCTGGATAAGCTAGTCTGAAATGTAAAAGGCCCAGGCTGTCTGTTTTGCAGATCCAGCTATATGACACAATCTAAAACGACTGTAAAAAATACACAAGCCCCATATCATTTCCAGATTTGTGATGTCTTTCTTTTTATTAATATGAAGTTGACAAATTATCTCTTGAAAGTGTTATGGTTAATATAATCATAAATCCCACCACTCTAAACCGACAGAGGAAACAAGGATAACAGAAAATGGCTGGTAGATTCATATCACTGTGATGAGTAAAAATCAACATTTTGGGCTGTGAGGGTCATGGAATTTCGGATGACGGTTATTCGTCAGCCGAATGACCAGAGTCACGTCATAACCGTTTGAATAGCAAAAAATAACAACCAAAACACATAATTTTTTAAAGATGCACATTTTCTCCTCTCCTCCGCTCCTGTCTGCATGTGCTGCCATAGAAATAGAATGAATATAACGGGCGTCCCCTTTCAAGTCAAGGATCGCATAATGGGTGGACTGTTGGACGTTGGGTTGGTCTTAATTTAAGGTTAGGGATAGGCATAAGGTTAACAGTTAGACGGTTAGGTTAACAGGTTAACAGGTTAACAGGAGACGGTTAGGTTTTGTGTGGCTGGCTCAGTTGGTAGAGCATTGCGCTTCCATACTCAGGGTTGTAGGTTTAATTCCCATGGGGGAGCAGTACAAAAATGTATGCACTCACTACTGTAGGTTGCTCTGGATAAGTGCATCTGCTGAAATGCAACATACATTTTAAGAAGATAAATTGAAGAAATAGGCAGGGTTTATGACTTTGTGGCTGTGATAACTAGTGACGACCGCTGTGATTTGTTGGTTCAACTCAACTGACATTACAAACAAATTAATTTGATTGCATGAGCCACATCAGTTAACATCATTTGAATGAACATTCTAAATTACCATGGAAATTATTGCATCAATACCGTAGAAACAAACTCAACCGCACGAATGCCCGGTCGTCACGTCTAAAGTTAGCTGTTCGCTCCACAAAAACAAAATGGTTGTGACGGTTATTTTATTTTCATTGTGAATAAGAATTTGTTCTTACCTGACTTGCCTAGTAAAATAAAATAAAAATGCTGAGAATGTTGAATGTTAAGGGAGTATAGACCTGTTGAATATAGACTAGGGCCCCCATACTTTGATAGTATTTCGCCATATCAACAGTAATGCCGTTTTTTTTTGTGTGTCTATTGTGTAAACTCAGATTCATCATCAAATCAAATCAAATGTATTCATATAGCCCTTCGTACATCAGCTGATATCTCAAAGTGCTGTACAGAAACCCAGCCTAAAACCCCAAACAGCAAGCAATGCAGGTGTAGAAGCACGGTGGCTAGGAAAAACTCCCTAGAAAGGCCAAAACCTAGGAAGAAACCTAGAGAGGAACCAGGCTATGAGGGGTGGCCAGTCCTCTTCTGCCTGTGCCGGGTGGAGATTATAACAGAACATGGCCAAGATGTTCAAATGTTCATAAATGACCAGCATGGTCAAATAATAATAATCACAGTAGTTGTCGAGGGTGCAGCAAGTCAGCACCACAGGAGTAAATGTCAGTTGGCTTTTCATAGCCGATCATTAAGAGTATATCTACCGCTCCTGCGGTCTCTAGAGAGTTTAAAACAGCAGGTCTGGGACAGGTAGCACGTCCGGTGAACAGGTCAGGGTTCCATAGCCGCAGGCAGAACAGTTGAAACTGGAGCAGCAGCACGGCCAGGTGGACTGGGGACAGCAAGGAATCATCATGCCAGGTCGTCCTGAGGCATGGTCCTAGGGCTCAGGTCCTCCGAGAGAGAGAAAGGAAGAGAGAAAGAAAGAGAGAATTAGAGAGAGCATACTTAAATTCACACAGGACACCGGATAAGACAGGAGAAGTACTCCAGATATAACAAACTGACCCTAGGCCCCCGACACATAAACTACTGCAGCATAAATACTGGAGGCTGAGACAGGAGGGGTCAGGAGACACTGTGGCCCCATCCGATGATACCCCCAGACAGGGCCAAACAGGAAGGATATAACCCCACCCACTTTGCCAAAGCACAGCCCCCACACCACTAAAGGGATATCTTCAACCACCAACTTACCATCCTGAGACAAGGCCGAGTATAGCCCACAAAGATCTCCGCCACGGCACAACCCAAGGGGGGGCGCCAACCCAGACAGGAAGATCACGTCAGTGACTCAACCCACTCAAGTGACGCACCCCTCCTAGGGACGGCATGAAAGAGCACCAGTAAGCCAGTGACTCAGCCCCTGTAATAGGGTTAGAGGTAGAGAATCCCAGTGGAGAGAGGGGAACCGGCCAGGCAGAGACAGCAAGGGCGGTTCGTTGCTCCAGAGCCTTTCCGTTCACCTTCACACTCCTGGGCCAGACTACACTCAATCATATGACCCACTGAAGAGATGAGTCTTCAATAAAGACTTAAAAGTTGAGACCGAGTCTGTGTCTCTCACATGGGTAGGCAGACCATTCCATAAAAATGGAGATCTATAGGAGAAAGCCCTGCCTCCAGCTGTTTGCTTAGAAATTCTAGCCTGCGTCTTGTGACCGTAGCGTACGTGTAGGTATGTACGGCAGGACCAACTCGGAAAGATAGGTAGGAGCAAGCCCATGTAACGCTTTGTAGGTTAACAGTAAAACCTTGAAATCAGCCCTTGCCTTAACAAGAAGCCAGTGTAGGGAGGCTAGCACTGGAGTAATATGATCAAATTGTTTGGTTCTAGTCAGGATTCTAGCAGCCGTATTTAGCACTAACTGAAGTTTATTTAGTGCTTTATCCGAGTAGCCGGAAAGTAGAGCATTGCAGTAGTCTAACCTAGAAGTAAACAAAAGCATGGATAAATTTTTCTGCATCATTTTTGGACAGAAAATTTCTGATTTTTGCAATGTTACGTAGATGGAAAAAAGCTGTCCTTGAAACAGTCTTGATATGTTCGTCAAAAGAGAGATCAGGGTCCAGAGTAACGCCGAGGTCCTCCACAGTTTTATTTGAGACGACTTTACAACCATCAAGATGAATTGTCAGATTCAACAGAAGATCTCTTTGTTTCTTGGGACCTAGAACAAGCATCTCTGTTTTGTCCGAGTTTAAAAGTAGAACGTTTTCAGCCATCCACTTCCTTATGTCTGAAACACAGGCTTCTAGCGAGGGCAATTTTGGGGCTTCACCATGTTTCATTGAAAAGTACAGCTGTGTGTCATCCGCATAGCAGTGAAAGTTAACATTATGTTTTCGAATGACATCCCCAAGAGGTAAAATATATAGTGAAAACAATAGTCGTCGTAAAACGGAACCTTGAGGAACACCGAAATGTACAGTTGATTTGTCAGAGGACAAACCAATCACAGAGACAAACTGATATCTTTCCGACAGATAAGATCTAAACCAGGCCAGAACTTGTCCGTGTAGACCAATTTGGGTTTCCAATCTCTCCAAAAGAATGTGGTGATCGATGGTATCAAAGGCAGCACTAAGGTCTAGTAGCACGATACATATAAATGTTTATATTGTAATCATCCTTTGGTTATGGTAGTTAGTCAGACTTCATCATATATACTATACATATATATAATATATAATTATAATACCTGACAGTCAATTATCTCTGCGCTTCTAACAAAAGCTAAGAGTACTTAGCACCTCTGAACAGAGTGCCGGCCATCATTTTCAAACCAAGTGCAAGTCGATTCTACATTCTACAGAATCGTGCGAAAATGTCAGCAGTCAGATGTCCACCCGTGGGTGGTCCCTAAAAAAATACTGCGCCGAACGAATGGCAGATCAACATTCGGTGCGGTGTGTGTGGTCTCTAAGGGTTGCCTTACCATTCTGCTTCACATCATACCAATTCTAATTAGTCCATATAAATAGTTGATGCCTTGGGGGAGGTTGGGTGTAATCGTCCTGGGGGAAAATGGTTGCCCCTGTCAACATCTAGATCAGCCAATTTTCCCTGTCCATCAATGTTTTTCTGCTGGCAGTGACAGAATATTCATATTGAGAAGTCTTTTAAATGAGAAAATAGATAAAAAAGAACAGTCATTTTCTTCTTCTCTTCTTCACAATAATGAAGAGAAAGTATTATTTTGTTTGCCCAAGGGAAATCCCAGATTTTCTCTCAGCAGGTATATATTAAGTGTAGTACTTTTTGTACTGCTTCACTTTGTGCTTCAATTAACTGGACATCCTCTTTTTCAATCTCCCAGACAATCTCCGTATCTGTGTCAGTCTTGACTCTGAGCTGCATTGCTCTCGACCGCTGGTACGCAATCTGCCACCCGCTGATGTTCAAAAGCACGGCCAGGCGCGCCCGCAAGAGTATCCTCCTCATCTGGGGGGTTTCCTGTGTCATCATGATCCCCCAGGCCATCGTGATGGAGTGCAGCAGCCTGCTCCCTGAGCTCACCAACAAAACCAGCCTTTTCACTGTGTGTGAAGAGCGCTGGGGAGGTAGGCGGGCATCCACAAAATCCCTCCTCTCAATGCCATAGGAACTCGCCAAGGCACTGTAACCCCAGACCAGACCAATTTCTAATACTCTAACTCTGCTGGATTAAGCTTGATTGAGAATGCCTGAAACAATTGAGTACTCCACTGGAGTAGTCCCAAAAGTATTAAGCCTGCCCATTTAGCATTCCAGGCAGCCTCTAGTAAACAGTCACTGTTTGAACCAAGGTCTGGACCAAAGGCGACAGGCATATTTCAGTTCTTGTGACTAAACCTCCCGGAGCTGTTGTCAGATGGGGAATAATTAAGCAATAAGTTCAGAGAGGGTGTGGTATATGGACAATATACCACGGCTAAGGGCTGTTCTTTCGTATGACGGAACGCAGAGTGCCTGGATACAGCCCTTAGCCATACACCACAAACACCCGAGGTGCCTTATTGCTATTATAAACTGGTTATCAATGTAATTAGAACAATGATAATATTTATATTATAAACTGGTTATCAATGTAATTAGAACAATGATAATATTTTTTTTGTCATACCCGTGATATACCACGGCTTTCAGCCAATCAGCATTCAGGGCTCGAACCAAATTATATAATAATAATATAATAATTATAATAATTAAGCAATAAGTTCAGAGAGGGTGTGGTATATGGACAATATACCACGGCTAAGGGCTGTTCTTTCGTATGACGGAACGCAGAGTGCCTGGATTTACACTACACCAGCTACACAAATGTGCTCGTTCTTTTCTGATGGAATCAATATTTCATAGGAGCATTAGAAAAAAACATCTGTAATGTTATATACTGTAGTGTCTGCTGTGTTGACATCACTCCTCACGAGTCACCAACCCTGATCCGGGAGCACCCCCCCCCCCCACCCCCCACTGATTAGCATAGCTAGCATAGCGTCACAAGTAACTTGTAGCATCTAAATATCATTAAATCACAAGTCCAAGACACCAGATGAAAGATACAGGTCTTGTGAATAAAGCCACCATTTCAGATTTTTAAAATGTTTTACAGGGAAGACACAATATGTAAATCTATTAGCTAACCACGTTAGCAAAGGAGAGGATTTTTTCACTCCCAACAGTTTTTCCCTGCGTCAGTAGCTATCACTAATTCGACTAAATAAAAATATATATAGCCACTAACCAAGAAACAAATTCATAAGATGACAGTCTGATAACATATTTATGGTATAGCATAGTTTTTTTTTTTAAATGTGCATTTTTCAGGTATAAATCACAGTTCTACATTGCAGCTGCAATCTGAAAAGGTGCCGACCAAGCCAGAACAATTACAGAGACCAACGTCATATAACTAATTACTCATTTTAAAACATTTCAGAAAAATACACAGCGTACAGATATTGAAAGCCCAACATCTGGTGAATCCAAACAATATTTCAGATTTCTTAAATGTTTTATAACGAAAACAAAATGTAGCGCTAAATTAGCATAGCTATACCAGGCAGATTCGGCTGGGCGCCCACGGCAAGATCACATGCACAACAGATATGATATAACATCGTAAATTGGGTCTTACTATGGCTGATCTTTCATCAGAATGTTGATCAAAGTGTCCTTTGTCAAGATGAGTTGTTGGTTCCGTTCAGAGTCGTTCCTTTCCCACTCCATTTAGCACAGGTACCGGTCGAGTGGCACGGATTTCTCAAACGATACTAAAATCTAACAACGGAACACCGAAAAACTCCCTAAAAAATTCAAATAATCTGATTAAACTATATTGAAAAAACATACATTACGATGATCTGGTCACATGTATCAAACAAACTTCGACACGGAGATAATAATGGCCGCACAACAGAAGACAAACGTAGCTCCAATTTCCATGCAACAGAGAACCGGAAGTTGTCGGTCATGCCAAAGATTTTGCTCTCATTTCACGTCAGTCCCAGATAGACAAGAAATTTTTCCTCTGACGTCCTCTAGACACCCAGAGGAAGGCCAGTGAGTTGTGTTTCGGGTCATAGGAGGCACGACCATATATAGGCAGAGCTTTGAAGCCAGCATAAACATCTTGATTTTATGTTCTTGGTCATGGAAAGTGCTGTTGAATGACTTCTGTATCACTCAGAGACAAAATTGAAACGGATTTAGAAACTAGGGATTGTTTTCTTTCCAATGGTATGATTCATATGCATATAGTAAGAGCAATAATTGAATAAGAGGCAGTTTAATCTGTAGAGCAAATTATGCTAATGCGAAAATAGCACCCCCTGTATTCTCAAGAGTTAAAGGAAAATTCCACCGAAAGACTATCTATTGGTATTTGTTTCATTAATCCAATGTTCATATAGTCTCAAAATGTTTTTCATGTCAGCAATCAAGTTTTCAAGATATATAACTTTCAAAATACAGAAAGTACAGCATCATATGATGCAAAATGCATCATACCAGCTGTATTTCTGAATTTTGAAAGTTATATACTGTATCTTGAAAACTTGATTGCTGACATGAAAAACATTTTGGGACTAAATCAATAATGGACTAATGAAACAAATACCTAAAGATTGTGGGGTTTTCCTTGAAGGGATTCTGAAGCTGTGTGAGACCAGTATCCAAATGTCATTAATCCGCTGCTGTATAGTATTCTAATCATATACTAAGTGTGGGGATAACTAGGGAATAACTAAGTAGAATTCAAAAGGTACTCACACTCAAACCATGCAGAAAAAAACATGCAGGAGGCAGAGATAAAATGCTATTGGTGTTTAATTACATACTTGACAGTGAACACAAAAAGGTGCAGATCTAAGATGCAAACAGAAAGCATAGGTTTCAGCTTCATACTGTACCGTCATCTACTGTCAGCATGTAATTACATAGCAACAATATGTTTTCTATTTGGGCCTCTTGCAAGTTCTTTCTACATGGTTGAGTGTTCTATCCCAGCCTCCTACATGTTTTCTACATGGGCGGGTACCTTTTGAATTCTACTCAATGAGTTATACAAATGTAACATTCATGTTGACACAATATTGAAAACAAGTCACTGTCTTCCTTTGATAGGAAAAAACGACTATCTAACCAGACTGTATGTTTAAGGCAGTGGTGGATGGTAGCACTTTAAATGGGGAGGACAGGCTCATAGTAATGGCTGGAATGGAATAAATGTAAAAATATCGAACACATCAAAGACCTGGTTTTCCATTCCATTCATTATTATGAGCTGTCCTCCCATCACCAGCCTCCCATTTATCTGTTCTACTGAATGATTCAGGGTCAGACAGTTGAAAAATACTTGGAATGCATTGAGGGATGACTTTGCAGGTTATCCGATAAAAGAGGCTTGGATGCCTCTTGATTGCTACAGACAAATACTCTTTCACAGAAAACCATACAACTATTGGCAGCACAATTGTTTAGATAGAAAATAAATGAATGTGTCAAGGCTATCGATTAAATGAGCGAGATGAAAGTTCTCCATCTCTCAAATTCGTTTTTGGGTGGAAAACCTTTGCAGGAATGTGTCCTCATGCAAACTCTCAACTTTAAAGGTTGACATCTACAGACGTAGGATCTTAATTTGCTGTAGGATCTTAATTTGATGCATGACATTTAAAACTTGTAGTGTATTTGAAGTGTAAAATGTCCATGCATTATGTAAGGGATAATCAGCGAGCGGCATATGCATTCTATGGAAAATAATGGACGACGTGGAAGGCATTTTTTTCCAGAGAACGCATAGAGCCCCGGTTGATTGTCCCTTTTACAGTATACCATGGCTATAATTTAACACATTTGCCACTAGAAATGTTTTCATTTGCCTTGGTAACCAAACAAATAGACTTGCTAGTTTAGCTAATCAAACCATCAGTCCTAGCTTGCTGTTATGAAAATGATATTCACCGATGTCAATAATGTTTTCAATTCGACTTTTGCTTTCAAAAGCAGGTCAAACATAAAACATGTAAGAAGGAACTATTGCCATTAAATTCAACCATGCGGATATTCCGTGCTTTACAGGGAAATAATGTATGCTCTAGAATGCCCTTCAAGCCAATCAGAAACGAGTATTCAACAATGCCATTGTATAAAATCCATATAATAGTTTACATTTCCTGTGGCTGCAGGATTATTTTCGTGCTGTAGCAAACTGGCTCAAATTAAGATCCTACATGGCAAAAGTATTAGTGGATTCGGCTATTTCAGCCACATCCATTGATGAAAGGTGTATAAAATCGAGCACGCAGCCATGCAATCTCCATAGACACACATTGGCAGTAGAATGGCCTTACTGAAGAGCTCAATGACTTTCAACGTGGCACAGTCATAGGATGTCACCTTTCCAACGAGTCAGTTTGTCAAATTTCTCCCCTGCTAGAGCTGCCCTGGTCAACTGAAGGGTTGTTATTGTGAAGTGAAAACATCTAGGAGCAACAACAGCTCAGCCGCGAAGTGGTAGGCCACACAAGCTCACAGAATGGGACTGCCGAATGCTGAACCGCGTAGCATGTAAAAATCGTCTGTGAAACACTCACTACCGAGTTCCAAACTGCCTCTGGAAGCAACGTCAGCACAATAACTGTTCATCAGGAGCTTCATGAAATGGGTTTCCATGGCTGAGCAGCCACACACAAGCCTAAGATCACCATGCGCAATGCCAAGCGTCGGCTGGAGTGGTGTAAAGCTCACCGCCATTGGACTCTGGAGCAGTGGAAACGCGTTCTCTGAAGTGATTAATCATGCTTCACCATCTGGCAGTCTGATGGAGGAATCTGGGTTTGGCGGATACCAGGAGAAAACTACCTGCCCGAATGCATAGTGCCAACTGTAATGTTTGGTGGAGGAGGAATAATGGTTTGGGGTAGGCCCCTTAGTTCCAGTGAAGGGAAATGTTAACGCTACAGCATACAATGACATTCTAGACAATTCTAGTGCCAACTGTAATGTTTGGTGGAGGAGGAATAATGGTTTGGGGTAGGCCCCTTAGTTCCAGTGAAGGGAAATGTTAACGCTACAGCATACAATGACATTCTAGACAATTCTGTACTTCCAACTTTGTGGCAACAGTTTGGGGAAGGCACTTTCTTTTTTCAGCATGATAATACCCCCATGCACAAAGCAAGGGCTGAATGGAAGCAAGTCCCCGCAGCAATGATCCAGCATCTAGTGGAAAGTCTTCCCAGAAGAGTGGAGGCTGTTATATCTAAAAGGGGGGACCAACTCCGTATTACCGCCCATGATATTGAAATGAGATGTTCAACGAGCAGGTGTCCACATGTAGTATATGTACAGTACCTGCATCTCAGACTTATGCCACGTTCGCATGCTATTCAGAACTCGGAAATGTTAGACTTTCTAACTTGTTGAACACATCACGTATATAACTACAACCCGTTAGCAAGTCGGACATTTCTACGTTTTTTTAGTTCTGACTAGCACGTGAACGTGGTATTACTCATGACTCACATCTCTGAAATGCAAAAGTTATCATTTAAGTTGTATGGGGACAGTTACATTGCCAGGATGCAATTTTTGCTCAGCAGTTTGTCTAAAGCAGTGATGTCAAACTCTTTCCATGTAGGGCAGAGTGCATTAGTAAATTGGTATGCCCGCTCCCACCTATCTGTTTCATGTCTTAGGTTATCCGCAAAAGTTAACATGGATAGAATGCAAGAATTTAGTAATATTTGCAATATTCTAATAATTCTCATGTGCCAGTGTATCGCCCAACCGTGCCATGGTGAAACTTGCAGTCCTGTAAACCTGAAATAATTGGATCTTGGAACTTGCATCCAGCCAACCAGAAAAGCAAAGTTAAGCAATTCATTCATTATTGATAGACAGCACAAGTCTTGTCCTGCAAAAAAAACATAATTTTTATAGTTGAAAAAATTGATTTAGCAAGCACTAGGCATTTAGAGTTAGGCTAAATGTGGAGTGGAGCTTTATAGTAAGGGAAATGGCATCACATGCCCAACGTACCTTCAAAAATATTTGGCAATCATTATTTATTTGAAAAATACCGTTTCCATAATCGTTTGTCACAATAAAGAAAGCTTGACAAAAGAAAAATCCGCCTCTGTTGAATAGATATAAATGTAGTAGATGTTTAGAACATTTCTCCTATAACTGCCTTTTACATTACACATGTCGCAATGTTTAGTTTGTTGAATAAACTTGGGTCAATGGAAACTTGCCGACTTATTCAATTGTTATTTCTTAAAGTGTAGAATGTTTCTGTGATAGGAACCATATTCAGCACAATCTGATGATTCCCTTTAAAAAAATGTCTCTTTTTGATGGAGAGTTCTGTCTTGCCACTCAATTTAAATTCCTGCACAGTAACTACAAGCTCATGCATGTTACTGATAAATATGTATATAAATGTAGACATGTTTGTTTCCCCTTTGGATTTGACAAATTACCACCACAATTCCTACAGTACCCTTATGATAAAGTACATAATCTCACATGTGATCAAGTGAAGTATTCCAAAAACACATGTTTTCATGTGATCTCTGATCTTATGTGAAGTTAATGTGATAACATGTGAAAACATGTAAAGCAACTTGTGATAACATGGAACTACACATGTGAAAACCTGTGAAACAATGTGAAGGGTTACAAAAACATTTTTTCACATGAAGTAACATGTAACATTTCATGTGAAATCATGTGATTTTCCACATGTGAAATCATGTGGTTTTTCTGTAAGGGTAGCACCTCTAATTTACATCTATGTCACAATCATTTAGTTAAGTCACATTTCATTCTCTCAACAGCTGATGTCTACCCCAAGGTGTATCACACCTGCTTCTTCATCGTCACATACTTCGCTCCCCTCTGTCTGATGGTTCTGGCATACATCCAGATATGTCATAAACTGTGGTGTCAACAGGTATCTATGTACATTTATGTTTGTGAACGATAACAGACAACATTTGCACTGTTTCTTAGCAATCTGGCTCTTTGTTGATTCTCCACATTTATTTCTAGATCATGCAGTCACCAATTTATCAGTGTCCATTATCCTTGCAATTATTTGACAATGCACTCTCAGATTATGCACTCCACTGTTCAGATCCTTTCCATTGAGCTTTTTGAATGTTTTGAGTTTTAATGAGCTTGTCAAGCAAACGCTGTTCAAAGACCACAGTGTGATCGGCTGTGGGTTGTGGGTTCTGTTAACAGATTCCTGGGACGTCATCTGTGCTACAGAGGAAGCGGACGTCCCTCCAGGGTTCCACTTATCCTCCAGGACCTGGAGAGTCAGCCAGGGTCCGGACCAGCACAGTGTCCGCTGA
This sequence comes from Salvelinus alpinus, assembly GCF_045679555.1. NCBI lineage: Eukaryota > Metazoa > Chordata > Actinopteri > Salmoniformes > Salmonidae > Salvelinus > Salvelinus alpinus. The sequence continues at coordinate 11,780,380 of NC_092092.1, forward strand.
GATCAAACAGGTCCGGGCCCGCAGGAAGACAGCCCGCATGCTGATGGTGGTCCTCTTTGTCTTTGCCCTCTGCTACCTGCCCATCAGCGTACTCAACATCATGAAAAGGTAGCAGCCTCTTTGGCTGCTCTGTCTCTCTGTCTTCAGGATCAATAGCCATTACACTCTAGGATTCAACATAGAGATGTTTCAATGAGTCAGAAGTTTCGATTTGGAAATGAGTCATTTGACTCAAATAACGGTTGTCATTCACAGTAGTCCCTGGTAAACATTGTGTTTACAGAAAAATGTGATCACATACTGAGAATTTAGTAATCTGTAAGCATTAATTTAGCATACCTAGATCACACATGTTCTGATCTATATCAATGCGATAAGCAAACATATTTGTGATGTCTGTCTCTCAGGGTGCATATCGTTGCTGTCTGATGAAACCCTATTTTCTCCAAAACAGAAGCTTTTCAGGAATTTGAAAGAATGACCGTAATTTCCCATTAATATACAATGATGAAACTTCAGAAGCTATGTTGAATATATTTTCTTGGTCCTAGAGTCATGAAATGTTCAGGGCACATTGAGGGTAGTTACTGCTTTCAATAAATGTAAAATAATTATGAAAATTGGCAAAACATTTAGTTACGAGGTTTTCATCAGACAGCGACAATATATCACTTGCTATTTATTCATAGAATGAGGTAAAATAGAAATTAGGCTAAACTATCTCTTTAATACCCCCCACCCCTGCAAACACCTGTCAATAAGCTATAGCTCCATTTACAGCTTCAACACACTTGGTGTCATTACTGATGAGGTCTCACTGATGTTACCTTGTCATTGCAGAGTGTTTGGGACGTTTAAGTACACAAACAGCAGAGAGACTGTATACGCCTGGTTCACGTTCTCACATTGGCTGATATATGCCAACAGTGCTGCAAATCCAATCATCTATAACTTTTTAAGTGGTGAGTTTGTCTCGAAATACTTTGTTCATGATTTTATTGCCCCATCTGCTGGACAGTATAGTATATCACAACACACTTAGAGTGGAGCTTTGGAAGAGGGATTTGATGTGCCGGGGTAACTTGTTCAATCAATTTTAATGGTAAAGAAACGTAATACTTAAGTGGTAGAATTTCAACAGAATACCACTTTCATATGAGGTTTGATTAGTGGTGAAGAGTGTTGGGCCAGTAACCGAAAGGTTGGTGGTTCAAAAAACTAGATCTGTCTATGTGCCCTCGAGCAAGGCCCTTAACCCGAATTGCTCCTGTAAGTATAACAGCGTCTGCTAAATTACTAAAATGTTATGTGTTTAACAAAGTTTAGCTTTTTTCCACAGGGAAGTTTCGAGCGGAATTCAAAGCAGCATTTTCCTGTCGCTCTTTTGGCCAATGTCAGAACCAAACAGAGGGCATACGGACAAGAATAAACACTGACAGCCGTAAATCCTTGTCCACTCAAGTCAACAACATGGACAATGTCTCACGGATATCTGACCATGTGGTTTAATCCTATACTGGGGCATGCTGGGAGATCTTATAATTGCACCATGCCACCCAGGACACACTGGCATTCACTGTCTCCATGATACAAAGATCACAAATAGAACACATTGTAACGTCAAGCTTTTAATAACAGACATCTTGAATGAGACCACATACTCTGAATGGACTGAAAGCACTCAATATCCACCAACCTGTGTGAAAGCAAATCCCTCCCCTGCTGGAACTTCTACCCAGGGGAAGAGAAGTGATTTGAATGAGTCGTGTCTGTTACAGATGGATAACCGTTCTATTGGCTCCAGTCTTTGATTCTCATCCCACCAGAGGCAGGAAGTAGCACCCCATGGTGTTGTACACCTCACCAGAAAGAACAGACTGAAGGATGAATCACAATACAAAGATTAAACCCTATCAACGTTTATTATCAAAGCTTCTTAAATATGAAGATGGATTACAAAATAACAATTTACTCGTTATTAATTAGCCACAATAGTGTACTACATGTGTATTTGTGGTGATGTTTACTTATGTCTTATGATGACTACTTATCATAATAATAATAATACTTTTTATTATTATTGTTATTATTAATATTTGTATTATTGTTGTTGTTGATGCTGTTGTTTATTATATTTTATTGTTATTGTTATTACCTTCCTATTCTATGTGTAATATCTGGTTATATGTTTACAGATATGGTATTGTACATTGACAATCCAGCCAAAGTTCGAAAATACATCTACAGTGGTTTTCATGACAAGGTGGAAGGTTAAATTCTCACAACCTTACATCATAAAGACGGCTTTGTTTCTAATTCACTGCTGGATCAATCAACAAGCAATCAGAATTAAATAACCCTACAAGACATTGAATTCTGATATTTTTTAAAAACGTCTAATTTGATGTGAACCCTTGAAAAGCAGTTTCTACAATCGCTTTTGTTTGTTTTGATTTCTTCTCAGGTGTTTGTTGTGATGATTTCTTATTGGTGTTTTTTATTATTTCATGTACTTTTTAAAAAGTATGTTAAGCAGTTTCCCCTAAAAATGTATCTGTTCATGTAAGTGATTGTTGTTTTTGATCTGTTTGAAGGTAAACATTTTAAACATTTATCATTGTTTGCTGTGCTTCTTGTAAAACAACATATTATGTATCAACATTGATCTTGTATTCATCAGACCTGGGTTCAAATACTATTTAGGGTATTTCAGTTACTTCATTAACACCAGTCATTAACCAGTCATTAACACGAGCCCGTTTTCCACAATTAAGGTGCCACCAACCTCCTGTGGTTAAGTATGAACTTTACCATGATTGACTAACCAGGTTGTATAGGCTATTATTTAAATGGATGAATATACCCACCTCTTACTGACCATCACTGTCCTTAACCACTGATCATAACATTGATGAAAGCAACCTGGAGACAATGCTATGTGTTTTGTTATACAACTCATTTATTAGTGGTGTATGTATTCCACCCTGTCCTAAACATCTTTCATTGACTGTCAGTCACCATGAATTTGACAACTTTTAACACATTTCATTAGAATGAATTTGCATTACTCCCTGAAGATTCAAGATAAAAGTTACCAAGTTATTTTATTTGATAACCCAGTGCTGCATGCATAACAAGGGCATAAAATGTTTACTTTATGAGCATGAAGTATGATGTGTGCAATCAGCCGCACCTCAAACTTGCATTCACTTATCTGTTTAACTAATCGTAGTCTCAGAGGTGTAAGTACTTAGCCTAGATCCCACCTGCAAGTCTGGTTACCTTTCAACTGACGTCATAGCGATTGATACGCACCGGGGCAATCGCAGCTGCAAAGATCGGAGCTGTCCACTTGAAGAGGTACCAACCGAAAGGGAAGGTGTTACCATGCAGCGAACGACAGGTGTGAAAACCGCGACGGTAATTGGTGAGTATATAAAGTCTACCGGTAATTTGGTGTATATTTAGCTTCTTTTTATCGAGCCTCAAGCATGTGAATAAAGGACACGCTTTCCTTTACTATTACTTCTGTGATACCTGACCTATAAAGATAGAATGTAGCTCCCCAATGTAGAGTAAGTAGCAAAAGTGGTCAAGTTAAATAGAGTTATGATAATATCCATATGTTTAGTATTTTCATTTGCAAAATAAATTAGTGAATTGGCAGCCTAAATTAACTTGGTTGAAATAATGCTACACAATCTACTGGTTTAATCAACGCTGTTTCCACGTCATTTCAACCAAAAACATCTATGTGACGATGCTGAATGATCGTGGAAAACTGACTGAATTTGCAAAAAGTCATTTAAAAAATGTTTTTACCCAACTTTTAACCTAAATCCAATGAACTTGTGATTTTGTTTGTTTGTTGATTTTGCATTGAATTAACAACTCAACAAAATGTAAATCAAAACTGGACCTTGAACTGAGGTCTGTGCCCAGTGGGTAGTTTAAAGGGGAACATAAGGACTAAAGTTTTGTATTCAATTTCAAGCAGTAGCCTACTTTGCAGCTTACTCCGTGTGAAATCCACTCATAAGAGAAGGATGGGGAAGGTGTTCTATCTACCAACACATTGGAGAAGAGTTCAATTACTTTAAAGTTGTTGTATTCAAACTTTTGTTTGTAAATATCTTCCAGTAGTTCTTGTTTACCAGATGACCAGCATCAAGATTTCATCCAGATCCACAGGCTGTTTGGGCTTTATGGAGACATGCATATCACAGTCAGCTTTCTGTGAGAAATCATCTCTCAGAAACACATGTAATCCTAAAGGTAATTTTTTTTGCTGTAAGAGATGTAATCTGTTTTATTTGATTACTGGGACTTAACCATATTGCCATTCTTTGAGTGAATAAAATACTATCAAAAGCCATGGAACATAAATTCAATTACAGTAGAGATAATGTTCGATTCCACGCCTGTGTGATATTGAGGAAACCTAATACTACTAAAGCAATAGCCTCAAGCCTATAGTCTTGTGTGGAAAATGGATTTCACACCTGCTATTGCCTAGAGCAGATGATATTGTTGTCTCAACGAGAGGATAAATAGAACCTCAATGACTGTAATTCTGGGAGCTGTAGGCTACATTATTGTGGGAAATGGATTTGATATTTACATGTCCATTTTTGTAGTCCCACAAAGCTACATCAAACCTGCTCAGAAATTCTTTGTGTTTATTCTGAGATAATCAAACAATTCATTTGGCCAATTACATGGTGGGGGGTAGCCCAGCCTTGAAAAAAAACACCTGTTGCACAGAATACATATCAGTGCCAATGTGCATCTATTTAACTGCCTTTGAAAATCCTGTTTTTCTACCTCTTCTCCTTTGTGCTCGAATCCAGATGGAAGTTGCCAAATAAAAGTCTCAAAGGTCTGTAACATGACCATCCACTCCATTCTTGACCAATATCCTACAGTGAGAGGGTGTCTGTGTGCATGGGAGGAGCCCTGTACCTCTCTGGAACTACTCACTTCACAATGCCTCCCTGAGACAGGTGCACCCATTCTCTCATACATAGTACAGATGTAGGATCTTAATTTGTTCACCCTGTTGCAGAAGAACTATCCTGCAATGCAGGAAATTAAAGACTTCTAGTCTATTTGAGGTTTAAATAGGCTTCTTAAGTTGATTATTTCCACTTTAAAATTCCAGACTTAATTTCCCATAAGATACATTTATCAACCCCAACAAAAAACTCCCCTAATTATAATTCACATAATATTTCACATTTCCTGTTGCGGCAGGATTATTTTCCTGTTTTAGCAAACTGGCTCAAATTAACATCCTACATCTGTACATGTTGTTTTTAGTTGTCCTATCAACATTAGTATTCTTCGTAAGGAAACAATTAAGAACAAAATGACGCAAACCTAGTACGTTAAATGTAACCCTCCTTTGGTGATACATACAGTTGAAGTTGGAAGTTTACATACACCTTAGCCAAATACATTTAAACTCAGTTTTTCACAATTTCTGACATTTAATCCTAGTAAAAAATTCCCTGTCGTAGGTCAGTTAGGATCACCACTTTATTTTAAGAATGTGAAATGTCAGAATAATAGCAGAGACAATGATTTATTTCAGCTTTTATTTATTTTATCAATTTCTCAGTGGGTCAGAAGTTTACATACACTCAATTAGTATTTGGTAGCATTGCCTTTAAATTGTTTAACTTGGGTCAAACGTTTCGGCTAGCCTTCCACAAGCTTCCCACAATAAATTGGGTGAATTTTGTCCCATTCCTCCTGACAGAGCTGGTGTAACTGAGTCAAGTTTGTAGGCCTCCTTACTCGCACACGCTTTTTAAGTTCTGCCCACAAATGTTCTATGGGATTGAGGTCAGGGTTTTGTGATGGCCACTCCAATACCTTGACTTTGTTGTCCTTAAGCCATTTCGACACAACTTTGGAAGTATGCTTGGGGTCATTGCCCATTTGGAAGACCAATTTGCGACCAAGCTTTAACTTCCTGACTGATGTCTTGAGATGTTGCTTCAATATATCCACATAATTTTCCTACCTGATGATGCCATCTATTTTGTGAAGTGCACCAGTCCCTCCTGCAGCAAAGCACCCCCACAACATGATGCTGCCACCCCCTTGCTTCATGGTTGGGATGGTGTTCTTCGGCTTGCAAGCCTCCCCCTTTTTACCCCGAACAGAATGGCCAAACAGTTCTATTTTTGTTTCATCAGACCAGAGGACATTTCTTCAAAAAGTACAATCTTTGTCCCCATGTGCAATTGCAAACCGTAGTCTGGCTTTTTTATGTTTGGAGTAGTGACTTCTTCCTTGCTGAGCGGCCTTTCAGGTTATGTCGATATTAGACTCGTTTTACTGTGGATATAGATACTTTTGTACCGGTTTCCTCCAGCATCTTCACAAGGTCCTTTGCTGTTGTTCTGGTATTGATTCACACTTTTCGCACCAAAGTACGTTCATCTCTAGGAGACGTGTTTATACTTGCGTACTATTGTTTGTACAGATGAACGTGGTACCTTCAGGCGTTTGGAAATTGCTCCCAAGGATGAACCAGAATTGTGGAGGTCTACAATCTTTTCCTGAGGTCTTGGCTGATTTCTTTTGATTTTCCCATGATGTCAAGCAAAGAGGCACTGAGTTTGAAGGTAGGCCTTGAAATACATCCACAGGTACACCTCCAATTGACTAAAATTATGTCAATTAGCCTATCAGAAGCTTCTAAAGCCATGACATAATTTTCTGGAATTTTCCAAGCTGTTTAAAGGCACAGTCAACTTAGTGTATGTAAACTTCTGACCCACTGGAATTGTGATACAGTGAATTATAAGTGAAATAATCTGTGAGTAAACAATGGTTGGAAAAATGACTTGTGTCATGCACAAAGTAGATGTCCTAACTGACTTGTGGTTGAAAAACGAGTTTTAATGACTCCAACCTAAGTGTATGTAAACTTCCGACTTCAACTGTACATTACATGTCCTTTTTACATTGCAATGCACCTGTATTTGTAGATGGTCAAGCCCTGAGCAGCTCTGTTAGACCCCGCTGGAATCCTATGAAGGAACAACCAATAACCACCAGAGATAGCTGTCTCTCTGCTCTTCATAGTTGCCAGAAGTCCCACCACTGTGCATTAGTGTATAAGAAGTTGAAGGACTCATGCCAGAAAGGAAAAAAACAGTGCAACTCTCCAAGCTCTCAGCGCCACTGTCTGTCATTGTGGATGGAACTCCAGAGCACCTCTCTGTCTAATTGTACATGCGCCCTGAGCAGAAGAAAGTGCCAAGGAATATGGAGTGTCGTGAACAACAACTCCTGCATTCAGAATGCACTGGAGGCATTGGCTTCAACGGGTCTACATGATTTAAAGGACAGGTCAAATACAAGAAAGACGTTAACTGGTAAGACTAATTTTATCTCCTGTAATATACAGGGTATTGATCAACTTTAATTTACTACTAAAATGGACATAGGTACAGTACCAGTGAAAAGTTTGACATACTCATTCAAGGGTTTTTCTTTACTATTTTCTACATTGTAGAATAATAGTGAAGACACCAAAATATAACATAACACATGGAATCATGTAGTAAGCAAAAAAGTGCTAAACAAAATATATTTTGTATTTGAGATTCTTCAAAGTAGCCACCCTTTGCCTTGATGTTAGCTTTGCACACTCTTGGCATTCTCTCAACCAGCTTCATGTTTAATGCTTTTCCAACAGTCTTGAAGAAGTTCCCACATATGCTGAGCACTTGTTGGCTGCTTTTCCTTCACTCTGTAGTCCAACTCATCCCAAACCATCTCAATTGGGTTGAGATCAGGTGATTGTGGAAGCCAGGTCATCTGATGCAGCACTCCATCACTCTCCTTCTTGGTCAAGTAGCCCTTACACAGCCTGGAGGTGTGTTGGGTCATTGTCCTGTTGAAAACAAATGATTGTCACAATAAGCGCAAACCAGATGGGATGGCGTATCGCTGCAGAATGAAGTGATTGCCATGCTGGTTAAGTGTGCCTTGAATTCTAAATAAATCACTGACAGTGTCACCAGCAAAGTACTCCCACACTATCACATCTCCTCTTCCATGCTTCATGGCGGGAACTACACATGCGGAGATCATCCGTTCACTCACTGAGGTTGGAATCAAAATCTCAAATTTGGACTCATCAGACCAAAGGACAGATTTCCACCGGTCTAATCATTTTCTTGGCCCAAGCATGTCTCTTATTCTTATTGGTGTCCTTTAGTAGTGGTTTCTTTGCAGCAATTTGACCATGAAGGCTTGATTCACGCAGTCTCCTCTGAACAGTTGATGTTGACATGTGTCTGTGAAGCATTTATTTGGGCTGCAATCTGATGTGCAGTTACCTCTAATGAACTTATCCTCTGCAGCAGAGGTAACTCTGGGTCTTCCTTTCCTGTGGCGGTCTTCACGAGAGCCAGTTTCATCATAGCGCTTGATGGTTTTTGCGACTGCACTTGAAGAAACTTTCAAAGTTCTTGAAAGTTGACTGACCTTCATGTCTTAAAGTAATGATGGACTGTCGTTTCTCTTTGCTTATTTGAGCTGTTCTTGCCATAATATGGACTTGGTATTTTACCAAATAGAGCTATCTTCTGTATACCAACCCTACCTTGTCACAACACAACTGATGTTTTCACTATTAACTGATGTCTTCACTATTATTCTATAATGTAGAAAATAGTAAAAATAAAGAAAAACCCTGGAATGAGTAGGTGAGTCCAAACTTTTGACTGGTACTGTATAAGTGGCTGGATTTATATTGTTTTTGAATCTTTGTCCCACCCATATAGCACAATAAAAAACATGAGCTGGCGCCCACCCAGAAAAATGTGTTTGTATGGAGGTGCTGACTAACGGCGAATAAACTATAAACTATCAAAATAGAGTCGCACACTCCATATATAAACTCGCAGTAATTTATTGAGTATTTACCAACGTTTCAGCATCACTGTGTCTTCTTCAGGATAATGTCATGAATACTTGAACCAGGTTATGTAGACAAACAGTGCAATTAGTGCAACCAATGACAATAGTGAGGGGTGTGTCAAAGTGATTAAGTTAATTAGAATGAATTACTGAAACTGTTAAAAAACAATAGATTATGACATATTCAATATATTAGGCTATTGTTCTCATATAGAAACATAATTAAATATTTTACATAATGTTAGCATCAACATACATTATTGTTTAATTCAATTTCACATATTTAATTGTTTCATATTTCATTTCATATTTGTTACATGTCATCTTTTGGTTCAACCATAATGCATAATAAGCATCATCAACAGGGGGAACATATTAGGTGAACGCTAATAAGCCGTAGAAAGAATATATACATTTATAAGACTTGTTCATACAAGAAAGAATTGTTCATAAGAAGGGCCTGAGATCAGACCACTAGGGGTCAATGTTTTTAGAAAGGATATCCGGTAAGCCTCCCTTTGTAGGCTTTTCCACATGAACAGGTGATGAGATAGATTACTCCCTTGGTCTTGCATGTGATGATACCCCTTACAGGGATTTTTCGACCTGTATGTGGGTGTCTGAAGAAGGATGTTTTTGTAGTGCTATTGCACTGTGCGCATGAGCCACATTTGTAGTTCCCATTTGGAATGGGTGTCAAGAGTATCTGAGTGGGCTCAGGAGGTATGTCAGATCTTAAAAAACTATCTCCAATATTGCGACCACACTTATAGACCACCATTGGGGGTTCCTTGAAGAGGTGTGCGATTTTTTTTGTCTAATTGCAGAATATGCCAGTGCTTTTTCAGGATTGCGTTCATTTTCTCCGAACTCTTGGTGTCCTTAGTGCAAAAGACGGTTGCGTTGTTTTTCTTGTTTGGTTGAGTTTTTAGTAATTCCCCTCTTGGTTTTTGAGATATTTTCATCATTGCAGCATCAAGAGTTTTGTCCTTGTAGTCTCTCATTTTGAATGTATCTGTCATTTCTTTTAGCATTGCTGTCAAAATCTGTCTGGTGGCCACAGATTAATTTAACCCTGCATGACTGACTATATGGTAGACCATTCTTGAGGGGAAAGGGATGCATACTATCCGCACATAGCAAGGTATTGTGGTCTGTGGGCGTTGTGTATAAGTCTGTGTGTAATGCATTATTCTCTTTGATGATCTAAGTCCATATAGCACAACAGAAGAAGAGTTCAACTGTGGATTGGAAAAGTAGCAGTCTGAAAGAATACGGTAATGAATTTGTTGTCCTCGTATTCATACATTTAGAACACAGTTAGACGATTATAACTATTTATGTTACTGTAAATATTGTAGTTTGGGCTATAAACAGTATAATTGACTCCGGACCCTTATTTTTCAGTTCATGACATTGATGGGTCCTGTTTGCAACAGATGACAATCTGCCTCCATGATGATGTCTGCAACAGGCAGATAGTTCCTCTTGTGCAGACGTGTTTGGCAAAGCAATGCAACAGCACTCACTGTCGACAGGTCACTCAACAGCTCTACGCTGGTCTGCCATACAACATCGCAGAGATGTTCGTCCTCTGTGAATGTGACCCAGGCGATCCGGACTGTCTGCATATGAAGGAGGGTCTGCACAGTGGCACATGTGGAGAACATTTGGAGGAGGCCAGGACCCAAATCTGTCTGGAAATCTTTGACAACTGCCTGGGGGAGGCGCTCTGCAGGTTTGTATTGGACAATCGTGATACAACATTTCTATAAGTCTACAGGGGATTTTGCTGATGTTTTCATGTAGACATTGTAGTGCCTGCCTGGGTCTTTTTGCTGTATGATTTATTATATAAATATAAATGAACAGGAACCGTTTAGAAGCTCTCCTATCAAACTGCTGGGATACTGAAGACACACCGTGCAGTGATTTTTCTATGGATGAATGCACTAGTCTTCTGGATCCTGCTCTTATTCTGGGAGGAGATGCAAAGTGCAGAATGTCTTTGATTGCTACCATGGGAACAACACTTCAGCATCCCTGTACATGTGGTGGACTTCACAACAAAGACCTATTCAAGTGCAACATGATGCGTGAAGTACTTCACAACCGAACGCATTTTAGTGAGTGACGTCCACACAGTCATTAACTACAACGCTACTTATTGGATTATTTATACGGTGAAGTTTTTTCCCCAAAGGATGTGTTTATTACATTTACATTTTACATTTGAGTCATTTAGCAGACACTCTTATTAGTGTATTCATCTTAAGATAACTAAGTACATTTTCTCTTAACAATGAAGTTATCAGCAATGTCAGTGGGGGGAGTGGGGCAAATAGTTTGTGTTTCAGATTTATTTTGAAGTGGCTGAAAACCTGTTTTTAAAATGTATTTCAGTGTCACCAGTGAAGAAAGAAAGTACTCCTTATGTGCCACCTCCAATGAGTGAATCAGAATCAGGATACGAATGGTTGAGTGGTAATATTTGAAGTTATCCTTCAACTGTAATGCTAAATGTCAGCACTGTAATGGTTGTTGTGTCTATTCAAAATGGTTTTGAGACAGTCAAATCAATAGACATCCACCATCAGAGCTTCAAATGAAAGTGTACTTTGTTTTTTCAGATCAGCTGGTGAATGTTTTTGCATACATACTGCTTGTTGCAGTAGTACTGTTGGGAGTCATGATTGTTTTTCACATACGGTAAGTAAGTATACATTAATAATAGATGCAGGGTAGAATGCTTAAACAATACAATTGTTTGATACATTGCTTTTTTTTCTCATAGGACGCACAGAGGGAACGAAAAGCCTCAATTTCACCCTCCTGATAAAAATTGTGTTGTAATTTTCTGACCTTGATACTCAAACACGCATGTATCTGTGTATATATTATGCATATGATTATGGTACAGTATGCAATGGTATATGTCTGATAATGCAGAACCTGCATTTTCTGATCTAATTTAGATTTATTGGGATATAACAGCTTTTTGAAAATACTATTTTATCAACATTTACTTAGCTACTTATACTAATATGTCAAAACATGACTCTGTTTTAAGATAATTTTGTGCAATTATAACAAATGTACGGCCATAAGCCATTTCTGCTATCCTTGCTTGCTTGAGTGTCAGAACACAGTGGCGTGGTTTATGTGATAACTCCTGGAAAAAGCTGATAGCGCTCTAGTAACTGGTACACAACACAGTCAGTAAGGGACATTATACAACTGGTAATGTCAACAAGGCAATGATGGTCAAATATTGACTCATCCCTTTTAAGTCAATTTTTTTTCTTCCCTCTATTGTCACTCCAATGCTGTCGAGCTGATTCAAACTTCTTATAAGAAAAACATATATATATATTTTTACAGCCTTGTAACCATCCTGTTTCCCCAAGGGAGCAAAGACAACAAGATCTTTGTTGTATTTTAACATGTGCAATGTATTACCAGTAACCAACATGAGTTAACTATATTAGCAATATGCTAGCTGGCTATACAGAACTTGTTAGAGAATTGCATAATTAGGTTGATATATGATGGCTAACGTTGCTATGTAGCAGATGTTCATGTTTAAGGTCACGTCTATGACCTGTCTCAAGTCTGATAAGATGCATTGCTTTGTCATGTCCCCCTTTTCATGGAACCTCAACACCTTAATCCAGATGTCTACAAAATGTATGATGTGTTTACTTAAGCCCTCCAAAAGCAATGGGAATTTTGTATTTTTTAACATTCATAAAATATATTGGTAATGTGTGTCAAAAATATTATTGTGTGTTTAATCCTGTGATACTCTCCCAGTAAGATATTTAAAGGTTAACAACTGTTTGGATTTATCTCAAGTAAAATAATAATTTAAGTAATACAATATTGTCACAAGATAATAACAAAGCTAGGTCTTGATTTTTGGGAAAGGTTGGGCTGAAGGGGCTGGTAGATGATTAGATAAATATTAGATATGCAGGCAGCACTGTAGGCAAACATTGAAAGCTTAGAATGTCATGTGTAATCTGAAACCTACAGTAATCTAGCTCTTTAACTGTAAACCATTTTGTTTAATCAACCTTTATTATCTCTATGTAGTAAACATGTTGGATTCACAGTGGTTTGCCAGAACTCTCTTCAGTTGTTTTCTGTTTATATTTCCTCCACTCCAACTACAATATAAAAGGGATACTATTATTTATATTATCTTGGTTTCCTAACAAATCAGACTTACTCAACCACCCTTCTTTAAATAACTATTTATTTAATGTATAATATAAATGTCGCTTCCTATTGCAAGATGAACCCATAGAATAACGTCACTACATACATTGAATATATTTCTTCTTATTATGGGACTTTGTCACATAATACTTCACATTGAACTGCATTCATTACTATTGAAATGCTACTTGAAATGCTAATTTTTACTATTGAAAATTAATAAAATCATTTAATTGTGTATATTGACATTTTCTAAGGCGTTTAAAAAGGAGTCCAGTCTAGTGGAAGGGAGGTTAAATACTTTGTTATACAACAAAGTTCATGATATTGTTCAGTGTTCTTAGATATGCTGTATGTTCAGAAGGCCTACTTCAACTAAAATAAACGGTTAAGAGGCTTCTCCAGGTAAAATACATTTGGCCCCTCTGACTATTGCACATACAACAGGTCAACATAAAGCTGCCGCCTACTGTGCTTTTAACTCTACAGAATAAAATAAATAGTCGCAACCATCTATATGGTTTCGAACGGGGTCATGCACTGGTGAGGATGAATTGTGTTACTATTATTTGTTTTAGTCTGCATCGTGGTGACGGGCTCGTAAGCAAGCATTTCACTGTAAAGTCTATACCAGTTGTATATGGCACATGACAAATAACATTTGCTTTGAAGAGAGAAAAAACAAATCAATATTTTACATGTGGAGACAGGCAGACTTCCACGTTAATAAAGCAACGGACTTGAAATACATTTTGAGGGAGAAAACATTTTTTTGAGGGAGAAAATGATCGACGCTCACTGGTTTAAAACCCAGCAGGACTCCTGCTGAGCTGGAAATGAATGGGAAGAGATCCCCACAGACACACCATGAATAACTTTCACAACTTAGTGTGGAGTCATCTCTATCTTTCACCTCCTACCAGACAGACTATACGTGATAACTGGAAGAGGTTTTTTGGTAAAAAAAAGTTCAGTTATTTTTGAATTTAAGTAGGCCTTATCCAGCAACATTTTAATAAAGTGCCTCTGCTAAATGGCCATCAATTTTGGTTTAAAAAAAAGATGTATATTGCACTTTGTATAGAATCATTGGCTATCTATATGCAGCATCAACAGGACAAAACACTGTGCTAAAGGGAAAGGTCTTTATCTTCTTCTTGTATCAATGCACAAAGTAATCACGAGGACTTGCTTCTTGCTTGGGCTACCTTGGAGTTGGTCTTGCGGTTTAAGGCTTTGCAGATGAAATCACCTGCCTCTATTACCTTGGAGAGATCGACTCCCTGGAATGAAAGAAACAAGGGATCAAAGAAGCAGGAATGGTACCCTGCCAGCAGGGGGAGCTATTGCAAAATAAACAGTTGTGAAAATAGAAACAGCAGGCCTACCAATACACATGACAGTTATGCAAAAAAGCACTTTACTAATGTAAACAAGGCCCGATCCTCTGTCTGAAGCTTTCTCAAATTAAAGAGGGTGAGCTGTATTTTCCCTAGCGATTACAACGCTGTTTTAAAGTGCTGTTTTCAGGTTATGTGTGAGGCAACACTCACAGTTTTAATGCCCATGCCATGGAGCATATAGAGAACATCTTCTGTTGACACGTTACCAGAGGCTCCCTGGGCATATGGGCACCCGCCCAGACCTGCTACAGATGAGTCCACCGCACAAATCCCCATCTGAGGTATACACACACACAGGAGAGACATTCAGCAACCACACGCACAGAGCAAGCAGATGGCAAAATCCCATGTAGAACAATGTCCCCTGTTCTCCTGTATTGTATGTGTTGGTACAGCGTGCCCTGCCAGGGTTGTGGTGATGTTTTACAGACAGTTAGGATAACTGTGGTCTTCATTTCTCGGAGATGAGTGGGCGCAACAGCCTGGTGTCCCTCACAGTTCAGCTTACTCATCCTCTTTGTCATACTAAACCAGTGGCACATCATTTGTTTTTGGTAATATAAGACTCTGTAAATGCAGAAAGTTCCATATTGTTTTGCCATGTTTTCTGATCTTCATGGTAACGTGTGTTAAACTGCACCACCTCTTGTGACCTCTTAGTCTCAAAATACTTTTACTTTTTACTCAATTGTTACTCACTTTTAACAAGACTGTTCTCCACATATATTTTCTTGGGTTTTTTCTATAACTCAAAGACTTATAACTTTATACATTCATTGAATAATTAGTCTTCTACCTACAGTCCATTTGTAAATGGTTAATTCCAAAGGTGTGTGTTACTAAGCGCTGGGGTTGTTTAAATTCAGGGCAATAACTCAATTTCAATGACATCAAGACAACCTCTGCTGTCTTTGAGTATAATGTCTCAGTATTTTCCATGTACTGAAAAAATAGGACGCATCCATATGTAAAAATAATTACATATAAAATGTATGTCTTGTTTTGTTTAATGTCTCTGAGTTCAAAGTGGTTCATGCAATGTCCACAATAAAAGTAATTGTCAGAGAGAGTTCTACTTTCTGTGGGAAAATGCTTTCTACTGCCTACGACACCAACTGTCTGGCCTCCATATGAGAATTAATGATGCATTGTTGAGCTTATTGTTGGACCACGGTACCAAACAGCCAGAACATGTTGCTTAGCAAGGGATAGGCTCACTGATATTTGGTTGACCTAGTGTTGCAGGAAAGAAATGCCTTATCATAGTTAAACATTCCCAAAACATCCACCTCATGTGATCTTGGGGAGAATAATCCACTTTATCGTGCTAAGAATGTTTTTATCTTTCATAAGGAATGCAACATCACTGTATAAAGAATGTAGAAAAGCATAAAGATGTGTTGTTGTCCTTTGTTGTCCCTTCAGACTTTAAGCAAAGGAGACAGGAAGTACAGCTGAAAGTGACAGTTCAATTCCAAGTTATGAAGACCTCAAAAACACATGAAAGCATAATAATTTGCCTTAAACCCACCTCGCTAATTTGTCTTCCATTAAACTTTAACTCTACCTTTCAGAAAAAAAATCAGGAGCTTGTTTCGTCCAAAATGTTGATGTCATAAAAACATCTTCAGTCCGCCAGACAAGTTTAATTATTCTTGTCGAATACATTTACATTTCATTAAAGACAATATGACCCATAGAGAAGTTTTCCCAGATGTTAACTCTCAAATCATGGGATATGCTATTGTTGTTATGTTGGGTTTTAAACATGATTTATATGCTCCAACAGAGAACCGGAGTTTTATACAGTTTATCAACTGCCACGTGATAAAAACGTTGTACACAGCTTCACTTACTTTCAGGATGGGGGAAATTACTATATAATATGCCTCTGAGGACCTCAGGCCTCAAAGCCATCAGGTTATTTACAATAGCCTTGGAACTTTTTGTCTTCATTGGGACAAATTATGAAATCAAGCAGGGCCGGTTCCATGCATAAGCGACATAAGCGGTAGCTTAGGGCCCCCAGCCGCTAGGTGGCCCATGACCCCAAAAAAACTTATTTTCTAGGAATTCAGTCGGAGTCTCAAGTTGAGAGGTAGAATAGTAGAATACACAAGGTGCAAGTTCGCAATCTGGTTGTGTATCAGTAGTTTTTTATCTTGTTATGTCAGTCACGAGAGTCATTAAATTAGCCATGTCAGTTAACAATTTTTAGATTGGTAAGTTAGTCTAGCCAGCTATCTAAACTTGTAGTAATCATGTCCGAATACCGACCAGGCATGCAGGGCACGTGCCCAGGGGCCCTGACCTCCAGGCGGCCCACATTGATTTTGTTAGTCACTTTCACTCAGATCATTGGAATACAGTGCCTTTAGAAGGTATTCACACCCCTTGACTTTAGAAAGCATTCACACCCCTTTACTTTTTTCACATTTTGTTGTGTTATAGCCTGCATTTAAAATTGATTGAATAAAGATTTTGTGTCTCTGGCCTAAACACAATGCTCCATAATGTCAAAATGGAATTCTGTTTTCATTTTTTTGTACAAAAAATGTATACAAAAGTAAAAGCTGAAATGTCAGTAAAGGAATGTCAGTAAAATGTCAGTAAAGGAAAGAGAGGTGTGGTATTCAACCCCTTTGTTATGGCAAGCCTAAATAAGTTCAGGAGTAAAACTCTGCTTAACAAGTCACTTAATAAGTTGCATGAACTCACTGCGTGCAATAATAGTGTTTGACATGATTTTTGAATGACTATCTCATCTCTGTACCCCACACATACAATTATCTGTGAAGTCCCTCATTTGAGCAGTGCATTTCAAACACAGATTCAACCATAAAGATCAAGGAGGTTTTCAAATGCCTCACGCCAAGAAGGGCACCTATTGGTAGATGGGCATACATTTTTGAAAGAGCAGACATTGCATATCCCTTTGAGCATGGTGAAGTTATTAATTACACTTTGGATGGTGTATCAATACACCCAGTCACTACAAAGATACAGACGTCCTTCCTAACTCAGTTGCCGGAGAGGAAGGAAACCGCTCAGGGATTTCACCATGAGGCCAATGGTGACTTTAAAACAGTTACAGAGTTCAATGGCTGCGATGGGATGAGGACGGATCAACAACATTGTAGTTACTCCACAATTCTAACCTAATTAACAGAGTGAAAAGAGGGTAACCTGTACAAAATAAAAAATATTCCAAAACATGCATCCTTTTTGCAATAAGGCAATGAAGTAAAACTGCAAAATATGGCAAATAAATAAATGGAATGTCCTGAATACAAAGCTTTATGTACTTTCTGAAGAAACTGTAAGTCATGGCAAAATATGTAGAATTGCATTACATTTATTATACATTTTTTTAAATGTCTTTCCGCCCCATGGCAAAATGTGTAGAATGGCAGAAAACTTACTTTAAAACTGCAATATTTTCTCTACGCCCCATGGCAAAATGTGCATTGCAGGAAATGTCTTTTAAAAGTTTTCTTTCAGCCATCAAGAGGGGAGCCACGAAAATGTTTTACCCGAGAGGTGGGACCCCAAAAAGGCTAGGGCCGGCCCTGAAGCCAAGCATCTACTTCTCAGAGGCATCGCAGATTAAGATATTCTCAATGTTTTCCACGTATCTCAGCGACCGTCAGGAGAATATTAACAACGTTTTCCTGCTTCCGTGGCAGAACCAGATGTCAGAGGATCCCACGGTGCTATAAAATGAACTCGCTTATCCTCCCACTGACCCCGGTGTGGCACGGGGACACATCAGAATGAAACCATGAAGGACGTCTCTCCCTGGGGGACAGACCCAAGTAAACAACAATAACGGAAGCACGGTTTGCTCTTTAAACAATGGTCCTAATTGGTGCCTTTTCTCCGAGACAAGGGTCTATTTTATCCAGGGGCTGTTCTGAGCAGCCTGTAATTGCTGTTTGTGTTGGCAAAGGCCTAGTGATCCACTCCGATGTGCACTGCGCACAAGATTCCCAGACCTTAGTTAACTCCAGGGCAGGATATTGTACTGGGCAGACTTTTTTGTTGTGTAAACACAGAGTTGTAATTTACAGTGCCAAACCTCTCGCATTCTGCCGCTAACTGCGAGAGGGTCAGAGGGTCTCCGGTGGACCATTTCCGAGAGGAACAAAATGCAAGAGCACAGCAATCCTTTTCAACAACACGTCTGACTCCTGTTGCTCTATGGGACGTAATATGCACAGGGACTGGTGGTCAGAAAGTCCAAATTGCCAGTGTTCAATTAGCCTCTCATAGCCCAGAAACCAGATGTGGCCTGGCTGTTAAAGAGCCACATTCAGTGAGCAGTGGAGGTAAAAAAACAATACATTCCTGGCAAAATACACTTTAGTTTACTCGGGCTGTTCACATCACATGATATGGGATTACGGAAGGCGGCTAATATACTGTAAGTGAACAATTTGAGAGATTGCCACACTCTTGTCCAGTATTGTTTGTTTGAAGTGCGGCCGTGCGTCAGTTGGGGCAGAAAGGGTATGTTCATTGAAGTGTTTGAGGCAGCAATGTTTCACCACCGCAGCCTTGACATTTCTCTACATAGAATGTGGAACTGAAGGAGATTGTATTCAATGGTAACTCACAAGGCTGACAAATGTCTAACCTGGGACAGCCCTTTCCAGCAATAAATAAACTGTCCTGTCATTGTAAAGCCACCTTTACAAGCCATCTTCCTTGATATTTGTAGGTAATAGGGAGGTAGACACAAAAACATATATGGATTAATCAGAAATGAAAAGAGGGACATTTCTAACTTAAAGCATGAAAACCTTCTATTGTCTAGTCGGACCACGGCAGTCATTGGCCAAGTAGAGCCCTCACTCTTAAAGAAAGTACCCCTCAGTTACAGTGTAAACCACTCAAAGCATTTGACTACAATGTTTTGTACAGTAAGCTGAAGAAGTAAGTCATACTAAATTCAAGAAATTCTAATTTCACCTGCCTCATTGGTTGCACCAATTATTGCGCCAATCTAACCTTTGTTGTTTGTATAGTTAACTTTAAGATGCATCGTTTTTAGTATATTCAACTATATTGTCCATCTTGAGACACAGCAGACACCTCATGTCGACCTAAGGTTGATTACTTGATAGTGTTTTACTCTCTAATAAGGCACCATTTCTTTGTGTGTTGGTGTACTAACGGGACCATGCCCAGGGCAGCATTGTCTTGATCTTAAGCGCACACGGAGAGGTATATTTTCCACCAAGTTACTGGCTTTCATCACTATGGTTACCTGGCACATACACTGACTCCTGCACCACGCTCTGGGGCACAGGCCTTTTCTAATAAGCTAATATCCTCAGCAGGCAATTAAATGGGAGTTCCTTGTAGCCTGTCATGTTGGCAATGTTGCCAAATTTCCAGAAGTAATTTTTAGGGAAAAGTTTAAATATTGTCATAGGCGGTGCTGTAGTCTAGCTAGCTAGAGCACTAAACATGCTTACCGAAGATAAACATTGCTAAGACTGCACAACGTGAGCGTTCCAAATTCTTTAGAAAAGAGACTCCCTTTGTTGATATGTCAACAACCTTGCGTTTGAAGAGTCATTAACATTCAACTAATGTTAACACTCATTATTCTAGAGACTTTGCTCCTTGACCTTTGAGTGAGGGTTTAGTAATCAACCATCAAACCACATAGATGAAGCTGTCTAAATGTTTAGTCACTTTGTTGAAAATAGGCAGAGTTGTTTACCACTGACAGGTCTTTACACCCATCTCACTTCACTTTAATGACACTCAACAATACACCTACACAGCTCAAATGTAATGTCCTCTGGATTGCATGGGTTAACTCATAACCATAGGTTTATTGGACATCATGCCTGTTTGATTTGTCATCACCGTGGTTATGAAACATTCTCATCCTATTTACAACTTTGTCTCTGTCACCAGTGCTTCCCAAACGTTGTACACCACAAGTAAACATAAACATCTCTATCCATGTTAGAGATCCACTACCCAGCAGATATTAGCTACAGTACAACCCATTAGTGGGTCTCTCAAGCCACCACTGGGAAAACCCTCATCTGAGTATTTTGATATATTGGACAAAATGGAATAGTGACCCTTACTGACCCACTTCCACCCATTATCAGAATAACATTCATACTTTCCACTCTGTAAATACACTACATGACCAAAAGTATGTGGACACCTACTCGTTGAACATCTCACTCCAAAATCATAGACATTAATATGGAGTTGGTCCCCTTTGCTACTATAACAGTCTCCACTCTTCTGGGAAGGCTTTCCACTATATGTTGGAACATTGCTGCAGGGATTTGCTTCCATTCAGCCACAAGAGCATTAGTGAGGTCGAGCACTGATGTTGGACAATTAGGCCAGGCTCACAGTCAGCGTTCCAATTCATCCCAAAGGTGTTCGATGCGGTTGAGGTCAGGGCTCTGTGTTCTTCCACACCGATCTCAACAAACCATTTCTGTATGGACCTCACTTTGTGCACGAGGGCATCGTCATGCTGAAAACAGGAAAGGGCCTTCCCCAAACTGTTGCCACAAAGTTGGAAGCACAGAATTATGTACAATGTCATTGTATGCTGTAGATTTCCCTTCACTGGAACTAAGGGGCCTAGCCCGAACCATGAAAAACAGCCCCAGACCATTATTCCTCCTCCACCAAACTTTACATTTGGCGCTATGCATTTGGGCAGGTAGCGTTCTCCTGGCAACCACCAGAGATTTACACCACTCCAGCCGACGCTTGGCATTGCGCATGGTGATCTTCGGCTTGTGTGCGGCTGCTCGGCCATGGAAACTAATTTCATGAAGCTCCCGATGAACAGTTATTGTGCTGATGTTGCTTCCAGAGGCGGTTTAGATTTTATAAACCTGTCAGCAATGGGTTTGGCTGAAATAGCCGAATCCACTAATTTGAAGGGATGTTCACATACGTTTGTATGTGGTGTATTTAGCGAGATTCACAAGTTTAAAGCACTGTCGATGAGCTTTGGCTCGGACTTGCTTTGCTTCATGTAGAGGAGATAAGCATGAGTAAGAACAGGTCTGAATTCTCAGTCAAGAGCGTCTGGCTACACTGAGTTCTATCAATAGCTCAGCAAGTCAGCTGCAGTTTACATGGAAACGTTGGGTCAGATCAAATCTATTTCCCAGCCAAGTCTGAAAAACGAAGTACATACTTTGTCATTGTGTGACCCGCCAAGGTGGGTTTGTAACAAAGGACCCCAGAACTTCCCAAAATAAAGGTACAAAGAGCATGGAATGTCATTATCATGAACAAAAGCAGAGTTGACACGGGGTTGACAGGGGTTAGTGGAATTCATTTCTATCCCAGTTGGTGGCATGGACTACTGGCACTCAGTAATGAAAAGCCTATGATAAAATCTTTCATTTCCACTGAGGTTGTTGAGATGGGAGGAGAACAAATGGTTGGCTAAACATCCACGCCTGTTATTATTTTCAATGGTCACGGGGCAGCTGTGATAAATCAATTTCTATGTGATTCACAGAAAGGAATTTTACCCACACTCTGGGTCTTCTCACCCCTTGTCAAAAGTGCCCAACATCAGGATGTGTTGAAAGGTTATTAAAAAAAAAATACAAAACAGGAAGCTGTTTTATGAACATGTACAATTCTTTGAGCATGGAAATACACAGCAAATTGGCCAGTGTTACCTAGTGTTGATCTTTCAGTGTAACATTTACAGTGTTAATTCAGGAGTTAAATGAACTCTGTAAGTGATAAATTAACACTAATGGGTGTAAAAGAACCCCAGTGTTGGTGTTAATAACCAGTGTTACCACGGCCATCATTATCATATTTCCAGCATGCTCTATTGCAGGTAGATTTTTTAGAATTGTTTGTTTCAATATCAATGTTTTTATGCAAATAAGGCTTTAGACTAAGCACTGTGTTAATTTAACACTGAAAAGTGTGGAACTGCATAGACACTGTATCAGTGTTAAATGTAACACTGTCAGTGTTGATTTAACACTGGTGAATTTTCTGTGTAGATAAATTCATAAGTAAAGCCATGAATCAGTGCTAAAAGTTATGCAGACTTTGGGTTATTTAGGGTAAGTGGGATTGCAGCACAACAAATGCTTTTCTGAAGTGAATGATGCCTTTTTCATTTTGAATTGTTCTGTTTTTCTAAGTGTCTTACCATGAGTCACTTTTTGGGAGATTGGGACTATAACTTCCTATCTGCATTCTTGTCAAAATGTTGTTATTGACATAGCCTTGTTCTGTTCAATGTTCTCTACCTATATAGTTCTTTAAATACCCAAATGCATGTTGTTAAGTTCAAAAGAATACGAGACTAAAATTGCTGACACAATGAGGGTTGCGAAAATTTAAAGCTAATTATCTCAGAATCATATTTTTGCAGATAGAACCTTATAGTCCCAAGCTCTTGATTTCTCAATGAATCCAGCGATAGTCACTGCATTCTCCCTGTCTCAGTTACATAGTTACTGGTCTGGACAGGTTTCTTTCGCCTTCTCCATTTTCCATGTGTTTCATGCGGGCCAATGATAGGATCATTTTCCCCATGCCCTTTAAGCGCAGCATTGTCAAATAGTTCAACAGCCAAGCAGCACATGAGTTGGGAACCCCTCAGGGCTGGCTGTTTCCTCCGCTCACACTCAGTACCATTGTCAAGGCCAGAGCACTGTCATGTGAAACAGACACTGAATAGGTGAGCCTTTGTGTGAACCCCCTTCACATCTTCTGACCCCCCCGCCCAGCACCAAAAGATCATCCCTCCGCTGCCAAGGATGACAAACTGGGAGACAGAGCACAATGAGGTTCCCAAGAGAACTGATACAGCCATGTCTACCTTACCTCTGGTTTATGACCTGACTGACTCCCGGGTCATAGGTTCACTCCGGAGAGGTGGTGAAAAACACAATAGAAGAGTGGTGTTCCAGGAAGCTTTGTACAACTTAATTCGATTTTGTGGTTTAAAGAGAGGATAAAGTTTTATTAATGATCTGTGAAATACTATTTTATTATCTTTAATGTAGGTGCTGGTAATATGACAGCATATCTTATGTTCATTATGATTCTGGGATTTTATTGGTGGGCAGTTTTTGTATTATTTTACTTTGTGGGGGACTTCCAGATCATGTTCCCAATTGAGAGATGTGTGTTCTCCTATTTATGTACAGTATGTCCTATTGTGACATATAGCCTTTGTTTTTGTTGTTTATGAATATATTTTCATTCAAGCAAACAATGCCTCCTCAATTCTCACAAAACAATCCGAGCACACAAGACGTTTGGTACACAAAAGCCTTCATAATACAGATGTAGGACCTTAATTTGGTGACAACTTTCCTGCAATGTAGGAAATGTAAAACTTGTAGTGTAGTTGAGTGAAATTCCCACTTTGAAATTTCAGACTTGATTTTCCCTTACGAAAAGTGTATAAACCCCTACAAAAATGTCCATTAATTATAATTCTCATAATAATTCACATTTCCTATTGCTGCAGGATTATTTTTCTGCTGTAGCAAACTGGCTCAAATGAAGATGCAACATCTGTACCATCTTGGACCACTTCATAATGGCCCTCTACCACATTGTTATGTATTGTGTCATGAACGTTTACCATGCATCCTTTCAGTAACGTTTTACTACACATTACTCATACCCTAGATTGTCAGGGGATCTAAAAATATGTGTTTGAAACAACCGTAGTACCCATATTGTGCTTAAATGTTAGCTGTTAGCTCATTACCTGCAGTGCAGTTAGGATGTTGGCCAGAGCCTGGCCGTAGGTGTCGTGGCAGTGAACGGCCAGAGCGCTGCTGGGTACCTCTTTCATGACGTAGTGCAGCATCTTGGCCATGGAGCCTGGGGTGCCCACGCCGATAGTATCCCCCAGAGACACCTCATAGCAGCCCAGTTCATACAACCGCTTTACCACCTATAGCCAAGAATAGAGCAACTTATCATAACAAGTCCATTGGAAACATAAACATGCAGGAGCTCAGAGGTCTCTTGCTTGATATGACCCAGGCTGTATCACAACCGGCCGTGATTGGGAGTCCCATAGGGCGGTGCACAATTAGCCCAGCGTCGTCCGCTTTTGGCAGATGTAGGCCGTCATTGCAAATAAGAATTTGTTCTTCACTGACTTGCCTAGTTAAATTAAGGTTACATTTTAAAATAAAAAAAGAAGAACTGTGTATACTGTAGTTACAGCATTACAGACATATTAACGTTTTTTTATTATCTAGAAAACAGTCATTTCGGGGGTTTGACATTGTTTAGATTATACATGTACAGAAAATTATTCCCTACTGCGTCCCTTTGATGTTTTAAATAGAAATTGTCCACCAACATTGGATTTTTAAAGCCTGATACTGTATATGAAATGAAGTGCTCTTTACTATACAGTGCCTTCAGAAAGTATTCATATCACTTGACTTATTTCACATTTTGTTATGTTACAGCCTGAATTCAACATTAATTTAATAGATTTTTTTCTCTCACCCATCTACACAAAATACCCCAATTTAGGCGATAATGACAGTTATGAGTCTAGAAGAGCTTTGCACACCTGGATTGCACAATATTTTCCCATTATTCTTTAAAAAATTCTACAAGCTCTGTCAAGTTGATGGTTGATCATTGCTAGACAGCCATTTTCAAGTCTTAGATTCATAGATTTTCAGACCGTAAAAACAAACTGTAAATAGGCCACTCAGGAACATTCAATGTCTTCTTGGTAAGCAACTCAAGTGTTGATTTGAATAGAAATCTTTGAAAAATTGCATTTTCTTTGTGAAGCTTGCATTAATTTGCCTCTCCCTGTTGCACACAACAAGCTTCCATTTCCCCTGTCACAAGGGTTTTATGGCTGATTAAATCGTCAACCCTGTTACGGTCAACCCTGTTATGGTCAAAACCTGTTACTTTATTTGGCACTATAGGCACTTACTACAGTAATTTTTGAGATAGGATTTTTTTTTATTAGGTTGAACATGTGCTCTTTGTGACAGAATGTTAAAATTAGGTGAAATAAAACTAGATTTTTTCAACAAGTTACACGAGCCAAAAGGAACTAATATCGTGGAACGACCCACGTATAAGGTATAGAGTATGTCCATTATTGACACAAGAAGGCAACGCAGAAGTGTTGTCTTACCTCTGCAACTTTAGTGGGTTCAATGGGTCCCTCATATGGACATCCTAGTGCACAAGAAACATATCTAAAAGAAAACAAACATACATGGTAAATATAAACACACTTGGCATATATTAATACATGGGTCAAAAACACACATATAGTACCAGTCAAAAGTTTGGACACACCTAATCATTCAAGGGTTTTTCCTTATTTTGACTATTTTCTAATAATAGTGAATAATATATAATAATAATGAAGACATCAAAACTATGAAAGAACACATAAGGAATCATGTAGTAACCAAAAAAGTGTTAAACAAATCAAAATATATTTTATATTTGAGATTCTTCAAAGTAACCACCCTTTGCCTTGATGACAGCTTTGCACACTCTTGGCATTCTCTCAACCAGCTTCATGAGGTAGTCAGCTGGAATACATTTCAAATAACAGGTGTGCCTTGTTAAAGGTTAATTTGTGGAATTTCTTTCACTCTTAATGCATTTGAGCCAATCAGTTGCTTTGTGACAAGGTAAGGGAGGTTTACAGAAGATAGTTATATTTGGTAAAATACCAAGTCCATATTATGGCAAGTCCATTATTACTTTAAGACATGAAGTTCAGTCAATCCGGAAAATTTCAAGAACTTTGAAAGTTGCTTTAAGTGCAATCGCAAAAACCATCAAGGGTTATGATGAAACTGGCTCTCATGAGGTCTGCCACAGGAAAGGAAGACCCAGAGTTACCAGAGGATAAGTTCATTAGAGTTACCAGCCTCAGAAATTGCAGCCAAAATAAATACTTTACAGAGTTCAAATAATGGGCACATCTCAACATCACAGAGGGCAGTACGTCACTGGGGCCAAACCTCCTGCCATCCAGGACCTCTATACCATGCAGTGTCAGAGGAAGGCCCAAAAAATTGCCAAAGACTCCAGCTACTCTAGTCATAGACTGTTCTTGCTGCTACCGCACGGCAAGCAGACTCGGTCCAAAAGGCTTCTAGACAGCTTCTACCCCCAAGCCATAAGACTCCTGAACAGCTAATCAAATGGCTGCCCGGACTATTTCCATTGTCCCCACCGCCCCCATTTTTACGCTGCTGCTACAATCTGTTTATCATCCATGCATAGCACTTCACCTCTATCTACATGTACAGTTGAAGTCAGAAGTTTACATACACTTAGGTTGGAGTCATTAAAACTCATTTTTCAACCACTCCACAAATGTCTTGTTAATAAACTACAGTTTTGGCAAGTCGGTTAGGACATGTACTTTGTGCATGACATAAGTAATTTTTCCAACAATTGTTTACAGACAGATTATTTCACTTATTATTCACTGTATCACAATTCCAGTAGGTCAGAAGTTTACATACACTAAGTTGACTGTGACTTTAAACAGCTTGGAAAATTCCAGAAAATTATGTCATGGCTTTAGAAGCTTCTGATAGGCTAATTGACATAATTTGAGTCAATTGGAGGTGTACCTGTGGATGTATTTCAAGGCCTACCTTCAAACTCAGTGCCTCTTTGCTTGACATCATGGGAAAATCAAAAGAAATCAGCCAAGACCTCAGAAAAAAATTGTAGACCTCCACAAGTCTGGTTCATCCTTGGGATCAATTTCCAAACGCCTGAAGGTACCACGTTCATCTGTACAAACAATTACATTTACATTTAAGTCATTTAGCAGACGCTCTTATCCAGAGCGACTTACAAACAATAGTACGCAAGTATAAACACCATGGGACCACGTGGCAGTCATATCGCTCAGGAAGGAGACGTGTTCTGTCTCCTAGAGATGAACGTACGTTGGTGCGAAAAGTGCAGATCAATCCCAGAACAGCAGCAAAGGACCCTGTGAAGATGCTAGAGGACACAGGTACAAAAGTATCTATGTCCACAGTAAAACGAGTCCTATGTCGACATAACCTGAATGGCCGCTCAGCAAGGAAGAAGCCACTGCTCCAAAACTGCCATAAAAAAGCCAGACTACAGTTTGCAACTGCACATGGGGACAAAGATTGTACTTTTTGGAGAAATGTCCTCCCGTCTGATGAAACAAAAATAGAACTGTTTAATGACCATCGTTATGTTTGGAGGAAAAAGGGGGAGACTTGCAAGCCGAAGAACACCATCCCAACCATGAAGAACGGGGGTGGCAGCATCATGTTGTGGGGGTGCTTTGCTGCAAGAGGGACTGGTGCACTTCACAAAATAGATGGCATCATGAGGTAGGTAAATGATGTGGATATATTGAAGCAACATCTCAAGACATCAGTCAGGATGTTAAAGCTTGGTCGCAAATGGGTCTTCCATATGTACAATGACCCCAAGCATACTTCCAAAGTTGTGGCAAAATGGCTTAAGGACAACAAAGTCAACGTATTGGAGTGGCCATCACTAAGCCCTGACCTCAATCCCATAGAAAATTTGTGGGCAGAACTGAAAAAGCAAGTGCGAGCAAGGAGGCCTACAAACCTGACTCAGTTACACCAGCTCTGTCAGGAGGAATGGGCCAAAATTCACCCAACTTATTGTGGGAAGCTTGTGGAAGGCTACCCGAAACATTTGACCCAAGTTAAACAATTTAAAGGCAATGCTACCAATTACTAATTGAGTGTATGTAAACTTCTGACCCACTGGGAATGTGATGACAGAAATAAAAGCTGAAATAAATAATTCTCTCTACTATTATTCTGACATTTCACATTCTTGAAATAAAGTGGAGATCCTAACTGACCTAAGACAGAATTTCTTTACTAGGATTAAATGTCAGGAATTGTGAAAAACCGAGTTTAAATGTATTTGGCAAAGGTCTATGTAAACTTCCGACTTCAACTGTACATATTACCTCAATTACCTTGACAAACCGGTGCCCCCGCACATTGACTCTGTACTGGTACTCTTTGTATATAGCCTCGCTACTGTTATTTAAAAATAAAAAATAAAAAAATCAATTTCTCTTTTGTTTTTGTATTTTAGAACGTTTAATTTGTTTTATTTCAGTTAATTTTAGTAGATACTTTCTTAACAATTTTTTTTCTCTTAAAACTGAATTGTTGATTACGGGCTTGTAAGTAAGCATTTCACACTGTAAGGTTGTTGTTGTGTACCTGTTGTATTCGGCGCATGTGGCACATCTTTTTGATTTGATTTGATCTGAACATCAACTGTTCAAAGGAGACTGTGTGTATCAGAAGTTCATGGATGAATTACTACAAAGAAACCACAACTAAAGGACACCAACAATAATAAGAAGAGACCTGCTTGGGCCAAGAAACACGTGTAATGGACATTAGACCAGTGGAAATCTGTCCGTTGGTCTTATGAGTCCAAATTTGAGATTTTTGGTTCCAACCGCTGTGTCTTTGTGAGACGCAGAGTAGGTGAAGGGATGATCTCCGCATGTGTTGTTCCCACCGTGAAGCATGGAAGAGGTGTGATTGTGTGAGGATGCTATGCTGGTGACACTGTCTGTGATGTATTTAGAATTCAAGGCACACTTAACCAGCATGGCTACCACAGCATTCTGCAGAGATGCGGCATCCAACCTGGTTTGCACTTAGTGGGACAATCATTTGTTTTTCAACATGACAATGACCCAACACACCTCCAGGCTGTGTAAGGGCTATTTGACCAAGAAGGAGAGTGATGAAGTGCTGCATCAGATGACTTGGCCTCCACAATCACCTGACCTCAACCCTATTGAGATGGTTTGGGATGAGTTGGACCGCAGAGTGAAGGAAAAGCAGCCAACAAGTGCTCAGCATATGTGGGAACTCCTTCAAGACGGTTAGAAAAGCAAAAAAAAAAAAAAAGCATTCCAGGTGAAGCTGGTTGAGAGAATGCCATGAGTTTGCAAAGCTAACATCAAGGCAAAGGGTGGCTACTTTGAAGAATCTCAAATGTAAAATATATTTTGATTTGTTTAATACCTTTTTAGTTACTAAATGATTCCATATATGTTATTTCATAGTGTTGATGTCTTCACTAATATTCTACAATGTAGAAAATAGTGAAAATAAAGAAAAACCCTTGAATGAGTAGGTGTGTTCAAACTTTTGACTGGTACTATATATTAATACATGGGTCATAAACACACATGGAATATATTAATACATGGGTCATTAACATGCCAACTTGGCCACATGTCACAAAGTGAATTGCACTAAAAGGTTAACTCTCTCTAGTCAAAAAGTCATAATGTATGCTATTTGTCTAAGGACAAATAGCATAAGGTAGATCATAACTCTAAGGTATATCATAACTCTGTTTTCTGGATTCAGTAACCGCTAACTGCCAGTGCAATATAGACTTCAAATCTTATATCCAATTGGTGTTGAATATTTTGTTATATGTAGTGGTTATGTTGTTGACAGTAGCAATGAGAAATTATGCAGGGGGGTGAAGTCAAACAATATGCCTATTCCATATGTGTAGGAAAGGTTCACTGCTTGAAATAGCGGACATGTGAAAAGTAGAAAATGTTTCTCTTGGGCTCGCAGTCGTTAGACGATACCTCAGTTTGTCACCGGAATATCCAGAAAGTTCTAGCTGCACTCGAGGGAAGGGAGTGCTGCCCAAGCCATCTCCAACAGCAGGATATTTGCCAGAATGCCTGTGTCAAACTGATGTGTTGCCATGGCATTGCTGCGTTGTTTGAATGAAAGGGGGCTACTGTACCACAAAATTTAAACATGCTTCATGTCAGCGGTTCTATACTGTCCATCTGGACTTGTAGTTGAAGCAACACATAGAACGATTCAGTGCACATCTGGAAATTTGCTTGTTAACCTATTATTTCTGGAGTCATTTATCACTGTCTGAGTGTACCTTTGCTAACAGAGAGAGAGTAACATTAGGCCTTTGAAACATTTTACGGTAGTACATTTTTTTCAAAGTCAACATAAACATACAGTTGTGGTCAAATATATTGGAACCCTTGCACTTTTCTTAAATATTTCCCTATTTCATAAAAAAATAAGCTAAAATTGCAACCACAACAATAAAGTCTCCACACCTTATTGGATTTTAAACATTACAGAACCAATTTTATTTTTGTTAACTTATATTTTCAATTTTAATTTTTAAAATAAAGACAAATGGCATGGACAAAATTATTGGCACCCCAGAGCAATTACTTGGTTGCACAAGATAAGTGCCAACAATTGCTTCTTGTAGCCTTCAATGAGCTTGTTGCACCTTTCTACTGGCAATTTGGCCCACTCTTCAGTAGCAAACTGCTCAAATTCTTCAATGTTTGAGGCTTGCCCTCCACCAACTGCTGTTTTCAGTTCTCACCGTGGGCTATGGATGTGATTCAAAGATTCCAGTGTTTCTTCTTGAACCATTCATGGGTGCTTTTGATGTGTCTTTGGGGTCGTTGTCCTTTTGGAAGACCCACAACCTCAAATCAAATCAAATTCTATTTGTCACATACACATTAGCAGATGCTAATGCGAGTGTAGCGAAATGCTTGTGCTTCTAGTTCTGACAGTGCAGTAATATCTAACAATCCCCAACAACTACCTAATTCAAACAAATCTAAAGGGGTGAATGAGAATATGTACATGTAAGTATATGGATGAGCGATGGCCAAGCGTCATAGGCAAGGTGCAGTAGACGGTATAAAATACAGTATATACATGTGATATGAGTAATGTAAGATATGTAAACATGAATAAAATACAGTATATACATGTGATATGAGTAATGTAAGATATGTAAACATGAATAAAATACAGTATATACATCTGATATGAGTAATGTAAGATATGTAAACATTATTAAAGTGGCATTATTTAAAGTGACTAGTGATCCATTTATTAAAGTGTCCAGTGATATGGTCTCAATGTAGGCAGCAGCCTCTCTGAGTTAGTGATTGCTGTTTAGCAGTCTGATGGCCTTGAGATAGAAGCTTTTTTTCAGTCTCTCGGTCCCAGCTTTGATGCACCTGTACTGACCTCACCTTCTGGATGGTAGCGGTGTGAACAGGCAGTGGCTCGGGCGGTTGATGTCCTTGATGATCTTTTTGGCCTTCCTGTGACATTGGGTGCTGTGCATGTGGGGACAACAGACTGGGATAGGGAGCGGGGGGGGGGGGGGGGCACAGTCCTTGTTAGCGGGCCTCGACGGTGGCACTGTATTTTCCTCAAAGCGTGCAAAGAAGGTGTCTGGAAGCGTGACGTCTGTGTCTGTGACGTTTTTGTAGTCCGTGATTTCTTGTTATCCCTGACACATACGTCTCGTGTCTGAGACGTTGAATTGCGACTCCACCTTGTCCCTGTACTGGCAGGTCGCTTGTTTGATTGCCTTGCGGAGGGAATAACTACACTGTTTATATTCAGTCATATTCCCAGACCTCTTTCCATGGTTAAATGTGGTGGATCGCGCTTTCAGTTTTGCGTGAATGCCGCCATCCATCCACGGTTTCTGGTTAGGGTAGGTTTTAATAGTCACAGTGGGTACCACATCTCCAATGCACTTCTTTATAAACACACTCACCGAGTCAGCGTGTAGGTCGATGTTGTTCTCTGAGGCTGACCGGAACATATTCCAGTCCGCCTGATCAAAACAATCTTGAAGCGTGGCTTCCGATTGGTCGGACCAGTGTTGAATGGTTTTCGTCACTGGTACATCCTGTTTGAGTTTCTGCCTATAAGACGGTAGGAGCAAGATGGCGTCGTGGTCAAATTTGCCTAAGGGAGGGCTTTGTATGCATCGCGGAAGTTAGAGTAGCAGTGGTCGAGGGTATTGCCCATGCGCACAATCAATATGCTGGAAGAATTTAAGTAGCCTTGTTCTCAAATTTGCTTTGTTAAAATCCCCAGCTACAATAAATACAGCCTCAGGATATATGGTTCCAGTTTGCATATAGTCCAGTGAAGTTCCTTGATGGCCGTCTTCATCTTCGATGGAGACCCAGTTTTTGGACACAGAGTTAAACATTGGACTCGAAAACACAT
Organism: Salvelinus alpinus; assembly: GCF_045679555.1. NCBI lineage: Eukaryota > Metazoa > Chordata > Actinopteri > Salmoniformes > Salmonidae > Salvelinus > Salvelinus alpinus. The sequence goes on from NC_092092.1 coordinate 11,813,069, forward strand.
TGATAGTCTGTTGATTTCATGATGACTTGCACACGTTCAAGGCCCCCAGTACCCATGTCCATAAAATGTGTCTTTATATTCTTAATTCAAATTGTAAACTTAAGTTTACAAAAATAAAGTTGGTTCTGCAATGTTGAAAATACAATTACATGGTGTGGAGACCAAAAGTATTTTTAAATTTCAACTTATTTTTTTTAGATGAAATAGGAAATGATTTAAGAAAAGAGCAAGGGTTCACTATATTTGTCCACGACGGTACATGGTTGACACCAGTTATAGAGCATATGGAATCATTGCAATATATTAAAGTAAAATGGCTTTACTGGTGAAGAAGCGCAAAGTGAGGAATGATACAAACCCACGGACTGGAATCTGTTGTTGTTTAGCAGTGCAAATGACTTCCTCGAATCTCAGTATGCTGTCATCAATAGAGCAATTTATATTTTTCCGACTGAAGGTCTCAGAGGCAGACCCAAACACGGCCACTTCAGTAGCACCAGCCGCAACCTTCAACAGGACAGAGGGAAGTTACATTATTTCGATGTAACATTATGCAACAAACATTACTTTAAAACTTTTCCATTCATCTCAGGCATAGTGTTCCCTCAACCTCTATACAGCACTACACATCAGGGGAGCCTGGGGAGATATCTGTTCTTTTTAAAGAGTGTGATTTCTCGGATGAATAATGAAATGCTTACAGCATCCTGAAAGCCGTGCATGTTGGGTGTCAGTACAGGATAACGAGCATGAGAAGATCTGTGGATGGCTTGAAGCACTTCAGTGTGGTCCGCCATCTTGACAACAGACAAAAGCATGTTTACAAAATATGTCGACAGAGTATAGTCTCTTCCCACAGCTGCTGTTGGAGGTCCATGCGCCTGGCAAGCGAGACTAGTATGTAGCCTAGTTTTACGAAAACTCATATTTTCCAGAAGCTCATATAGAAATGCAGAGATAGCTGTTCCACATCATATGTCTCAATACAACTCAAGAATATGACACAGACATCTGTAGTTTATTTCATGAGGTGAGCTGTCATATATTTTACACAGGCAAACAAAATAAAGTGCTTGGAAAACAGTTTTTGGAATAGGCCTATAGCTCAAGGTTTTCCCCGAAAACATCTGCGAGTCCAGGGTCTAACTGGGATACTGGAGTAGCAGGTTCCCCCAGTAGTCCTGAAGAGAACAATAAGAGCCTAATAAATCACTCAGTAAGCTTTCTGGGAACACAAAGAAGAGTTATTACCTGTGGTACCCACTTTGAAGACACAAAGCTGGTGGCCTCGATCACAGGCAGGCCTGTTTCCGAGAGCATGTTTATCAGCTGGATTTTGACTCTTGTCGGAACCATTTCCTGGAAAACAATGAAATGGAGACCGTCTCTTTCTGGATATGATTCTGATCCCCTGTCAAGATTGGAGGTATGTGCGGAGTGGACATCTGGGCAATTCAGCTGCAATATCTTTGCAACCAGAGTAATTTACGGCACTCACCTGCTTGGTCCACTTCTTCCAAACATACAGTACTTCCTACAATTACAGCATGTAGTACCCCCAGAGTTTGACTTTGTCATCATGTCAATTTGTACAGCTACAGTAGACTTGAATATATACAACATATGAGCCATCTGGTAAAGTCATGTCATGTTTCCCATAGATTTCAAGGGCAGTTGGTGTTCATTTGATCAATACATTTTTGGAGAAGAACATGTGAAACACATGTCATGGGTAATCATAGAAAAAAAGCAGGTTTTCATCAAGGATCTCTCTGTACTTTGCTCCTTTTATCTTTCCCTCGATCCTGACTAGTCTCCCAGTCTCTGCCACTTAAAAACATCCCCACAGCATGCTGCCACCACCATCCTTCACTGTAGGGACGGTGCCAGGTTTCCTCCAGACATGACGCTTGGCATTCAGGCCAAAGAGTTCAATCTTGGTTTCATCAGACCAGAGAATCTTGTTTCTCATGGTCTGAGAGACCTACAGGTGCCTTTTGGCAAACTCCAAGCGGGCTGTCATGTGCCATTTACTGAGGAGTGGCTTCTGTCTGGCCACTCTACCATAAAGGCCTGATTGGCGGAGTGCTGCAGATATGGTTGTCCTTCTGGAAGGTTCTCCCATCTCCACAGAGGAAGTCTGGAGCTCCGTCAGAGTGACCATCGGGTTCTTGTTCACCTCCCTGACCAAGGCCCTTCTCCCCCGATTGGTCAGTTTGGCCGGGCGGCTCTAGGATGAGTCTTGGAGGTTACAAAATTCTTCCATTTAAGAATGATGGAGGGCACTGTGTTCTTGGGGACCTTAAATGTTGCAGAAATGTGGGTCGACAAAATCCTGTATCGGAGCTCTACGGACAATTCCTTGGACCTCATGGCTTGGTTTTTGCTCTGACATGCACTGTCAACTGTGCACTGTCAACCTGAAATAGACAGGTGTGTTCCTTTCCAAATCATGTCCAATCAATTGAATTGACCACAGGTGGACTCCAATCAAGTTGTAGAACCATCTAAGGATGATCAATGGAAACAGGGTGCAGCCGAGCTCAATTTCGAGTCGCATAGAAAAGAGTATGAATACTTATGTAAATAAGTTATTTTTTAAATATTTTTTTTAAACCTGTTTTTACTTTGTCATTATGGGGTATTGTGTGTAGATTGATGGGGAAAACATTTTATTTAATCGATTTTAGAATAAGGCTGAAACGTAACGAAACAGAAAAAGTCAAGGGGTCTGAATAATTTCAGAATGCACTGTACATGACTTATTTCATGATCATGGATGGTGTGTCATTCAGATGTGACTGTGATGAAAATATATACCTTTTCATTTTGAAGTCCGTCTCTTGGTCCAACTTCAATAATTTTAACATACTCTGGATATTCACGTGTTAAAGTACACTGAAAATGAAAAGAGTCATGTTAGATATTGAAAACAATAAACAAATGTTATATCTGTTGTCACAAACTCTAAAGCGCTATTTTCCCATTTAACTGTTTCTCCTGTCCAATAATGTGTTACAACCTTAAAAGGGAACTACACCTGCTGATTTGGCCTCGTTTTTTGGCTTGCTCCATGTGAAATGCTGGCAGCCATGACAGAAGCTGGCTTGGGGGTGTGGTTTGATGTGAGTGTTTCTCGGGTGTGTCCTTGCCACCACCAAGACACACCCATCTGTCAGAACCTTACCAGCAGCTGTTTCTCCCCACTAATCACAACAAACATACATCCTGCAGGTTGAACTCAACTACAGGCGGATATATGGTGAGATGCTTGAGGAAGCTTTGAATAGGTCAGCCTCCAGAATAATATGACAAAATGTTTTTTTTTTTATTATGTAGATGTTATAAACAAAGTGTTTTGATATCTTTCAAATGTAGTAACAGGTCCATGTAGAATATACAACCCTTTACATAATACCATAGAATCAGTGTTCTGCTAATATAACAATGTGCACCTTTCATTGTCGTTCCCAGCCGATACAGATACTGTGCCTATCGGCATTTTCTCTTGTGGTAATGGGGCCACCTTGGCAAACATGTCAGAGTGGTCATACCTCCCTGTGTGGTGTCCCGTATACAACAGGAGTTCCCTGATCCTGGTGCGGAATGCACAGGGTTTCTTCCTCCCCATACTCACTGATACCATTCCATTCAATCATTTAAAAAAAGACAATACAAGTAAAAGTTGTGTCTAGTAAACATTTTATGATGAGTTCCAGGTCTCTCTACATTCAGAGACATCAGTATCAAGTGCGTCTGTCGATCTGGACTTCATCACATCATCTTGCAAGTCTCCATGTGCTGGCTCCATACATGTTTCTGTGAACACATACACACATAGTCACTGTTCTATTACCAATGGCAATTAGGATAGGTAATGTCTGACACACAAACAGGTACTATGTTGAAGTTTGAAGAGGTCACACTAAACCTACCTAATTCTGTTCTCCCCATCGACGACCAGTGGTGAGCATGCAAGAGGTGAGGCTGGAGGTAAGGTCATTGCCAGAGCCCCATTGATAACACATGGCAGCGTAGATTAGCTCCTGCCCCCTGTTCAAAGATACTGGTTAGTCACACACACACCACACACACAACTGATTACATTATTAAATGGTGGTTATGATCAGCCTGGTGGAACCAACCTCACAAAATGTGAAGTGAAATAGAATGGTGAATACAGCGACCAGGCTGGTTCCACCAGGCTAGGTTATGCCCTGGACATTATATGCATCTAAGAAGTAGAAAATAGCAACAAATAATGTCAGTTTACATTTAGTTTCAAAATTTGGTTATCAAATGGATCAAAGTAATGAAGTGGGTTACCTTCTGTATTAGTACAAATGATGAGCCGGTGAAAGCTGTTGCCACTGACAGGTGAAGGTTGCTGGTTGGATACTTGCCAACATGTGACTAACTGTTCCATTCATAGGAATACTCACAGCGAGGGCATGTCTGCATTATGCCGATGAGGGCCCCCATGTCTGGCTGCAAACTGGACATCTCTCGAACAAGTGCAGCAGGCGGTCTTATGAGGTGGTGTTGACTGGTAGGGCCTGTGACAGGTGATATAATAGACAGCCAAGTGGTCAATTGTATTTTGTTCTAAAGAAAGGACAGAGCTATTTGCTAATGCACTTCACAACCAAAATGATTATACTAGTTGTATCTGCTTGCTGGGGAATTAGCCTACTATTTTATCAAGTGTTTTTGAATACAACTTTTTATATAACACACATTACTTGTCTTTGTTGATGAAGTCATCTGTGTCATCAGAGCAATGCAAATAGTCCGGGTAGCCATTTGATTACCTGTTCAGGAGTCTTATGGCTTGGGGGTAAAAACTGTTGAGAAGCCTTTTTGTCCTAGACTTGCAACTCCGGTACTGCTTGCAATGTGGTAGTAGAGAGAACAGTCTATGACTGGGGTGGCTGGGGTCATTGACAATTTTTAGGGCTTTCCTCTGACACCGCCTGGTGTAGAGGTCCTGGATGGCAGGCAGCTTAGCCCCAGTGATGTGCTGGGCCGTACGCACTACCCTCTGTAGTGCCTTGCGGTCGGAGGCTGAGCAATTGCCGTACCAGGCAGTGATGCAACCAGTCAGGATGCTTTCGATGTTGCAGCTGTAGAACCTTTTGAGGATCTCAGGACCCATGCCAAATCTTTTTAGTTTCCTGAGGGGAATAGGCTTTGTCGTGCCCTCTTCACGACTGTCTTGGTGTGTTTGGACCATTCTAGTTTGTTGGTGATGTGGACACCAAAGAACTTGAAGCTCTCAACCTGCTCCACTACAGCCCCGTCGATGAGAATGGGGGAGTGCTCGGTCCTCCTTATCACACGAGTACTTGTGTCGCATGACACACTTTTATTCTGAGGTCTTTCCTGACAAGCTGTGAAAATAACAAGAGAACAGTGAATTAAATAATTTTTGGAGGTCGCTAAAACATTGGAGTCCCATTGCTAGACATGTTATGGTACCCACCTTTGCTCTTTCTTGTAGGTCCTGGCATCCGTTCATGACCAACTGTGCACTTTGTCTAACAGAAAAAAAGGGTCAACGATTGTCATCATTTATCAATTATAAAACATAGATAGAGAAATAACAATCTCGTTTGGAAGCTAATTCTATGCTTGACAGATGTAGACTGATTGGCTCCAGATTAGATTCAGGCCGGTGACGCCGTTACAATATGCATCCAACTGTGACATGTTTTGCTATGGCCCAGAGTTGGTTTGCGTTTGTTGCTGCTAGTTAGTGCACTGTTGTAGACAGACATGGTTACCTAGTACCATCATCGTTGCATCCAATATTTACTGTATTTGTGCCCTAGACATGGGTTGCACCTCGGAGGCTGTGACAATTTAGTCTACATTAAACTAAATTAGAGTGGCATGGAAATACGATGGCAACGCTAAAGTAGGCAAATATTTCATTGGAAACAACTTTGCCATATTATGGTGTTGTCAAATTTACTCTAGAGAGATGGCAATGTTGCCATTACTGTTACTAGCGAAGTGTTTCAAAAATAGCTAGCAATGCTAATGTTAGCTAGCTAATATACGGTTGTGTCCTTAATCTTAGTTAGCTGGCTAAAGTTATACTGCATCTAAAGTCAATCTGGTGAAATCACAATCATGACAACAAGTTTTCCTACTAAATATTTGACTTCCTTTGAAATGTTATTGTGTTTCGAAGCCAAGTCCAAGTTGTATTGAGGTAGGCTAACATTAGCCAGCTATCTAGTTATGTAGGTAGCTAGCTAACATCAGCTAGCCTAGCGATGATAGTGATAATGATTATCAAAATATACATAACCAGCAGTCTATGGTCTAGCTACCAGTATACTCACCACCACTGGAGAGCAACGAAATCCAACCACCTATTGCGCATGATAGGGTCCTTCGGCAGGGCATGCAAACCATCGTTTTTGGCTGTGCATCCTTCTGGAAGCATGCATTGATTGCATGGTCAATCGAATGGCCGTGATCCTTTGAACGTGTTGGTTGGGGGCGATGAAACAACCGGAGCCCCATTCAATAAAGGGAGGCTGAGGGGCGATTTGCTTGTGGAGCTTGGAAAAGGGTAGCATGATTTGTTGACATAATTGTAATCGAAACCCAACCTTCATTTAATTCGTTGTGACACACTGAGGTTCCAAACTCCATTTTAGGCGAGACTGACTTTATGACTAAAATTATGCTATTACACTTTGTAATCAATTTTGACACTAGAATGAATGATTCTGACTCAAGGACGCCACATAGGCCCTTTTCAAAGGGATTCGTTGTTTTCTAGGGGCAGTCGCTCTTTAAGCCCAGAACACTTTGATCTTCAGATCACTGCTGGCATTTTAATAATGCATGAAACGCGTAAAGTGTGTCAGTTCAGAATTTCTAATAATACCTACAGTCGATTTTACAGTTGACAACAAATGCAGTCCACCAACAACTATAATACAGATTTTTTTATATTATACCTGACTAACTAATCTAACAGTTGTAGTGGGAAAAGATGAGAGGAGGATAGGAAGGGTGTTCACTTGATGCACTCTCTATCTGACAATTACCAGACTTACTTAAGATAGATGGTGGGGGAGGAAAGAATGAATTAAATTCTACAATATTTCAATTAGATATTTCATGGACAACATTCCATGTATTTAAGTATTTTTGTTATTGTAGTGAGGACAGTAACATTAGTAATCGCTCAAAATGATACTTTAAGGATTACATTTTTTTTTTATCTCACATGATATAATTTTAAAGTATGTATTAAGGTGTCTGTAATAGAATAAAATATATTAATAAATGCATTTCTATAGCTTCCAAAATATTTTCTACAATGTGGGGGAGTGCCAAGATGGAGACACGTAGCGTCCCCTATCATTCATCTAGTGTATATATAAATCGTTGAGAGGAACAGGATCCTGCTTTTAGACCGCAAGTCAACGTTAAACAGTAGGCATAACAATTATTTCATATATTGCGCTCTTATCACGACAATTTAATTTATTTTGAAATAGAGTGTTTGCAGTCTGATGCCAGTTAGTGTAGTGCCTGTTTCTGCATCCCAGGGTGATGCCCCCTCTCTGTCCTTTCACATGTCCCCAACCTACACCCTCCCTCTTACCTTCTCATCCTGCAGCCGGCTTCCTAGCCACGGATAATCCTGGATGAGTTGTTCATAGCTCAGGCAGTGCTTCACTGTGGTGGGGATGTTGCCCATCCGAAACGCTCCCGTTTGGCCTGTAGAGCTCCCCCAGGATCCTCTGGCTCCGACACCCGCAGTGATGGATCTTTACGCTCAACTGCAACAAATGCACATGGTGGAGTTTTCTGATCAATATGCTCATGAAGCAGACAGGGTGGAGACTGAGGCCCTTTCTGCCCCCCTCACTGAAAGAATCACATCAGAGGACGGCAGCTGAAAGCAGAGAGCTGGCAGTGACTCAGCAGTTGCCATGGCAACCACATCCCTAGCAGGGAATGGATGGGAGAGAGGATAGAGTCAGCGAGAGGGAGGAAGAAACACAGAGACAGAGAGAGAGATTAAAAAAGGCGATGAGGGAGATTAAAAAAGGCGATGAGAGAGATTAAAAAAGGCGATGAGGGAGAGTGGCATATGGAAGGGGTGGGAGTGTCAGTGACTAGCTGGCTCACTGGGGACTCAAGTGTGAGCTAATGTTATGTCTGGACTAGTCTGACAGTGTTACGAGCGACTGTGTGAGCTGAGAGGTCAGGAAGCTCTCAAAGGGAAGTACTTGCCTGCCGAGTCTCTGGGCTGTAGAATAAGACCAGTCACACACTGCTTATTGTAAGTCCCCCACCTCAACCTTTCTGGATGAAATCTAACGCTTCAGGGAAACAGGTTGCTTTGATTGATCTCTTTTGACTGAAACAGCTGAGGGTTTTCCATTGCCAGGTGTGCCACTAGCTGCCAATGTCAACGGCGTAGCGTAATAAAATCCTCTTGTAAAGCAGGGGCACAGTTTACCAGAGAAAGACCCATTCTTTCTCACCCAGATGTTAACAATAGAGGGGCTTAATGAAGTCCTAGCACTGTTTAGATGAAATTGAGAGGTTGCTATTGAAAGGTTGACATTTTAGTCATTTCGGTAAAAAACTATTTGGCTGTAGGTTTACTATTCTGTGAATTTTTGGCAGACACATACAGTCTCATGATATAGTATACCTACATCAATACTCAATTTTAGATGAATGAGTTAAAGGTAAAGTATTCCAACAACAATGTGTCATTCCCAAAGCAAGTTTCTAATTCTACTATACAGGACAGTGTTACTATCTGGGACCTTGGCAAATGAAAATGGCCACTGCAGGGTAGAATTTCAAAAAGTTGTTACTGAATCTCTGGCAGTTGCATGTCCCTAACTGGGCATTTAATGTTTCCCTTTTACGAGAGCTATGCAGCTAAAAGGACAACAATGGAAGCTCATCTTGACTAATACCAGCTGCTGAGGGTAACTTTTAAAGGGGGGGGGGGGTCCTAGGGGAATATCCCTACTCATTCAAAGCAACGCAGTGCAGGCGATTGAGGAAGGTTTATGTTAGAGAAAATGCATATAAAAGGGCTATTAAGAGGGCTTTTGTACATTTGAAATAGCTTAATGATTCACGCCATGATTAAGAGCAGGCTGGCATTTGTTGGGATGAATCTTGTCCTGGAGGCAGCTCTGCAGAGTGGTCATTAGCTGGCCTAGCCACAGTGAGAAAGTTACAGAGACATAAATACCATACCCCTGAAAAAAATGGTAACATCCTCCCCTGTTATTGGGAATTGTGAGAGGTTAGCATGTCTTGTGGGTAATGTCTTTGTGCCTCTGTAACTTTCTTAATCATCATTATTCACAATTCATTTAGGGTTATCTATAATCATGGTAGTATCTACATTAATGTACAAGTGTTCAGAAATATATTATATTCTTATTTGATTAAAAGTTAATCCAATATGAGGCAATACATTATTTACCATTTATTGCTATTGGGCACTAAATAATTTGAAACACAACCAAAAAGAACTGCAAATGCATGTAACAAGTTTGTAGCCACAAGTTGATGTAGTCATTGCGTGCTAGGAATATGGAACCAAATGCTAAACTTTTGACTACTTTAAAACACGTATACATATATTTATCCAAATACATTTGGTTCTCTAAAATGGGGAGACTATGTATAAAACGTGTTGTAATTTCTAAGCGGTTCACCTGATATGGATTCCCTCAAATTAAAGCTGACAGTCGGCACTTTAAACTCATAGTCATTGTATAATTTTATATATTTTGTATGGTGTACAGAGCCAAAACGTCAAAAAATGTGTCACTGTCCAAATACTTTTGGACCTCATATGCACAATATATTTTACACATGAAACTCTTGGAGAGCAATCAGAAGACGAATGAATGAAAATATGTAAAAATAAAAATTACACGCCAACAGTTTCCCTCTTAAAGACCCATCTAACCTGGAAAATGTTTCTTGTAAGTAATTGAGAATATATCTTATTATCTTCAGAAAGAAACAAATGTGAATAACACACTTTATAGGGAACAGGCTTTTCGCATGACATGAAAGGGTTTTAAACTCTCAGATACTGAAAACAAAATGGAACACAGAAAACAGGATCCAGATTAAATCAATTTTCATCCCTCCACCCGTCTTTAATTCTAAACCATATATTTGATTGAATTGCTTAAAAGTACTGGTTGCAACAGAAGAGCCTCGTTCATTCTTTAACTGTGAATGCTAGAATAAGTTTTAACAATGTCCGTTATTTATGGGCAGCAGGAAAGCTTTATAAATGTACTCTTCAAGCATGGAAAGTTAGAACTAAATTAGCTTACCAGTGATTATCTGGTTGCAAAGGTCTGTGTCAGCAAAATCTGGTCAGAATGGATGTATTGAGATGTGTATGTGGGCGGCGTCAGATATGCTGAATAGATACAATGTGATAAAAAGAAACAGATCTGTGACCTTTCCCCACAACTCAACTCTGTGTAAACGACATAGAGAAAAATAGTACTTTTTATTTTTTTTACAAACGTAAAAGCCTTTATAAAAACAGCAGGTTACCTTATAGTTTTCAGGAAGGTCGACTGGCTGTGGCCAACTTTCCATAGCACCCCTCAGAGACAGCATGTGTGTTAAAGATTACTTTGCAGTAGTCACATTGCCTAGCACCCTTTGGTTTTTGGTTACAAAAGTCACTGACCTGTGCATTGGGATCACTGTCCCCAAAGGACCATCAAGTGCAGGGTCATGTATGACATTTCTCAACAGATTTGGATGTTCGTGCTACTAAGCAGTAGCTGGCTTTGAGACCCGTTGACTGCTTGGTATGCCCTCTATGACAGCTCTACAGTAAGTCCACAGCAGCAACACGCTGACTGTTAAAGTACTGTTCAGCAGGTGGGAACGCAGAAGCGCTTACCGTCGTTGAATCATTCAAACTTGGAATCAGAATAATTTTTGCTTAAACATTAAGTTTTTATTTTTGCCTAAACATGATGGATTGGCTGTAAGATTTCCACATGGTCAATTTGATTCCTGAGAAGACTGCTAGCAGGCTATTAAATAGAAAACTAGGTAACTACAGGTTTGACATTGATGTATCTAGGCAGATGTTTTAATGCAGCTTCAGATGTATTGTGCAGATTGGTTAATTGCCCAGTAGAGCAATCTAAGGGTCTACTCATGTTATAAATGATGATCTCTCAAATGTTCCCTTCTCTTTTGTGGAAGAAGTTATATTTAATATAATTTTTTACAAGAGCCGGGAGAATATTTGTTAAATGGCAGCTGTTGATATCTCTATTCACTTTCTAAGTATACTACATAGAATAATTAATGATCTAGACAACTTACTTTGAAAAACAACCCCCCCCAAAATTCTGGTTCCGTAAGAAAGCTTAACATAACTATGTGTTTTTGGTGTTTGAGTCAATTAGACCATACCCATTTCAAGATTAACTTTTTAAAAAATAAAAAGTTATTTCAGAATATTTAGGCAAATTAGCTGGCTCATTGATCCTGCTTTGTAGTATTCCTCTCTGTATCTATTTTTCTAAAACAAAAGTGTCTTCCTCAGATGTTGTGAGAGGATGAAAAGACAGTAGAGAGAGCATAACTAATCTTTCTGGTTACTTTTAATGCATAACTACACAAAGCAAAAATACCTGATTGATGAGGAACCCAATGCACAATGTATTTTGTATCCAATGCAACAGTATTATTCCCTGTGCCTAGAACAACAGACAGAAGGTAGAATTCCTTTTAGCATCCCATAGCCTGTCAAATCCATTTTACTCCACCTTTCTGTCTTACACAACTCGACACATTTTGATGCAATATTTGTCTTGGCTGCCATGACAGTGATGAAGATTGACTAAGGAAATTGTAGTTTCTTCTTTTATCCAAAGACTATAACAACTAATACTGTTTCAATGCACATCCTTTTGGAATATTGTTTGTCATCAGGCTTCTTTTGGCAAGGATGTTACTTCTGGATGTAACCACTGACAGGCATTAGTGCTTTTTAATTTCACTTGGGTCCAGAACTGAAAAGAGAAATATAAACCAGGTGGGTTTGTCTTCTGATGGACTCTGGCAGGAGACCAGCCATCGGCTTTTGAGACTTGATGATAAATCAGTATGATTAATACGAGATCTCTGACCTCGTTTAAACCCCTTTCAGAAGAAGATGGTTAATACTGTACAGCTGATTTAGTCTGTTTTTTCCTTTATCTTTTTCTTTTGAGGTATTTTCCCCTGGAAAACACATGACATTCATGTTGTTCTGTCCATCTGTGTCACGGTTGTCGTAAGAACGGGACCAAGGCGCAGCGGATGTTGAGTTCCACATATTTATTGCAAAGTGAAACTTAAAGAAAAAACAATAAATCAATAAACGAACAACTAAACGTGACTACGTGGTGCACATCCACATACACAAAACAATATCCCACAAACACAGGTGGGAAAAATAGCTACTTAAATATGATCCCCAATTAGAGACAACGATTACCAGCTGCCTCTAATTGGGAATCATACAACACACCAACATAGAAAAATTTAACTAGAACACAACATAGAAATAATAAACTAGAATACCCCCTAGTCACGCCCTGACCTACTACACCATAGAGAAACAATGGCTCTCTATGGTCAGAGCGTGACAGTACCCCCCCCCCCCCCCAAAGGTGCGGACTCCGACCGCAAAACCTGAAACCAAATGGGGAGGGAAGGGGGGGTGATTAGTGTCGGTGGCGACTCCGGTGTAGGTCGTATCCCCGGCCCAGACCCCGGATCCGGCCATCGCACCGGGCTGAACGCCATGCCTGGACTGGGCACTGGCGCAGAGGAGGGCTCCGGCCCTGGAACTGGGTTGGACGCCGTGCCTGGACTGGGCACCGGCACAGAGGAAAGCTCCTGCCCTGGAGCAGGACTGAACGCCTTGCCTGGACTGGACATCGGCGCAGAGGAAGGCTCCGGCCTTGGAGCTGGAATGGACACCGTGCCTGGACTGGGCACCGGCGCAGAGGAAGACTCCGACCTTGGAGCGGGACTGGACACCGTGCCTGGACTGGACATCGGCGCAGAGGAAGGCTTCGGCCTTGGAGCTGGACTGGACGCTGTGCCTGGACGCCGTGCCTGGACTAGTGCCTGGAAGCTCCGGACCGTTGCCCCTCGCTGGAGGTTCCGGACCGTTGCCCCTCGCTGGAGGTTCCGGACCGTTGACCCTCGCTGGAGGTTCCGGACCGTTGACCGTCGCTGGAGGTTCCGGACCGTGGACCGTCGCTGGAGGTTCCGGACCGTGGACCGTCGCTGTAGGTTCCGGACCGTAGACCGTCACTGTAGGTTCCGGACCGTGGACCGTCGCTGGAGGTTCCGGACCGTGGACCGTCGCTGTAGGTTCCGGACCGTAGACCGTCGCTGTAGGTTCCGGACCGTGGACCGTCGCTGGAGGTTCCGGACTGTGGACCGTCGCTGGAGGTTCCGGACTGTGGACCGTCGCTAGGGGTTCCGGACCGTGGACCGTCGCAGGGGGTTCCGGACCGTGGACCGTCGCAGCTGGTTCCGGATCGTGGACCGTCGCAGGAGGTTCCGGACTGTGGACCGTCGCAGGAGGTTCCGGACTGTGGACCGTCGCAGGGGGTTCCGGACTGTGAACCGTCACCGAAAGCTCTGGACTGTGGACTGTCGCCGGAAGCTCTGGACTGAGAACCGTCGCCGGAAGCTCTGGACTGTGAACCGTCGCCGGAAGCTCTGGACTGTGAACCGTCGCCGGAAGCTCTGGACTGTGAACCGTCGCCGGAAGCTCTGGACTGTGAACCGTCGCCGGAAGCGCTGGACTGTGAACCGTCGCCGGAAGCTCTGGACTGTGAATGCGCACTGGAAGCCTAGTGCGTGGAGCCGGTACAGGTAGCACCGGACTGGTGACACGCAATTCAGGGCGAGTGCGGGGAGCAGGCACAGGATATACCGGATTGGGGAGGCGCACTGGAGGCCTGATGCGTGGAGCCGGCACAGGTTGCACCGTACTGGAGAGGTGCACTGGAGGCCTGATGCATGGAGCCGGCACAGGTTGCACCGGACTGGTGACACGCTCTTCAGGGCGAGTGCGAGGAGGAGGCACAGGATGTACCGGACTGGGAACACGCACTTCAGGGCGAGTGCGAGGAGGAGACACAGGACGTACCGGACTGGGGAGGCGCACTGGAGGCCAGAACCGTGGAGCAGGCCCAGGTTGCACCAGATCCTCTGGTCGGATGTTGAGCAGAACGCACTTGCACATCTCTCTCATCTCTCTCTCTCCCAACTTCACCATTGCCTCCCTGACGGTCTCTGGCTCTTCAGGGCGAATGCAGGGAGCATGCACATGACGTACCGGGCTGGGGAGGCGCACTGGAGATCTGGTGCGTGGAGCCGGCACAGATGGCACCGGACTGATGACCCGATCTTCAGCCTGCCTGCGCTGCAGCCTACTCTTCGCCAACATCATTCTCCGATATCCCTCTTCACACCGCTCCATTGACTCCCAGGCGGGCTCTGGCTCTCTCCTTGGGTCGACCGACCACCTTTCTATCGCCTGCTCCATGTGCTCTGGCTCTTCCCGCGCCTCAGCTGGCCACCCCCTGTGCCCCCCCCCCCCCCAAAAAAATATTGGGGTTGTCCTTGGGCTTTCTGTGGCCGCGAACCCTGGCGTCGTCGCTGTCCTCCATTATTACCTTCCGTCTGCCGCCAAGGAAGGGTTTCGCATCCACCCATCACTTCTTCCCATGTCCAAAACTCCTTTACCTTGTGGATACGCTTCTTGGTCCTCTTTTGGTGGGATATTCTGTCACGGTTGTCGTAAGAACGGGACCAAGGCGCAGCGGATGTTGAGTTCCACATATTTATTGCAAAGTGAAACTTAAAGAAAAAACAATAAATCAATAAACGAACAACTAAACGTGACTACGTGGTGCACATCCACATACACAAAACAATATCCCACAAACACAGGTGGGAAAAATAGCTACTTAAATATGATCCCCAATTAGAGACAACGATTACCAGCTGCCTCTAATTGGGAATCATACAACACACCAACATAGAAAAATTTAACTAGAACACAACATAGAAATAATAAACTAGAATACCCCCTAGTCACGCCCTGACCTACTACACCATAGAGAAACAATGGCTCTCTATGGTCAGAGCGTGACAGTACCCCCCCCCCCCCCCAAAGGTGCGGACTCCGACCGCAAAACCTGAAACCAAATGGGGAGGGAAGGGGGGGTGATTAGTGTCGGTGGCGACTCCGGTGTAGGTCGTATCCCCGGCCCAGACCCCGGATCCGGCCATCGCACCGGGCTGAACGCCATGCCTGGACTGGGCACTGGCGCAGAGGAGGGCTCCGGCCCTGGAACTGGGTTGGACGCCGTGCCTGGACTGGGCACCGGCACAGAGGAAAGCTCCTGCCCTGGAGCAGGACTGAACGCCTTGCCTGGACTGGACATCGGCGCAGAGGAAGGCTCCGGCCTTGGAGCTGGAATGGACACCGTGCCTGGACTGGGCACCGGCGCAGAGGAAGACTCCGACCTTGGAGCGGGACTGGACACCGTGCCTGGACTGGACATCGGCGCAGAGGAAGGCTTCGGCCTTGGAGCTGGACTGGACGCTGTGCCTGGACGCCGTGCCTGGACTAGTGCCTGGAAGCTCCGGACCGTTGCCCCTCGCTGGAGGTTCCGGACCGTTGCCCCTCGCTGGAGGTTCCGGACCGTTGACCCTCGCTGGAGGTTCCGGACCGTTGACCGTCGCTGGAGGTTCCGGACCGTGGACCGTCGCTGGAGGTTCCGGACCGTGGACCGTCGCTGTAGGTTCCGGACCGTAGACCGTCACTGTAGGTTCCGGACCGTGGACCGTCGCTGGAGGTTCCGGACCGTGGACCGTCGCTGTAGGTTCCGGACCGTAGACCGTCGCTGTAGGTTCCGGACCGTGGACCGTCGCTGGAGGTTCCGGACTGTGGACCGTCGCTGGAGGTTCCGGACTGTGGACCGTCGCTAGGGGTTCCGGACCGTGGACCGTCGCAGGGGGTTCCGGACCGTGGACCGTCGCAGCTGGTTCCGGATCGTGGACCGTCGCAGGAGGTTCCGGACTGTGGACCGTCGCAGGAGGTTCCGGACTGTGGACCGTCGCAGGGGGTTCCGGACTGTGAACCGTCACCGAAAGCTCTGGACTGTGGACTGTCGCCGGAAGCTCTGGACTGAGAACCGTCGCCGGAAGCTCTGGACTGTGAACCGTCGCCGGAAGCTCTGGACTGTGAACCGTCGCCGGAAGCTCTGGACTGTGAACCGTCGCCGGAAGCTCTGGACTGTGAACCGTCGCCGGAAGCGCTGGACTGTGAACCGTCGCCGGAAGCTCTGGACTGTGAATGCGCACTGGAAGCCTAGTGCGTGGAGCCGGTACAGGTAGCACCGGACTGGTGACACGCAATTCAGGGCGAGTGCGGGGAGCAGGCACAGGATATACCGGATTGGGGAGGCGCACTGGAGGCCTGATGCGTGGAGCCGGCACAGGTTGCACCGTACTGGAGAGGTGCACTGGAGGCCTGATGCATGGAGCCGGCACAGGTTGCACCGGACTGGTGACACGCTCTTCAGGGCGAGTGCGAGGAGGAGGCACAGGATGTACCGGACTGGGAACACGCACTTCAGGGCGAGTGCGAGGAGGAGACACAGGACGTACCGGACTGGGGAGGCGCACTGGAGGCCAGAACCGTGGAGCAGGCCCAGGTTGCACCAGATCCTCTGGTCGGATGTTGAGCAGAACGCACTTGCACATCTCTCTCATCTCTCTCTCTCCCAACTTCACCATTGCCTCCCTGACGGTCTCTGGCTCTTCAGGGCGAATGCAGGGAGCATGCACATGACGTACCGGGCTGGGGAGGCGCACTGGAGATCTGGTGCGTGGAGCCGGCACAGATGGCACCGGACTGATGACCCGATCTTCAGCCTGCCTGCGCTGCAGCCTACTCTTCGCCAACATCATTCTCCGATATCCCTCTTCACACCGCTCCATTGACTCCCAGGCGGGCTCTGGCTCTCTCCTTGGGTCGACCGACCACCTTTCTATCGCCTGCTCCATGTGCTCTGGCTCTTCCCGCGCCTCAGCTGGCCACCCCCTGTGCCCCCCCCCCCCCCAAAAAAATATTGGGGTTGTCCTTGGGCTTTCTGTGGCCGCGAACCCTGGCGTCGTCGCTGTCCTCCATTATTACCTTCCGTCTGCCGCCAAGGAAGGGTTTCGCATCCACCCATCACTTCTTCCCATGTCCAAAACTCCTTTACCTTGTGGATACGCTTCTTGGTCCTCTTTTGGTGGGATATTCTGTCACGGTTGTCGTAAGAACGGGACCAAGGCGCAGCGGATGTTGAGTTCCACATATTTATTGCAAAGTGAAACTTAAAGAAAAAACAATAAACGAACAACTAAACGTGACTACGTGGTGCACATGCACAAACACAAAGCAATATCCCACAAACACAGGTGGGAAAAATAGCTACTTAAATATGATCCCCAATTAGAGACAACGATTACCAGTTGGGAATCATACAACACACCAACATAGAAAAATGTAACTAGAACACAACATAGAAATAATAAACTAGAATACCCCCTAGTCACGACAATCTGAAGCTACATGTTCCCCTGGAAAACATGCATGAAGTCCCTATTTGACTGTAGTCTTATGACATAGCTGACTGCGAGTTACTGTAACAAGCCTACAGCCTGTACAGTAAGAAGGAGGCACACATTCTCTTCCCAAGTTTGCACGATGTGGCCAGGAGCTCTGACTTTGTTCCTACTGGAATACATTAACAAGTGAGATTATCCAGAGGCTAGCCTGTTTGAATTAGACGCCTTGAGAAAATACAGTTGTGTTTCATCAATATGAGACATGCACTGACCACCCTGCCTCTGATAACATCATAGAGTGATTTCGAAGCAATCTATAACACCTTTACTGTATAAAGATTTGTAAGGCATGTTTCCTGTGTTAGTCCCCCCAAATAGATATAATGTATATATTTTTATAAAATCCATAACAAACACAGCTTTCATAACTGAAAGTAAATCCCCAAATATCCTCTCATTACATGGCAGCAGAATCAGGAATGCACCTTACCTCTTCAATACTGTAGTTGCCAAGGAGACTACACTAAACAGGAACCCATACAGAACATGTTTACATTTGTATACAGACAGATACATTTATCAGTTTCTGGTATTCAATTTAGAGTTAGCGATGATAAAACAAAACATTTAAACATAAAATGGGACGGGAAAATATAAAATTGGGAAATATGGCATCATTTGGAATCATTTGGCATTAATTTTTAAGAATAAATGACTGGCAAACTATTGTTTAAGTTTGATAGAAAAATGTTATCCACTGATCTTCAAACAGTAGGTATTTCACATAGGGCACAGTATGTACAGTATGTAATCCTCAATTTATGTTTGTAACAATAGAGGGGAACCTTGAATTTGTCCTAAATTTACAACACAAGACACAAGTTAACCTTGGGAAAATGCTTGCTTCTCATGAAAGGATGTCTGAAGATGAAAGTCTAAGTCCCAGGGCTAACCCTGCCAAGGCACAGGTACTTCAATTTACAATGATTGGAGAAGACATATCAGGTCAAATGCAGTCTTTTGGGACTCTGGAAAGACAACACACCACCCCACTTTCTCTAGTTCAGGAAACAAATGTGCATATACACACACATACACACTATACATCAGAGTAAGGAGACATTTCTTGTGTCTTGCTGCAGCCTTGTCATACCAAGCAACACGTACAAATCTGACCCAGATGGCTGTGCTGTTTAAGAGACACTGATTGAGCTGTAATGGAAGTCCCAGCCCACTCAAAGAAGACAAATAGGGAGAACCGGAGCCATATATTTACAGAGTTAGGCCAACTTTTAGAATGTTTTTATATTGTTCTAATTCTAGACATTAATTTAGATAGTATTGTCTAAATATTCCTAATGTAATGTTAATGGGGAGCTAACATGGCTGCCATAAACTGTTGAAGTGTAATGTAAATGCGTCAATATGCAGAAACCGCATTGGCCCAGCTCTCTATATAAATGACTCTATAGGGAGAACCATGTATAACGTTGAATAAAGTAAACTGAATAACATTTTTATTAGATACAATTTCACCAGCCTTGTGGACAGACTGTAAGCTGACCCTTTGAAAATAAACTGTAAGGCAAAGAAAAATTTAAAAAAATCCTATAGTTAACTCAAGGGAAACATTAATGTGAATTACGCAACAGAATTGACAATGGCTGTTGTTTTGTGGCCATTCATTTACATGTATTAATTAGATCACTGAGAAACCAATGTTAACCCTGAAAGTGCCAAAAATGTAAATTACTAAGCCCTTTTTTTTATCCAACTGAAATGTTTAGGACTTTGTCAAGCAACTAGTTATAGACAAAAAACACAATTTATCATGATTTAATATCAAATAAAAAATAACCTCTCTTTTGTATGCTAGTGGTGTGCGGCTAAACTGAAAATGTAGACTCAATAGTAAATTTTGGTACAGAGTAAAGTATATAAAAAATAATTAGATATGGAGCCACTTCAGATCTGCCCTTAGGGTGTGTGGCAGCCACTATAACTACACAATTACTAAACAATTCTAGTCAGTGGCTAGGTAACCATCCAACTGGCGATAGGTTTTCAATATTCCAAAATATGCATAAATAAAATATTCACATTTTCCCACCAGAGATGTGTTTCCATCAAATTAACTTGTTTCAGATAAAAGTCTGTGCATGATGACGTAGTGCACATATAAAACTTTTGCGGTTCAATTTCCATGTACTGAATAAAAAATACAAGTTAAATGGGGTTCCATCGCATTTTCAACTCTACTGATGGTTTTGTCACAAAATGTTTTGCTTTATATAGCGAATGTGCCACACTGGTCTGGGTACATGCACTCTAGTCAACAGCTCACAGACACAGTGCTGGTATAGCCTACATGATGAGATCATTTTGAACGAAAGAGCAATATTACTTTTAATTGTCAAACGGCAGCCAAGCATCGATCATCATGTCACCAGAATAAGATATTTCACCACTCTGTGAAATTCATAACTTATAATAAACGGCTAGGTGTAATAAACTGCATGTTTCCCGAGTTGTAGTGGGAGGACCAGGGTTGGGTAGGTTACTTTCTAAATGTAATCTGTTACAGTTACTAGTTACCTGTCCAAAATTGTAATTAGTAACGTAACTTTTGGATTACCCAAACTCGGTAATGTAATCTGATTACATTCAGTTACTTTTCGATTACTTTCCCCTTAAGAGGCATTAGAAGAAGACAAAAATGTATGTTACCAATTGAACGACATCTATTGCAGGATGAATTAATGTTAAAGTTTAGCTGGCCATATATGGATGTTAGATTTTACTTTATGGGTTGGTTGTGTATGCTTCTTCTAACCCATCGCTTTCTACTACATATAATAATACGATTAATGTTACGATCGTTTAAAGATGGATTGGACCAAGGTGCAGCGTGGTAGGCATACATCATAAATTTATTAAATGAACACCAAAAACAAGAAAGAATAAATGACACGTAAAGTTTTGTAGCGCTAACACAGCAACTAACCAAAAACAAGATCCCACAAACTAAAGGTGGAAAAAAGGCTGCCTAAGTATGATCCCCAATCAGAGACAACGATAGACAGCTGCCTCTAGTTGGGAACCATACCCGGCCAACAAAGAAATAGAAAAACTAGAATGCCCACCCAAATCACACCCCGACCTAACCAAATAGAGAAATAAAAAGACTCTCTAAGGTCAGGGCGTGACAATTAAATGATATCTTTACATTAATATATATAATTTATAAGTCCAAAAATGGATGTAACAACTACAGATTGCCCCTCTAAGTCTATCAAAAGTGTGCTAGTTTGAGCATGTGTCCATTAGGCCTATGGATGCATTTTTTTATCAGCATGAATTAGACTGAGCAATAAAAGCCCCACTTTTATTCCATAGGCTGGGATCCGCACTATGAAGCTGTTGCAAGAGCACACTTTTCACTGGCTGTCCACTGGTTTAAAAAAAAAAAGATTGATAGACAGCTTAAATTTCTTGAATTCAACCGTTATTGGGTTCATATACACATTTAGATTTGTGAACAGCAATCCACAACAACCACAATCCGTAAGGCTCAAATAGCTAAATGAGAGAGCAGCAGTGTAATTCACATCAATGTGCTATGTAGATATCAATAATAAGTGATATCCATATCGCCGTAGACTACACCACTGCTGTCATCCTTACCTCCAAGCGTTTATTCAAGTTGGATAATCTTTGGATGCCAACAGCAGTCGCACCATTGGAAGACATAGCTTGGACTGTAGCCTACAAAAGCCTATTCCTGCTCTTTTCCCGTGAGCCATCAAACACATTTGGTGTGTCATCATAGTGGTCTCTGACTTGTGGTCAGACTCGCTCAGGTGGAACAAACTTAAACTTGTGCCTTTTTTCAATGCTGATTTGAATGTCATTGAGAAAACAGAGAACTGTTAAAGATTTTCTTTTCGCAAACACCTTTTCTCAATTTAAAAGTAATCCTCGATGTAATCATCTAGTTTTTCAAAAGTATCTGTAATCTGATAACAATATTTTTGCTTGTAACGTAACCGGTTACAGTTACCGTTTTTTGTAATCTCTTACGTGTAACGGATTACTTGTAATCCGTTAATTACTTGTGTAATTACTTGTGATTACTCGTAATCCATTACTCCCCAACCCTGGGGAGAACTACACAACATGTCATCTCGTGACTCCAAGTTATCTTCGATATGATGGTTACTAAAGATGAAGTCAGAAGTTTACATACACCTTAGCCAAATACATTTAAACTCAGTTTTTCACAATTCCTGACATTTAATCCTAGAAAAAATCCCTGTTTTAGGTCAGTTAGGATCAGCACTTTATTTTAAGAATGTGAAATGTCAGAATAATAGCAGAGAGAATGATTTATTTCAGCTTTTATTTCTTTCATCACATACCCAGTGGGTCAGAAGTTTACATACACTCAATTACTATTTGTTAACGTTGCCTTTAAATTGTATAACTTGGGTCAAACGTTTTGGGTAGCCTTCCACAAGCTTTCCACAATAAATTGGGTGAATTTTGGCCCATTCCTCCTGACAGAGCTGGTGTAACTGAGTCAGGTTTGTAGGCCTCCTTGATCTCACACGCTTTTTCAGTTCTGCCCACAAATTTTCTACATGATTGATATCAGGGCTTAGTGATGGCCACTCCAATACCTTGACTTTGTTGTCCTTAAGCCATTTTGCCACAACTTTGGAAGTATGCTTGGGGTCATTGTCCATTTGGAAGACCCATTTGCGACAAAGCTTTAATTTCCTGACTGATGTCTTGAGATGTTGCTTCAATGTATCCACATAATTTTCCTACCTCATGATGCCATCTATTTTGTGAAGTGCACCAGTCCCTCCTGCAGCAAAGCACCCCCACAACATGATGCTGCCACCCCCGTGCTTCATGGTTGGGATGGTGTTCTTCGGCTTGCAAGCCTCCCCCTCCAAACATAACGATGGTTGTTATGGCCAAACAGTTCTATTTTTTTTCATCAGACAAGGGGACATTTCTCCAAAAAGTACAATCTTTGTCCCCATGTGCAGTTGCAAACCGTAGTCTGTCTCTTTTTATGGCAGTTTTGGAGTAGTGGCTTCTTCCTTACTGAGCGGCCTTTCAGGTTATGACGATATAGGACTCATTTTACTGTGGATATAGATAATTTTGTACCTGTTTCCACCAGTATCTTCGCAAGGTCCTTTGCTGTTGTTCTGGGATTGGTTTACACTTTTTGCACCAAGGTACGTTCATCTCTAGGAGACAGAAAGCGTCTCCTTCCTGAGCGGTATGACGACGGCATGGTCCCATGGTGTTTATACTTGCGTACTATTGTTTGTACAGATGAACGTGGTACCTTCAGGCATATGGAAATTGCTCCCAAGGATGAACCAGACTTTTTTATTTTTTATATTTTTATATTTCACCTTTATTTAACCAGGTAAGCTAGTTGAGAACAAGTTCTCATTTACAACTGCGACCTGCCCAAGATAAAGCAAAGCAGTGCAACACAAACAACAACACAGAGTTACACATGGAATAAACAAGCGTACAGTCAATAACACAATAGAAAAAAAATACTTGGTCTTGGCTGATTTCTTTAGATTTTCCCATGATGTCAAGCAAAGAGGCACTGAGTTTGAAGGTAGGCATTGAAATACATCCACAGGTACACCTCCAATTGACTCAAATTATGTCAATTATGCTATCAGAAGCTTCTAAAGCCATGACATCATTTTCTGGAATTTTCCAAGCTGTTTAAAGTCACAGTCAACTTAGTGTAAGTAAACTTGTGACCCACTGGAATTGTGATACAGTGAATTATAATTGAAATAATCTGTCTGGAAGCAATGGCTGGAAAAATTACTTGTGTCATGCACAAAGTAGATGTCCTAATCGACTTGCCAAAACTATAGTTTGTTGACAAGAAATTTGTGGAGTGGTTGAAAAGCGAGTTTTAATAACTCCAACCTAAGTGTATGTAAACTTCCGACTTCAACTGTATATCTATATTTGCACATAAAAGTGTTTCCACCACCATTTCTCACATTAATACATTTTACCGACCAAATCTCACCTTGTCTACCATATTTTGTTTGTCGACATTCTTAAAATTTTACAGACAAATTTGCTGTTTCCATCAGGCATTGCATGACATGTTTTATCCGACGTGTACTTTACTCGCATAAAAAGGTTGGAAACCTGATTAACCTGCAATTGGAACTGGATTGATAGCACATAGCATTCCAAATGTAGAGCTAAAAGTCTGATGGCACCAGTGCCCATATCACGTTCAGCACCAGTCAAAAGTTTGGACACACCTACTCGCTCCAGGGGTTATCTTTATTTTGACTGATTTCTACATTGTTGAATAATAGTGAAGACATCCAAGCTATGAAATAACGCATACTGTACGGATTCACGTAGTAACCAAAGAAGTGTTAAACAAATCAAAATAAATGTGTGGAATTTCTTTCCTTCTTAATGCGTTTGAGCCAATCTGTTGTGTTGGGACAAGGTAGAGGTGGTATACAGAAGATCGCCTTATTTGGTGAAAGACCAAGTCCATATTATGGCAAGAACAGCTCAAATAAGCAAAGAGAAATGACAGTCCATCATTACTTTAAGACATGAAGGTCAGTCAATGCGAACATTTCAAGAATTTTGAAAGTTTCTTCAAGTGCAGTTGCAAAAACCATCAAGCGCTGTGATGAAACTGGCTCTCATGACGGCCGCCACAGGAAAGGAAGACCCAGAGTTACTTCTGATACAGAGGATAAGTTCATTAGAGTTACCAGCCTCAGAAATTACAACCCAAATAAATGCTTCACAGAGTTGAGGTAACAGATACATCTAAACATCAACTGTTCAGAGGAGACTGTGTGAATCAGACCTTCATAGTCGAAATTCTGCAAAGAAACCACTACTAAAGGACACCAATAATAAGAAGAGACATGCTTGGGCCAAGAAACATGAGCAATGGACATTAGACTAGTAGAAATATGTCCTTTGGTCTTATGAGTCCAAATTTGAGATTTTTGGTTCCAACCGCTGTGTCTTTGTGAGACGCAGAGTAGGTGAACGGATGATCTCTGCATGTTTAGTTCCCACAATGAAGCATGAAGGAGGAGGTGTGATGGTGTGGGGGTGCTTTGCTGGTGACACTGTCAGTGATTTACTTAGAATTCAGGGCACACTTAACCAGCATGGCTACCACAGCATTCTGCAGCGATGCGGCATCCAATCTGGTTTGCACTTAGTGGGACAATCATTTGTTTTTCAACATGACAATGACCCAACACACCTCCAGGCTGTGTAAGGGCTATTTGACCAAGAAGGAGAGTGATGAAGTGCTGCATCAGATGACCTTGCCAATTGAGATGGTTTGGGATGAGTTGGACCGCAGAGTGAAGGAAAAGCAGCCAACAAGTGCTCAGCATGTGTGGGAACTCCTTCAAGACTGTTAGAAAAGCAAAACAATGACAAGAATGTGCAAAGCTGTCATCAAGGCAAAGGGTGGCTACTTTGAAGAATCTAAAATGTGAAATATATTTTGATTTGTTTAACACTTTTTTGATTACTACATGATTCCATATGTGTTATTTCATAGTGTTGATGTCTTCACTATTATTCTGCAATGTGGAATTTAAAAACCATTTCTTTTGTTGGAAAAGATAAATACAATAATGTGTATTTTTGCCATAATTTCCCATTTAGGGTCAGAAATTCCCCCTGTTGGTGCTTTTAGGGGTCTAAATAGCCTATGTTTCCGCTTTTAGGGTTAAGGATATTTGATTTGTTTCATGAGCTTACCTCTAAATTACTTTCATAAACCCCTCAAGGTGTTGTTATCCTCTTTCCCCCTTATTATTCTTTGTAACACGTTCCACCTTCTATAGAGTGGATATTATACATGTTGAGACATTTGATAACAGTTGTTTAATATGCAGACCTAAGCTTGTCACCTACCTTCTTGCCTTTGGGACGACTCCCATTGTTAGTGCGGAGACATGAGCAACTCGTCATTGTATAGCCAACAGATCTCGGACTAATGCTGCATTCACTTGCACTCTGAAATTTCCGACATGTTAACTGATATTATTTTTACACGTACCGCAGCCCAACCAAACAGGAAATCGGAAATGTCAGAGTTCCCGAGTAGCATATGAACGTGGTATAAGGTAACACTGACATCATCTTTTAGGGTGTGGTAATGAGGTGACCATTAATGGTTGTAATTGAGATCAGCCGCGTGGGTGAATTTAGCACATATTGATGGTTTAAGGAGACATCAGCTGGCGTTAATCTTGTGCCATCGATGGTTGCAATAGGCCCCTTGTTATTTGATTATATTCCAATAGGCTACATTTTGCCAAGCCATTGTCACAAATTGAAAGTTGTGAAAACCATTAATAAGCTACTGTTTGTGTTTCCCTGAGCTGATTTGGGCCATCCGTTGATTGACAGATGTTTACCTACTGTAGAATGGTAAACTTTCCTCCAGTGTGGACGCTCGCCCATGTTTTATAGTTAGGCTGTGTATAATTTGCAGAGGAATGTATGGTACTGAAAATCTGTACTTAAAGCGGCTATCAGCAGTAGAAACAATAACAAAGTGCTCTCTCAGCCCCTGTTTCGGTATAAAGCTGAGGAATGGGGCTGGAGAAATGTAACCATTCAAATTCATAGACAGAGCTATTGATGCAAGGACTGACCATCCATGATATCACAATTATAGTTTTAACCATGTTTTGAGGCTATATAGTGTTTAATTTGCTTACAAACAGAAAAATACCTAAGTACTAGTCACACATTTAGTTTGGTAATTTTGACACCTTATTGTAAACTGTGACAGCAAATAAAAAGGACAGTTTAGTGCAAGTGATTTGACATTCATTGTTTAATTTAAGCCTGCCAGCCAGCACCATCTTGCAGATGTCCTCCAGCACAGCTAAAATATTGATATAATAACCATCAGATGGAAATAAACGGAGTCACGCAATGATATGGTGTGGTCCTCTCACTACGACTCGGGAAACCATGCAGTTTACTAGGCTACAGATGAAATAAGTTCTGATGAACTTCACAGAGTGGTGAAAGTGCACGATAATATTGATGCTCCTTTCAAAACAATATCGAGGGTCTTATTCTGGTGACATGATGTTCGACAAATGCTTGACTGCTGTTTGACAAATACAAATATTTTTGCTCTTGTCCATGATCAACTCATTATATAGACTAGCTTACCCGTCCGTATTGTATCTACAAGCTGTCGGCTAGAGCACACGTGCCAAGACCAGAGTAGACACATTTGCTATTTAATGCAACAGTTTTTGTGACAAAACTATCCATCGGGTTGAAAATGCGATAGACACACATTGAACTTTAGATTTTTATACCGGTACATGAAATGTAAGCGAAAAAGTACATTTTGTGTGGATTATGTCACCACGCGCTGATTTTTATCCGCAACATGTCTATTTGGTGTAAACACCCTTGATGGGAAAAGGCACATGTTTTCTTTACGCGGATTCTAGAATATTCACATGAAAATCTGTCGCCAATTGGATCGAAACCTAGCTGCTGTGCACAATTTCATAAAAAGGTCAATGGTAACTGAGACATTTGAATCATTTTACAATTACAATAACATTAGAACGCCAGGCAGCCCTGAGGTTAAGAGGTTGATCTGGTAACCGAAAGGTTGCTGGTTTGAATCCCCAAGCTGACTAGGGGAAAAATCT
The DNA here is from genome assembly GCF_045679555.1 of Salvelinus alpinus. NCBI lineage: Eukaryota > Metazoa > Chordata > Actinopteri > Salmoniformes > Salmonidae > Salvelinus > Salvelinus alpinus. Next base: position 11,840,512 of record NC_092092.1, read on the forward strand.
GTCGATGTGCCCTCTGTAATGCTCGTCGTTAGGAGAAAGAGAGGAGGACCAAACTGCAGCGTGGTGAGTATTCATATTCCTTTGAATGAAAACCGAAATACTCGAACAAAACAACAAAATAACAATAAACGATAATAACACAAAACGAAACAGTCCTGTCTGGTGACAAAGACACAGGAAACAATCACCCACAACCCACAATGACAAAACAGGCTACCTAAATATGGCTCCCAATCAGAGACAACAACTGACACCTGCCTCTGATTGAGAACCATATCAGGCCAAACACATAGAAACAGACAAACTACAACATAGAATGCCCACTCACATCACACGATGACCAAACAAAACATAGAACCATACAAAGCAAACTATGGTCAGGGCGTGACACCCTCGAGCAAGGCACTTAACTCTAATTGCTCCTGTAATGGATAAGAGCGTCTGCTAAATGACTAAAATGTCAAATGTAATTTCACAATATAATTTCATGTACATGTGATGGTGAATGCCTACTAAAAAGATTTACACCATGTTTCACTCAAAATGAAAAATCAAGGAGGATCAGGCAAGCGTACAAAAGTCAAATAACCATGAATATAGAAATGTCACTATCAATCCGGTTACTAGTATGCAAATCAGGCACATTTCAACGTGTAATTAAACATCAAGGTAGGTATTCAGGTCAGCATCATATAAGTAGCCTAACAGATAATCAAAAGGCCTAATAGAATATCAATTGCCATAGTCAACTCAATCATCTTTTTCCAGCCAAGGTAGGATTTACTGGTCATGTCTGAATGGGATTTTGATGACAAGGTGCCTAGTTAGCCAATAAGCAGAGATAATATGGAGAGCTAAAAACAGGTAGTTAGCGACCTAGCCATTTAATTTGCACTCACCCTGTAACGGCTGTCGCTCTCCTCATCCTCGGATGAGGTGAGGAGAGAAGGATCTTCAGACCAAAATGCAGCTTGAGGGAAATAAGCCATCTTTATTATAAATACGACGATGGCAACACGAAAACACAAACACTTTCAAATTTACAAAATAACAAAACGACGTATACGAAACCTGAACATAAACTTACATAACTAATACGTAACACTTACGGACAGGAAACATACTACATCGAAACACACGAACAACCGAAACAATCCCGTATGGTGTAAGACATAACACAGACACAGGAGACAATCACCCACAACGAACACTGTGACAACGCCTACCTAAATATGACTCTTAATTAGAGGAACGCCAAACACCTGCCTCTAATTAAGAGCCATACCAGGTAACCCAAAACCAACACAGAAACAGAAAACATAGAATGCCCACCCAACCTCACGTCCTGACCAATTAACACACAAAAACTAACAGAAATAGGTCAGGAACGTGACAGTACCCCCCCCACAAGGTGCGAACTCCGGACGCACCAGCACAAAGTCTAGGGGAGGGTCTGGGTGGGCATCTAACCACGGTGGTGGCTCAGGCTCCGGGCGCGGTTCCCACCCCACCATAATCCATCCTAGCCCCCTCCCTTCAAGAATGTCCACCCTCTTACTTCCCCCACAAAATCCTCCTAATAACATATCTAATAATGACAATACCGGGACAGAGAGATAAACCAAGACAGAGGGATAGATAAGACTATAGAGGTAGATAAAGATAGAGAGGGAGATCAGGATAGAGGAGCAACTCCGGACTGAAAGGCAGCTCCGGACAGAGAGACAGCTCTGGACTGATGGGCAGTTCTGGGTATCTAGCCTTTTCAGGCTGAAGGGCAGCTCATGGCTGACTGACGACTCTCGACGCTCATGGCAGGCTGACGGCTCTCGACGCTCATGGCAGGCTGACGGCTCTCGACGCTCATGGCAGGCTGACGGCTCTCGACGCTCATGGCAGGCTGACGGCTCTCGACGCTCCTGTCTGGCTGACGGCTCTGTAGGCTCATGGCAGACGGGCGGCTTTGCAGGCTCATGGCAGGCTGACGGCTCTCGACGCTCATGGCAGGCTGACGGCTCTCGACGCTCATGGCTCTCTGACGGCTCTCGACGCTCATGGCTCTCTGACGGCTCTGGCTGCTCATGGCTCTCTGACGGCTCTAGCTGCTCATGGCTCTCTGACGGCTCTGGCTGCTCATGGCTCTCTGACGGCTCTGGCTGCTCATGGCTCTCTGACGGCTCTGGCTGCTCATGGCTCTCTGACGGCTCTGGCAGATCCTGTCTGATTGGCGGCTCTGGCAGATCCTGTCTGGTTTGCGGCTCTGGCAGATCCTGTCTGGTTGGCGGCTCTGGCAGATCCTGTCTGGTTGGCGGCTCTGGCAGATCCTGTCTGGTTGGCGGCTCTGGCAGATCCTGTCTGGCGGGTGGCTCTAGCGGCTCCTGTCTGGCTGACGGCTCTAGCGGCTCCTGTCTGGCGGATGGCTCTGTAGGCTCATGGCAGACGGGCGGCTTTGCAGGCTCATGGCAGACGGGCGGCTTTGCAGGCTCCTGGCAGACGGATGGCTCAGACGGCGCTGGGGAGACGGATGGCTCAGATGGCGCTGGGGAGACGGATGGCTCAGATGGCGCTGGGGAGACGGATGGCTCAGATGGCGCTGGGGAGACGGATGGCTCAGATGGCGCTGGGGAGACGGATGGCTCTGGCCGGATACGGTACACTGTAGACCTGGTGCGTGGTGCCGGAACTGGAGGCACCGTGCTAATGACAAGCACCTTCCTACTAGTGCGGGGAGCAGGGACAGGGCACACTGTATTCTCAAAGCCTACTCTACCCCTGATGCGTGGTACCGGCACTGGTGACGCCGGGCTGAGGACAAGCACATCAGGATTAGTAGGGGGAGAATATACAGTGTGTACAGGGCTCTGGAGACGCACTGGTAGCTTAGTGCGTGGGGCCGGAACTGGAGGCACCGTGCTAATGATAAGCACCTTCCTACTAGTGCGGGGAGCAGGGACAGGGCACACTGTATTCTCAAAGCCTACTCTACCCCTGATGCGTGGTACCGGCACTGGTGACGCCGGGCTGAGGGCAAGCACATCAGGATTAGTAGGGGGAGAAGAAACAGTGTGTACAGGGCTCTGGAGACGCACTGGTAGCTTAGTGCGTGGGGCCGGAACTGGAGGCACCGGGCTAGATACACGCACTACAGGGAGAGTGCGTGGAGGAGGAACAGGGCTCAGGATACGCACTGGTAGCCTAGTGCGTAGTGTAGACACTGTAGGTACTAGGCTGGGGCGGGGAGGTGGTGCCGGAAATACCGGACCGTGGAGGCGTACTGGCACTCTTGAGCATTGAGCTTGCCCAACCTTACCTGGTTGAATACTCCCGGTTGCCCGACCAGTGCGGGGAGGTGGAATAACCCGCACCGGGCTATGTAGGCGAACCGGGGAAACCATGCGTAAGGCAGGTGCCATGTATGCCGGCCCGAGGAGACGCACTGGAGACCAGACGCGTTGAGCCGGCCTCATGACACCTGGCTCAATACTCAATCTAGCCCTACCAGTGCGGGGAGGTGGAATAACCCGCACTGGGCTATGCACTGTACAGGAGACACCGTGCGCTCTACTGCGTAACACGGCGCCTGCCCGTACTCCCGCTCTCCACGGTAAGCCTGGGAAGTGGGCGCAGGTCTCCTACCTGCCCTTGGCCCACTATCTCCTAGCCCCCCCCCAAGAAATTTTTGGGAATTACTCACGGGCTTTTTTGGCTTCCGTGCCAGACGCGTTCCCTCATAGCTCCGGTTCCTCTCCTCGGTAGCCTCTGCTCTCCTCAGTGCCTCCACCTGTTCCCATGGCTTTTCGGGCTTCCAGCCACGTCTCCTTGCTGCCTCCTCAAACCACCGCTCCTGGGCTTTAGCTGCCTCCCTCTCTTCCTGGGAACGGCGATTTTCTCCTGCCTTAGCCCAGGGACCTTCTCCATTCATTATCTGCTCCCATGTCCAGAAATCCTTGTTTTTCTCCTGTCCCTTACTCCGTTTATTTTTCCCTTGCCGCTTGGTCTTAGCGTGGTGGGTGATTCTGTAACGGCTGTCGCTCTCCTCATCCTCGGATGAGGTGAGGAGAGAAGGATCTTCAGACCAAAATGCAGCTTGAGGGAAATAAGCCATCTTTATTATAAATACGACGATGGCAACACGAAAACACAAACACTTTCAAATTTACAAAATAACAAAACGACGTATACGAAACCTGAACATAAACTTACATAACTAATACGTAACACTTACGGACAGGAAACATACTACATCGAAACACACGAACAACCGAAACAATCCCGTATGGTGTAAGACATAACACAGACACAGGAGACAATCACCCACAACGAACACTGTGACAACGCCTACCTAAATATGACTCTTAATTAGAGGAACGCCAAACACCTGCCTCTAATTAAGAGCCATACCAGGTAACCCAAAACCAACACAGAAACAGAAAACATAGAATGCCCACCCAACCTCACGTCCTGACCAATTAACACACAAAAACTAACAGAAATAGGTCAGGAACGTGACACACCCTCAAAACACAATTTCAACAAATCAAATCAGATTTCATCTGTCACTTGCGGCGAATACAACAGGTACAGCAGGTACAACCTTACCGTGAAATGCTTACTTACAAGACCTTTACCAACAATGCAGAGTATGAAAATACAGGCTAAACAAACTAATGTAAAAAAATAACAATAAAATAACAATAACGAGGCTACAGTTGAAGTTTATATACAGTGGGGAGAACAAGTATTTGATACACTGCCGATTTTGCAGGTTTTCCTACTTACAAAGCATGTAGAGGTCTGTAATTTTTATCATAGGTACACTTCAACTGTGAGAGACGGAATCTAAAACAAAAATCCAGAAAATCACATTGTATGATTTTTAAGTAAATAATTTGCATTTTATTGCATGACATAAGTATTTGATACATCAGAAAAGCAGAACTTAATATTTGGTACAGAAACCTTTGTGTGCAATTACAGAGATCATACGTTTCCTGTAGTTCTTGACCAGGTTTGCACACACTGCAGCAGGGATTTTGGCCCACTCCTCCATACAGACCTTCTCCAGATCCTTCAGGTTTCGGGGCTGTCGCTGGGCAATACGGACTTTCAGCTCCCTCCAAAGATTTTCTATTGGGTTCAGGTCTGGAGACTGGCTAGGCCACTCCAGGACCTTGAGATGCTTCTTACGGAGCCACTCCTTAGTTGCCCTGGCTGTGTGTTTCGGGTCGTTGTCATGCTGGAAGAACCAGCCACGACCCATCTTCAATGCTCTTACTGAGGGAAGGAGGTTGTTGGCCAAGATCTCGCGATACATGGCCCCATCCATCCTCCCCTCAATACGGTGCAGTCGTCCTGTCCCCTTTGCAGAAAAGCATCCCCAAAGAATGATGTTTCCACCTCCATGCTTCACGGTTGGGATGGTGTTCTTGGGGTTGTACTCATCCTTCTTCTTCCTCCAAACACGGCGAGTGGAGTTTAGACCAAAAAGCTCTATTTTTGTCTCATCAGACCACATGACCTTCTCCCATTCCTCCTCTGGATCATCCAGATGGTCATTGGCAAACTTCAGACGGGCCTGGACATGCGCTGGCTTGAGCAGGGGGATCTTGCGTGCGCTGCAGGATTTTAATCCATGACGGCATGGTGTGTTACTAATGGTTTTCTTTGAGACTGTGGTCCCAGCTCTCTTCAGGTCATTGACCAGGTCCTGCCGTGTAGTTCTGGGCTGATCCCTCACCTTCCTCATGATCATTGATGCCCCACGAGGTGAGATCTTGCATGGAGCCCCAGACCGAGGGTGATTGACCGTCATCTTGAACTTCTTCCATTTTCTAATAATTGCGCCAACAGTTGTTTCCTTCTCACCAAGCTGCTTGCCTATTGTCCTGTAGCCCATCCCAGCCTTGTGCAGGTCTACAATTTTATCCCTGATGTCCTTACACAGCTCTCTGGTCTTGGCCATTGTGGAGAGGTTGGAATCTGTTTGATTGAGTGTGTGGACAGGTGTCTTTTATACAGGTAACGAGTTCAAACAGGTGCAGTTAATACAGGTAATGAGTGGAGAACAGGAGGGCTTCTTAAAGAAAAACTATCAGGTCTGTGAGAGCCGGAATTCTTACTGGTTGGTAGGTGATCAAATACTTATGTCATGCAATAAAATGCAAATTAATTATTTAAAAATCATACAATGTGATTTTCTGGATTTTTGTTTTAGATTCCGTCTCTCACAGTTGAAGTGTACCTATGATAAAAATTACAGACCTCTACATGCTTTGTAAGTAGGAAAACCTGCAAAATCGGCAGTGTATCAAATACTTGTTCTCCCCACTGTATACTTAGGTTACAGTCATTAAAACTCGTTTTTCAACCACTCTACAAATTTCTTGTAAACAAACTATAGTTTTGGCAAGTCGGTAAAGACATTTACTTTGTGCATGACACAAGTAATATTTCCAACAATTGTTTACAGACAGATTATTTCACTTATAATTCACTGTATCACAATTCCAGTGGGTCAGAAGTTTACATACACTAAGTTGACTGTGACTTTAAACAGCTTGGGAAATTCCAGAAAATGATGGAAAATGATTTAGAAGCTTCTGATGGGATAATTGACATCATTTGAGTCAATTGGAGGTGTACCTGTGGATGTATTTCAAGGCCTACCTTCAAACTCAGTGCCTCTTTGCTTGACATCATGGGAAAATCAAAAGAAATCAGCCAAGACCTCAGAAAAAAAAGTCTGGTTCATCCTTGGGAGCAATTTCCAAATGCCTGAAGGTACCACGTTCATCTGTACAAACAATAGTACGCAAGTATAAACACCATGGGACCACGCAGCCGTCATACCGCTCAGGAAGGAGACGCTTTCTGTCTCCTAGAGATTAACGTTCTTTGGTGTGAAAAGTGCAAATCAATCCCAGAACAACAGCAAAGGACCTTGTGAAGATGCTGGAGGAAACAGGTACAAAAGTATCTATATCCACTGTAAAACGAGTCCTATATCGACATAACCTGAAAGGCCGCTCAGCAAGGAAGAAACCACTGCTCCAAAACCACCATTAAAAAGCCAGACTACGGTTTACAACTGCACATGGGGGACAAAGATCGTACTTTTTGGAGAAATGTCCTCTCGTCTGATGAATCAATAATAGAACTGTTTTGCCATAATGACCATCGTTATGTTTGGAGGAAAAAGGGGAGACTTGCAAGCCGAAGAACACCATCCCAACCGTGAAGCACGGGGGTGGCAGCATCATGTTGTGGGGGTGCTTTGCTGCAGGAGGGACTGGTGCACTTCACAAAATAGATGGCATCATGAGGTAGGACAATTATGTGGATATATTGAAGTAACGTCTCAAGACATCAGTCAGGAAGTTAAAGCTTGGTCGCATATTGCATAACATCATATTGATCAGAAATACAGGGTTGACATTGTTAATGTTGTAATTGACTATTGTAGCTGGAAACGGCTGATTTTTAATGGAATATCTATATAGGCGTACAGAGGCCCATTATCAGCAACCATTGTTCCTGTGTTCCAATGGCACGTTGTGTTGACTAATCCAAGTTCATCATTTTAAAAGGCTAATTGATCATTAGAAAACCCTTTTGCAATTATGCTAGCACAGCTGAAAACTGTTGTCCTGATTAAAGAAGCAATAAAACGGTCCTTCTTTAGACTAGTTGAGTATCTCAAGCATCAGCATTTTTTGGTTCGATTACAGGCTCAAAATGGCCAGAAACATGGACTTTCTTCTGAAACTCGTCAGTCTATTCTTGTTCTGAGAAATGAAGGCTAATCCATGTGAGAAATTGCTAAGAAACTGAAGATCTCGTACAATGCTGTGTACTACTCCCTTCACAGAACAACGCAAACTGGGTCTAACCAAAATAGAAAGAGGAGTGGGAGGCCCCGGTGCACAACTGAGCGAGAGGACAAGTACATTAGAGGGTCTAGTTTGAGAAACAGACGCCTCACTAGTCCTCAACTGGCAGCTTCATTAAATAGTACCCAAAACAACAGTCTCAACGTCAACAGTGAAGAGGCGACTCCGGGATGCTGGCCTATGCAGAGTTGCAAAGAAAAAGCCATATCTCAGACTGGCCAATAAAAATAAAAGATTAAGATGGGCGAAAGAACACAGACACTGGACAGAGGAACTCTGCCTAGAAGGCCAGCATCTGTTTAACAGTCTAATGGCCTGGAGATAGAAACTGTTTATCAGTCTCTCCTCCCAGCTTTGATGCACCTGTTTTCTTCTCCTCTTTCTAGATGATAGCAGGGTGACCAGGTCCTGTTTCGGGTGGCTGAGGTCCTTGATGATCTTCTTGGACTTCCTGTGACACCGGGCTGACCTCAACACCATCTGGAGAGCCCTGTGTTTGCAGACTGTGCAATTGTCGTACCAGAGGTTGATACAACCCGACAGGATGCTCTCAATGGTGCATCTGTAGAAGTTTATGATGGTTTTAGGGGCCAAGCTGGATGTCTTTAGCCTCCCGAGGTTGAATCAAATCAAATCAAAGTTTATTTGTCACGTGCACCATATACAACAGGTGTAGACCTTACAGTGAAATGCTTACTTACAGGCTCTAACCAATAGTGCAAAAAAGGTATTAGCACACAATGCAAATAGTCCGGGTAGCCATTTGATTACCTGTTCAGGAGTCTTATGGCTTGGGGGTAAAAACTGTTGAGAAGCCTTTTTGTCCTAGACTTGACTTGGCACTCCGGTACCGCTTGCCATGCGGTAGTAGAGAGAACAGTCTATGACTGGGGTGGCTGGGGTCTTTGACAATTTTTAGGGCCTTCCTCTGACACCGCCTGGTGTAGAGGTCCTGGATGGCAGGCAGCTTAGCCCCAGTGATGTACGCACTACCCTCTGTAGTGCCTTGCGGTCAAAGGCCGAGCAATTGCCGTACCAGGCAGTGATGCAACCAGTCAGGATGCTCTCGATGTTGCAGCTGTAGAACCTTTTGAGGATCTCAGGACCCATGCCAAAACTTTTTAGTTTCCTGAGGGGAATAGGTTTTGTCGTGCCCTCTTCACGACTGTCTTGGTGTGTTTGGACCATTCTAGTTTGTTGTTGATGTGGACACCAAAGAACTTGAAGCTCTCAACCTGCTCCACTACAGCCCAGTTGAGGAGAATGGGGGCGTGCTCGGTCCTCCTTTTCCTGTACTCCACAATCATCTCATTAGTCTTGGTTACGTTGAGGGATAGGTTGTTATTCTGGCACCACCCGGCCAGGTCTCTGACTTCCTCCCTATAGGCTGTCTCGTCGTTGTCGGTGATCAGGCCTACCACTGTTGTGTCATCGGCAAACTTAATGATGGTGTTGGAGTCGTGCCCGGCCATGCAGTCGTGGGTGAACAGGGAGTACAGGAGGGGACTGAGCACGCACCCCTGGGAGCTCCAGTGTTGAGGATCAGCGTGGCAGATGTTTTGCTACCTACCCTCACCACCTGGGGGCGGCCCGTCAGGAAGTCAGGATCCAGTTGCAGATGGAGTCCCAGGATCCTTAGCTTAGTGATGAGCTTTGAGGGTAATATGGTGTTAAACGCTGAGCTGTAGTCAATGAATAGCATTCTCACATAATTTCCAGTTGGGAAAGGGCAGTGTGGAGTGCAATAGAGATTGCATCATATGTGGATCTGTTTGGGCGGTATGCAAATGGGAGTGGGTCTAGGGTTTCTGGGATAATGGTGTTGATGTGAGCCATTACCAACCTTTCAAAGCACTTCATGGCTACGGACATCAGTGCTACGGATCTGTAGTCATTTTGGAAGGTTGCCATTGTGTTCTTGGGCACAGGGACTATGGTGGTCTGCTTGAAACATGTTGGTATTACAGACTCAATCAGGGACATGTTGAAAATGTCAGTGAACACACCTGTCAGTTGGTCAGCACATGTCCGGAGCACACGTCCTGGTAATCCGTCTGGCCCCGCAGCCTTGTGTATGTTGACCTGTTTAAAGGTCTTACTCACGTCGGCTACAGAGAGCGTGATCACACAGTCGTCCAGACATCTGATGCTCTCATGCATGCCTTGAAGCGAGCATAGAAGTGATTTAGCTCGTCTGGTAGGCTTGTGTCACTGGGCAGCTCGTGGCTGTGCCTCCCTTTGTAGTCTGTAATAGTTTGCAAGCCCTGCCACATAAGACGAGCGTCGGAGCCGGTGTAGTATGATTCAATCTTAGCCCTGTATTGAGGCTTTACCTGTTTGATGGTTCGTCGCAGGGCATAGCAGGATTTCTTGTAAGCTTCCGGGTTAGAGTCCCGCACCTTGAAAGCGGCAGCTCTACCCTTTAGCTCAGTGCGAATGTTGCCTGTAATCCATGGCTTCTGGTTGGGGTATGTACGTACAGCCACTGTGGGGACGACGTCCTCGATGCACTTATTGATAAAGCCAGTGACTGATGTGGTGTACTCCTCAATGCCATCGGAATAATCCCGAAACATGTTCCAGTCTGTGATAGCAAAACAGTCCTGTAGTTTAGCATCTGCTTCATCTGACCACTTTTTTATAGACCGAGTCACTGGTGCTTCCTGTTTTAATTTTTGCTTGTAAGCAGGAATCAGGAGGATAGAGTTGTGATCGGATTTACCAAATGGAGGGCGAGGGAGAGCTTTGTACGCGTCTCTGTGTGTGGAGTACAGGTGATCTAGAATTTTTTTCCCTCTGGTTGCACATTTAATATTTTGATGGAAATTTGGTAGAACTGATTTAAGTTTCCCTGCATTAAAGTCTCCGGCCACTAGGAGCGCCGCCTCTGGGTGAGTGGTTTCCTGTTTGCTTATTTCCTTATACAGCTGACTGAGTGCGGTCTTAGTGCCCACATCTGTCTGTGGTGGTAAATAAACAGCCACGAAAAGTATAGCTGAAAACTCTCTAGGCAAGTAGTGTGGCCTGCAATTTATCACAATATACTCTACTTCGGGCGAGCAAAATCTAGAGACTTCCTTAGATTTCGTGCACTACAAATATGCACAGCCCGCCCCCCTCGTCTTACCGGAGTGTGCTGAGTGTGCTTACCGGAGTGTGCTGTTCTATCTTGCCGGTGAAGCGTGTATCCCGCTAGCTGAATATCCATGTCGTCATTCAGCCACGATTCCGTGAAACATAGGATATTACAGTTTTTGATGTCCCGTTGGTAGGATATTCGTGATCGTACCTCGTCTAGTTTATAGTCCAATGATTGCACGTTGACGAGTAGTATTGACGGTAACGGCAGCTTTCCCACTCGCCTTCTCCGGGTCCTGACCAGGTATCTGGCTCTTTGTCCTCTGTACCTGCGTTGTTTCCTCTTGCAGATAACGGGGATGTTGGCCCTGTCGGGTATTTGGAGAATGTCTTGTATGTCTTGCTTGTTGAAGAAAAAATCTTTGTCTAATCCGAGGTGAGTGATCGCTGTCCTGATATCAGAAGCTCTTTTTTGCCGTAAGATACGGTTGCAGAAACATTATGTACAAAATAGGTTACAAATAACGCGAAAGAAAACACATAATAGCAAAATTGTTTGGGTGCACGTAAAACTGCTGCCATTTCTTCCGGTGCAATTACAGTTGAAGAGGCGCTGTTGCTGAGGAACTGGAAGGTTTTAACCCTCTAAATTGTGGCCCCGTCGATGTGGATGAGGATGTGCTCTCTTTGTCATCTCATGTGGTCCACTATCAGCTCTTTCATTTTGTTGATGTTGAGGGAGAGTTTATTTTCCTGGCACCATTCCTCAAGGGCTTTCACCTCCTCCCTGTACTTTATACTGTCTCGTCATTGTTGGTAATCAGGCCTACTACTGTTGTGTCGTCAGCAAACTTGATGATTGAGTTGGAGATGTGCGTTGCTTCACAGTCATGGTTGAACAGGAAGTACAGGCGGGGGAGGAGCACGCACCCCTGTGGGGCCCCCATGTTGAGGATCAGCGTGGCGGAGGTGTTGTTGCCTACCTTCACCACTGACCCAGGGCCCTGAGCTTAGTGATGAGCTTTGAGAGCACTATGGTGTTAAAGTCGAGGAACAGCATTCTGTGGGATGGGCAGTGTGCCTTGCAATGACGATTGTGTCGTTTGTGGATGTGTTGGGAGTCTAAGTTGTCGGGTAAGGTAGAGGTCATATGGTCCTTAACTAGCCTCTCAATGCACTTCAAGAATACAGAAGTGAGTGCTATGGGGCGATAGTCATTTAGTTCAGTTACCTTTGCTATTTTAGGTCCAGGAATAATGGTGAACATTTTGAAGGAAGTGTGGGGGACAACGGACAGGGATATGGAGAGATTGAATATATCTGTAAACACTCCAGCCAGCTGGTCTGCACATGCTCTGAGGAATCGGTTTGGAATGCCGTCTGGGCCGGTAGCCCTGCGAGGGTTAACACGCTTAAATGATTTACTCACGTCGGCCACAGAGAACAAGAGCACACAGTCCTTATGAGCGGAGGGGGCCCACGTCGGCGACTTGATGTTGTTTTCCTCAAAGTGGGCGAAGGAGGTGTTTAGCTTATCCGGGAGTGAGGCATCGTTAGATCAACACTGTAACCCTGCTGAGAGCACTGAAACACAAATCTGACATTTCATCAGAACTCAGTGTGCAGTGCAGGGTTGCTCCTGTGCAGTGGCTAACAAGATATTAAATATAAAGGAGCTGATTGACATCTTCAAAATCACGAATAAGATTACAGAATCATTTATAATATTAAACTGAAATATATTCTGCTATCCATGGGCTGAGTTGTTTCAAAAGGCATGCTAAATGAGGAGAATCTAGGTCAGGGATGTGCATCTGGGCAGGCCCCTTTTGAAGACACTTTAATATACACTGAACAAAAATACACTAAACAAAAATATAAATGCAACATGTAAAGTGTTGGTCCCATGTTTCATGAGCTGAAATAAAAGATCCCAGAAATGTTCTATATGCACAAAAAGCATATTTCTCTCAAATGTGTTTACAGCCCTGTTAGTGATAATTTCTCCTCTGCTAAGATAATCCATCCCCCTGGCAGGTGTGGCATATCAAGAAGCTGATGAAACATCATGATCATTACGCAGGTGCACCTTGTGCCGGGGACAATAAAAGCACACTCTAAATTGCACAGTTATGTCACACAACACAATGCCACAGATGTCTCAAGTTTTGAGGGAGAGTGCAATTGGCATGCTGACTGCAGGAATGTCCACCAGAGCTGTTGCCAGAGAATTGAATGTTAATTTCTATACCATAAGCCGCCTCCAACTTCGTTTTATAGAATTTGGCAGTACGTCCACCCGGTCTCACAACCGCAGACCACGTGTATGGTTTTGTGTGGGCGAGTGGTTTGCTGATGTCAATATTGTGAACAGAGTGCCCCATGGTGGCGGTGGGGTTATGGTATGGACAGGCGTAAGCTACAGACAATGAACACAATTGCATTTTTTCAATGGTAATTTGATACCGTGATGAGATCCTGAGGCCCATTGTCGTTCCATTCATCTGCCGCCATCACTTCATGTTTCATCACGGTAATGCATGGCCCCATGTCGCAAGGATCTGTACACAATTCCTGGAAGCTGAAAATGTCCCAGTTCTTCCATGGCCTGCATACCCACCAGACATTTCAGTCATTGAGCATGTTTGGAATGCTCTGGATCAACGTGTACGATGCTCTGGATTGACGTGTACGACATGTTCCAGTACCCACCAATATCCAGCAACTTCACACAGCCATTGAAGAGGAGTGGGACGACATTCCACAGGCCACAATTAACAGCCTGATCAAATCTATGCGAAGGAGATGTGTTGCGCTGCACGATGCAAATGGTGGTCACACCAGATACTGACTGGTTTTCAGAACCTAAGTCTAGGTTCCTGGATATTACAAAAGGTGTACCACAGGGGTTGGTATTGGGACCTGTTCTCTTTAATATTTATATAAGTAATATTGATCTCTCTGTTAAAACTTGTAATAGTCATCCATATTCAAATCAAATTTGTTTGGTCACATACACATGTTTAGCAGATGTTATTGCATGTGTAGCGAAATGCTTGTGTTTCTAGTTCCAATAGTGCAGTAAAATCTAACAAGTAATATCTAACAATTTCACAACAATACACACAATACACACAAATCTAAAGTAAGGAATTTAATTAAGAATATATACTGTTATGTATGCCATTGCACCAACTGTAGACCAGGCGTTGTTAGAGCTGCAATATGACCTTGTTACCTTACAGAAAGCCCTGGTTTATTAATAATGTGCACTTAATGTGGCCACGACTAAATATATGTTGTTCTCTAATTCTCAAGAAAATGTTTCAGATGGACTACATATTTATTAATTGAATGGTTCCCCCATCGATCGGGTTCCCGTCTCTATAAATATCTGAGCTTTTGGTTTGGCAAGGATTTAAAAAACATACTAATGAGTTAGTTAAAAAGCTAAGATTTAAGTGGGCTTCATTTTTAGAAATAGATCTTGCCTCTCCCTAAACAGCAGGAAGCAGATCGTATAGTTCACTTTCTTTGCAGTTCTTGATTATGGTGACACAATTTACCAGAATGCAGCAACCACAACTCTTAAATCTTTGGATGCCATCTTCCATAGCACCCTTCACTTTATCACAGGTGAGAGCTTTAATACTCATCACTGCCTCCTTTATCAAAAACTCTTGAGGTTCCTCGGGTCTCCACCAAATTAGGAAAATCCGCTTTCAGTTTTAATGCGCTTCACCGCTGGAACAATTTCCAGAAGTCATTACAGTTAGATGTTCTGGTGTCGCTCGGACAGTTTAGGGTGTTAATTGAGGACCTAGTAGCTGAGGACTGTGACTGTTTTTCATACATTTTGTGTGTCGTGTTGATTCCTGTTTTATTTTAAGTTGCATTGGTTTTAGTATTGTTGTGATGAGGGCACCCTTGGGAAAGAGACCATGGTCTCAAGGAGTTTTCTCTGAATAAATAAAGAATAATACAAAAACTGTCTGTAACCACGTTTCCATCCACAGTCATACTGTATAAAAAAAAAAAATACGGCTGTGATGGAAACAGGAAGTTTCGGTACAGTTTTATAAATGCCGACAGATCATTTGTTCGTTCCACATGGTGGGACCTATGTATTATGTGAGAAATGGCAGTAGAACCGCCTTTATGTGCAAATATTGATATAGCAACCATCATATCGATGTAAACTTGGAGTCACGTGATGACATGGTGTGTAGTCCTCCCACTACGACTCAGGAAACCATACAGGTTATTAGGCTACAGATGAAATAAGTGATGATGAGCTTCACAGTGTGGTGAAAGTGCACGATAATATTGATGCTCCTTTCAAAACAATATTGAGGGTCTTATTGTGGTGACATGATGATCTATGCTTGACTGCCGTTTGACCGATACAAATATTCTCGCTCTTTTCCATAATAATTTAATCATGTAGACTAGCCTACCCGCAAAGCCTATCAATGCTGTATCTGTGAGCTGTTGGCTAGAGAGCACGTGACAAGACCAGAGTAGCACATTTGCTATTTAACGCAACAGTTTTAGTGACAAAACTATCGGTAGAGTTTAAAATGCTGCACTAATTTTTATCTGCAACAAGTCAGTTTGGTGTAAATACACCACTGTTGGGGAAATGCGCATATTTTCTTTAAAGCGGATTGTAGAATATTTGCATGAAAATCTGTTGACAATTGGATGGAAACCTAGCTACTGAGAATGACTACTGATCAGCCCATGTCAACATGTCTTAGATTGCTAAGTTAGTTTAGCGGCTAGCTAAACTTCTTATCATGGTCGAATTACCGGCCGGGGGGCCCCCATAGATTTCTTTTTGACTCACATATCATATAAAAACCTGGGGGGTGGGGGTATGGATGTGGGTACACAGACCTGCGAACAACTACTCTGTTTATCATATATCCTGAAGCCTGACCCTGTATATAGCTTCTTACTTTCTCGTGTTCTTCTTATTTCTTATTTTTATTTATTTCGTGTTTTTGTTCTACCTTATGTTATTTTTAGTGCTACATTGATATTGATTACTGCATTGTTGGATTTGAAGCTTGCAAGAAAGGCATTTCACTGTACTTGTGCACATGACATTGATACTGAAACTTGAAACTTGGGCCCTCATGATGAATTCAGGTTTTTTGGTGCCTCCACCCTCATTAAAGTTGCCCTTCCCTGATCCGGGTTAAGAATGACCATGAAACCATAGGAATATGAAGATTGATTCATAATAGTACTTGATAAAATAAAAAATACATCTGTACAAAAACTAGTAACACTCAAGCAAAGAAAGACATAAAGAATGAAAGAAAGAGAGAAAGAAAGAAAGAAAGAGAGAAAGAAAGAAAAACACTCTACACAAACTTTAGCGGATTGTCATAGGTTGTTTTACTGCTGTTTTCAGAGCAGCCATTTTGTGGTGTGCCTCAGAAGTAAGGGGCTGTTGATGTGATGGGATTCAGAGCACCTCTGACTCACTGTAGGCTGTAATTCAGCAGGAGGCCCTCCCAAGGGGAAGGAGGCAGTGTATCAATCTGCCCTCAGTATTGCAACTCCTTTCATGTGGTCAGGGGGTTTACGCTAAGAGGCCTCTATACTTGCTGAGAGTTCCTGAAAGTAGGAGTTTATTCATGCTAGCCCCGTACATTATGGAGAGGGAGAAATGTAGCTGGATTGGAAAGAATCCATGATATTAAACAGTAGATGGGATTGTAAGTGCTAGAAGTAATCATGCCAGGCAACAGGCCACAGGAATGCAAATCATCCTCCACGCCAAGAGTTAAGTTAGCAGGTGGCCTCTTCTATTCATTGAACATCAACACTTTTCGATGGAGCGCACATAACATCTGGGCAGACTGGTCACTGCTTTAAATTAAGTGAAATATAGTCACTCAATGTTCTGCCATTTGAGAAAAAAAGGTATAAAAAGGAGAGGGAAGAAAAAGTATAGCTGAATACATGTCCTGTGTTTGGTGAAGGTCAATAAGGTTGTGTAAATAAATATTCATCTTTAACCTAATCCCTTTGGTTATCTACCTTTCCAAGTGTACTGAACATCCCTGGGCAACCAA
Source organism: Salvelinus alpinus (assembly GCF_045679555.1). Lineage (NCBI taxonomy): Eukaryota > Metazoa > Chordata > Actinopteri > Salmoniformes > Salmonidae > Salvelinus > Salvelinus alpinus. Next base: position 11,857,568 of record NC_092092.1, read on the forward strand.
AGGACTTCAGGAAGCCCTACTTGGACTGATTTGTTAGACATGGGGTGAATGCAAGAGCTATTCATCCCAGGTCCCTGCTCTCATTTTCTAAATGAGATATTGCATTAGTTAGGACAGCGCATGCTCCTGTTGATAGAACCTTCTTCTGATTCGACTTAAGCCTGCTCATTTCACAGGTAGATGCTTCCAGCTTTCAGAATAAAATGTGTGTGAGAAGTAGATTAAGATCACTTTATTTGTACACAAGATCACTTTATTTGTACAAAAGATCAACTTATTCATACACAAGATCACTTTATTTGTACACAAGATCACTTTATTTGTACACAAGATCACCTTATTCATACACAATATCACTTTATTTGTACACAATATAACTTTATTTGTACACAATATCACTTTATTTGTACACAATATCACCTTATTTGTACACCCAAGATCCAATGGAAGAAAGACACACATAAACACTCAGGTTGGAAAGGTTGGCGCAGGGGGCTGCCCTACTATGGCGCCACGTGGAGAAGTTTTTGTTTGGTTTTAAGTGCCTTGCTCAAGGGCACAACGGCATGCAATGGCATCTATGATTGATACCAGCAACCCTCCGGTTGCCAGCTCACTTCCCAACAGATTTTTCCCATCAGACCCAGGATTCAATCTTGCAACCCTCCGGTTGCTTGCTCGCCTCTCTAACCGCTAGGCTCCCTGTTGCTAGGCTACTCTATAAACGAAAAAAAAGTACTTTATGTACAGTGGCGTGTATTTGTGGATGCCAAGGGAACCCAGGCTTCCCCCAAAAATTAACAAAACGAAACCTATTTAAAATAATGTATCTTTCGTCTCTCTGTGTTTCATAATTTTGATTCAATTCGCAAGAGACTGAATGTATCTCACCGGAGAAAGCATCTGAGCAAGCAAAACAGTGCCCCTCTGTCTCTGTATGTGTAGCCCGTCTATCTGATGCTGTCTGGTCAAAAAGAGTATGACATTGTTGCCGCCCGCAGAATTGAATGCAAAGGAAGCCAGAGAGCATTTGGCCTTTATTTAAAAGAAATAAAAGCCCATCAACATTGAGCTAAACTGAGTGAGCTCAACTGTGAAATTAGCCATGGATGGAGACATGGATTTGGACTTAATTATCCATACTGGCCAATGATTATAACATCGATTCTGATCCAACCATTAATTCATATTGTGCCCATGGCCTGAGAGGATGGTAGTTCAATATGCTGCTAGATGTAGTAGGCTAACGTTAATTAACTAACTGGCTCATCATTGCCCATGAAAGGAAGTCAGGCTAGTGAGCAAGCATTTTAGCCAGGTAGCCTAGGAAAACTAAAACTAAAAGCATGTTCTATATTGTGGTAACTCTCCGTGGTTCTAAATTATCAGTTATTTAGCAGTCCGAAAATGTCGGAAACATTAACTTGCTTGACTATGCTGTAGGTGATGTAACTGTTCGTATGCTTTGTGGACTTCACAGGATGAATGTTGCTCTCCGGTTTTGTGATGAAACAAAGGTGTAGTTGAATTTATTCTGGCAAGGCATAACAGGTTATAGAGCAAACAACGCAATTATCACAACAAATAGGTTGTAATATGGCTTTTTTTCTGGCCTGGCTTCCTCAGTGATTTTACCCACGCACCCCTACTGTTTATGTATATTGCATAAACAAGAAGTTTGACTGAATCCTGCTCTTGGTGTGTTGGTGGTTATTAGGGGTCATTTCCTCAATGGTTAACTATCTGTTCTTCATCCCATTTGAGCCAAGTGGGAGCTGGAATAGCAACTATGGCAAATATCATTGCTTCTCTTTTTATCTCGAACGATAGGAGGCAATGTCAGTGGTCAGAAAAGTAAGTAGAACTGTCTTGAACTGAATTGTGTCTCCAAAGTGTTTGTGTGTCACAGAGAAAACTGAATCCATTTAGATATTCTCCCTCTTGGCAGTTGTCGTTCTAATAGCGTGGATTTCCTAGCTAGTTGATTTGAAAGGTCACTTCTCTATGGAAACCCCATGCACAACGGTGCTTTACCAACAGCTGCTTGGCGGGGCTCATGATTAAGTGCTAGCAAAGACGAAAACAGCATAACAACCATTGTGATCACACCACCGCAATTCAAACCCTGATGCTACTGATATACTATGCATTAAACAATAATGTAGCAGTAAAACATTTGGTCACTGTATGGTCTAAACCATACATTTATTCTATATTCTCCAAAATAGGAGGGATGCCTCTTTGGTGCCTAGTGACTACAGATCACCACACACAGAAACAATATGATGTTGTAATCCTCCCTGTCAGGAGTCAGGAGAGAGCTCTGCTGAAGCTCACAAAACAACTAAACACTAGCAGTCTGTCACTACGCAGCAGATGTACAGGCTCCCTGGGTGGACCCCTATGTTTATATCATACTTGTCAAACATTTATAAATCTCAGACGGTAGTCCGGCAACAGTGCATAAAACATCCATAGAATTCCAAACACTAATACACGAAGACAACTTGGATTTGAAAGACTTGAAGGCCTGCAGCTGGAGGACAAAAGAGAGTGTTTGTCAATGGAGTTTCTTTAAGGTGGGATTGGTGTTTTAAGCCTTTGGGGGTGGGGAAAATTGTTATTTTCACGTTTAAACTGAAAATCTTTTAAGGGATGTAAATTGTCTGTTTACTTTTTAATATGTTTTGGTTTAGTTAATAATAAATTGAAAGTATTTGGAAGCAATATTTTCAAAAAGATCATTTAATAATATGTAAACAACACTAACAATACAGTAACCTGTATTTTTCCCAAACATATATTACTCAAATTACTATGAAGCATAACAACATGACAATAATAATATAACATCAATAATAATACAAAAATAACAGTGATATAACCACAATTGGGCAAACAATGTATTTTCTCACACCTTAACCAAACCTGCCCAAAGCATGCATCCACGTGCGCCATCGTGCGCATTTTGATTTTGTTTATCTCCGCCATATGCATTCATGACACGCAGGTTAAAATACTAAAACCAACTGAGAACCAACTATATTAATTTGGGGACAAGTTGAAACACACATGAAACATTCATGGACATTTAGCTAGCTTGCTGTTGCTAGCTAATTTGTCCTGGGAGATAAACATTGACTTGCTATTTTATCTGAAATGCAAATGATCCAATTTTTTTGCAGGATCTTTGTAGAATTTTGTCCCATTTTGAGTCATACAAAATTGTGTGTTCTCTACTCCGAAAATTAATCCACAGATAAAATTATTTTTTTGTCAGTTTTCTTTGATTAATCTCTCCTTGTTAATTTTTCAATCACCCATGTGGGTTAGTATGGTCATGAAAACAAAAGAGTAGATGGGAGAGGCGCGTCAAGCGTCTCAAATGGAACCAAGTTCTATTTTAGCATCTGGCTACGCAGACGCTCGTTGACACATGCAAGCAGTTTGGATGAAATGATTGAATAACGTGTACATGATGTGTACATTTATTTTGTAACACTCGCGCACGCAACGTGGCCGGTCTAGTCAGCATGTTAGGGATGTTTCATCCATTACGTATTGAATATGTCAAATATGAAAATATATACTGGCCAAAATGTACTTTTAAGAGAGCTACTGCACAACTTTTGCCTAATTGTCATATATTCCTACTGTTATTGAACTATGACATTTCAAGGGTCTGAGAATATAGCAGGCCAGTCCTCATGTTTTTTCAGTGAATACTCTGGAAATATGTATTCAACAGAATGTAGCAATGGGATACTTTGGCATAGAGGAAGTGCCTTTCAGCATAACTTATTTGATATAAAACATGATATATACATATATTTTATAGCCAGAAGTCTAAGGATACCGTATAAACAACCACAAGTTTTTCCAAACCCATTTTCATGATAGACTGAAGACTGTGCACAGTGTAAATATGATTAACTTCAAGCCTGAAGGAAAAACTCAAGAGTGTTATTCAAGGGAACCTATTTGAAATACTTACTTTGCTCTTTTACGTCATACCTTTAATGTGATTTATGTTGTGCCAGGCTCTTACTCACTCAATGACATCAATACGGATTCTTCTTTAACACATCTGATGGATAAATCAAATACATTTTTGCAAGTTGCATAGGCTAGTATAGGTTATAATGTGCTTACAAAACCTTAATAATACAATGTTGATGCAATAATTGACACTATTTCTAGGTAAGATACTGTAGCTACGCAAACCATTTTCAACTGCTATGTCATAAGATTTTACCTCATTTTACTGTAGCAGCATTTTGTAAATCTTTTTTGAGTGGTTAGAATGGTTTAAAACAATGGTTTGAAAATGAAATCTAATTGAACAGTTTGAAAAACAGTGCTATACACTCTTAGAAAACGGGTTCCAAAACAGTTCTTCCGCCGTCCCCATAGAAGCACCATTTTGGGTTCAATGTAGAACCGTATGTGGAAAGGCTTCTATATGGAACCCCAAAAGGTTCTACCTGGAAACAAAAGGGTTTATTCAAATGGTTCTCCTATAGGGACAGCCGAAGAACCATGTTGGAAAAATGTGTATACATAGTTGAACCGTATTCAATAACAATACGTCCAATAGATCCATATCGGATCGAGAAGTTTCCTTTTGCTAAGATGTACAACAAAATCCTACAACTATAACAACGTACCTGTATATGTTTGATATGGCCTATAGGAGAGAGTGCCAAGTGATGTCAAATATACATGCACTCTAATTTCATATTCTAAGTCATATTCATTGTACAATATTGAGTGTTACCACAAAAATAGGGGGAAATAAATAAGTTAATACAACTAATATATACATAATGCTGTACATCACACCTCCAACCTATCTAAATCAATATTGTACTTTTTCAGCAATACCACATATAGTATCTGAAATATAACGCTGCTTGTCCGTTAATGGCAACCACATGACCTGACGACCATGTTTCTGTATTTCTTGAGGATGACATTTGAGCTGTCATCAAAGTAAAGCACAGATATAGCGTTCAGCTTGGTCGGTGCACAACATGGCTTTGGCACATTGTCAGGGAACATCAGATGGACCTGTGGAAGTGAACAGAAAGGACTGAGTAAAATATAAATTAAAATGACTGAAAGAAAGAAAGGACTGAGTATAGAAAGGAGATAGCATCAAAGCAGCAGTTTGAGAAGCTCATAAAATCTATATGGTGTGGGATTAATTATCACCATATTGTTAAAGAATTCAATATGAATTCAAATAAGTAACTTTTGAGGCTTTGCACTTACCAGGGTTTGCACTATGGCGTGATTTGTCGCATTCATATGCGCATTGAGTGGAAAAGAACATTCCCCATCGCAGTAAAAAGCAGCGTAGCCTTCAGGTGCAATAATCCAGTCCTTCAAATATAATTAAAAAAGACAAAATAAGCCTCAACGTGCTCCTCATTGAATATTGAAGACACTTCATTGACACTTGATGTGTTTTCTTTAGTCAGTCATCTGTCTGTTTCTCGTGCACTGCATTGAATATCCTAAATAAGTGTTGAAACTAAAAGAGCCGTTTTTACAAACACACACATATTTGTAACACACATGTAACACACATGTTATGATTCTGATATATTTTTTTAACTAATTGGTCTTTTGACCAATCAAATCAGCCATGAAAAAGAGCTGATGTTATTGGTCAGAAGACCAATTAGTGGAGAAAAAAAAATTGGGCTGGATTGGGCTGCCTGTCTAAATGCAGCCTATGTGCCTTCTGCTCTGACATGCTTATGACACTGTAGAATAAACATGGTAAAGTTCAAATGGTATTCCATCTTTCTTACCTGCCACCCTAAGTCTCGGAAGCTGACGTAAAGTTCATGCTTCTTGCAGGCTTGTTTCTGTTCACTGGTGTTATGATCTGAAAACAAGAAACATTAAATTAATCTGCAAGTTTACCAGTTTTTCATGCATCATTAGGCTTTTATTTTATTTTATTGAGCACCTGTGATCACTATTATTATTTTGGACAATAGGAAACTAGAAAATGATTAATGAAATGTTAACAAACTGTTAACAGCAAATGGCAGCACCAACTCATTTATTGTTATTACAGTAAAGCGGCCACTGAAAGGGTGTTGACTGGGTGTCCCTAACGCACTGAACCACATCAGTTCTAAACAGATGTGGAGCTGAAGCAAGTGCACATAGACTTCTATAAAATGACAGCCAAATGAAACAAATTTATTGAGGGTCATTGGGGACGTTTTGTGTACTTTAGCTAGAGTATTTGTATAAGGTGAGCGTTACATGTTAATATCCATGGACCATCCTGAGTTGAAGGAAGGGTAAAAGATTCAGCAGGTAGGTTTATTATTTTGAAAATCTACCTGTTTTATATGGATCACGTGTATAGTACACGTGTACTGCCAAAACAAGGCTAATTGGCAATAAGAGGCTGCTTGAGTAGACATAACATCCTGGAGTGTAGACATAACAATTATGATCGTTTAATATGCCCACCTCCACTTTTCGGTGCCTGTGATGATTCCTGTTGACCACCTGATTTGTTGCGATTGTGATTCTTTTTCTTTCCACCAGCGGCCCTGACAGAGCGCAACAATACCTCACTGGCCTTGAAGAATGAGACTAGGAACGGCTGTTTGGATTGTGGTCCATTCCTACCAACGATGCCAGCAGACTTCATGTTGATACTCCGTCCTTTTAAAACAACAAGCAGTGTGAATAGCAGCAAACAGAAGCATAATTACGTTCCTATCTAATCAAATGCAATCACCGGGGCCCAACATAAGAGTTTATTTCCAAAAGGCAATATCAGCCAATCCTTCACATTTGTGTTTTTACATCAGAAAGGATTGCTTATGGATACTTTCATGTGTGTGTAAAATATTACTGTTCTCAGATGTTTCATTCAGAGATTTTAGATGTACAGTTGAAGTCAGAAGTTTACATACACCTTAGCCAAATACATTTGAACTCAGTTTTTCACAATTCCTGACATTTAATCTTAGTAAAAATTCCCTGTCTTAGGTCAGTTAGTATCACCACTTCACAGAATGTGAAATGTCAGAATAATAGTAGAGCGAATGATTTGTTTCAGCTTTTATTTCTTTCATCACATTCCCAGTGGGTCAGAAGTTAACATACACTCAATTAGTATTTGGTAGCATTGCCTTTAAATTGTTTAACTTGGGTCAAACGTTTCGGGTAGCCTTCCACACGCTTCCCACAATAAGTTGGGTGAATTTTGGCCCATTCCTCCTGACAGAGCTGGTGTAACTGAGTCAGGTTTGTAGGCCTCCTTGCTGCCGTATGCTTTTTCAGTTCTGCCCACAAATTTTCTATGGGATTGAGGTCAGGGTTTTGTGGTGGCCACTCCAATACCTTGACTTTGTTGTCCTTAAGCCATTTTGCCACAACTTTGGAAGTATGCTTGGGGTCATTGCCCATTTGGAAGACAAGTTTGTGACCAAGCTTTAACTTCCTGACTGATGTCTTGAGATGTTACTTCAATATATCCACATAATTTACCTACCTCATGATGCCATCTATTTTGTGAAGTGCACCAGTCCCTCCTGCAGCAAAGCACCCCCACAACATGACGCTGCCACCCCCTTGCTTCATGGTTGGGATAGTGTTCTTCGGCTTGCAAGCCTCCCCCTTTTGCCTCCAAACATAACGATGGTCATTATGGCCAAACAGTTCTATTTTTGTTTCATCAGACCAGAGGACATTTCTCCAAAAAGTACAATCTTTGTCCCCATGTGCAGTTGCAAACCGTAGTCTGGCTTTTTTATGGTGGTTTTGGAGCAGTGGCTTCTTCCTTGCTGAGCGGCCTTTCAGGTTATGTCGATATAGGACTCGTTTTACTGTGGATATAGATACTTTTGTACCTGTTTCCTCCAGCATCTTCACACGGTCCTTTGCTGTTGTTCTGGGATTGATTCACACTTTCCGCACCAAAGTACGTTCATCTCTAGGAGACAGAAAGCGTCTCCTCCCTGAGCGGTATGACGGCTGCGTGGTCCCTTGGTGTTTATACTTGCATACTATTGTTTGTACAGATGAACGTGGCACCTTCAGGCGTTTGGAAATTGCTCCCAAGGATGAACCAGACTTGTGGAGGTCTACAATTTTTTTTTCTGAGGTCTTGGCTGATTTCTTTTGATTTTCCCAGGATGTCAATCAAATAGGCACTGAGTTTGAAGGTAGGCCTTGAAATACATCCACAGGTACACCTCCAATTGACTCAAATGATGTCAATTAGCCTATCAGAAGCTTCTAAAGCCATGACATAATTTTCTGTAATTTTCCAAGCTGTTTAAAGGCACAGACAACTTAGTGTATGTAAACTTCTGACCCACTGGAATTGTGATACAGTTAATTATAAGTGAAATAATCTGTCTGTAAGCAATGGTTGGAAAAATTACTTGTGTCATGCACAAAGTAGATGTCCTAACCGACTTGCCAAAACTATAGTTAGTTAACAAGAAATTTGTGGAGAGGTTGAGAAACGAGTTTTAATGACTCTAACCTAAGTGCATGTAAACTTCCGACTTCAACTCCATATTTTGATATTTTTGGAGAAACGCTACAAAACGTATACGTTGTTTAGCTGGAATTTTTTATTTTTTATTTAACCTTTAAGTCAATTAACTTGGCAAGTTTACATTGACGGCCTACCAAAAGGCAAAAGACCTCCTGCGGGGATGGAGGCTGGAATTAAAAATAAACATATATTAAATAAAAACATAGGACAAAGCACACAACACGACAAGAGAGACAACACAACACTACATAAAGAGAGACCTAAGACAACAACATAGCATGGCAGCAACACATGACAACAACATGGTTGCAACACAACATGGCAGCAGCACAACATGGTAGCAGCACAAAACAGGGTACAAACATTATTGGGCACAGACAACAGCACAAAGGGCAAGAAGGTAGAGACAACAATACATCACGCAAAGCAGCCACAACTGTCAGTAAGAGTGTCCATGATTGAGTATTTGAATGAAGAGATTGAGATAAAACTGTCCAGTTTGAGTGTTTGTTGCAGCTTGTTCCAGTCGCTAGCTGAAGCGAACTGAAAAGACGAGCGACCCAGGGATGGGTGTGCTTTGGGGACCTTTAACAGAATGTGACTGGCATTGCGGGTGTTGTAAGTGGAGGATGAGGGCTGCAGTAGATATCTCAGATAGGGGGGAGAGAGCACTAAGAGGGTTTTATAGATAAGCTTCAACCAGTGGGTCTTGCGACGGGTATACAGAGTGATGTGTCCTACAAGCAGCATTAGTGGCAAATCTGATGGCCGAATGGTAAAGAACATCTAGCCACTCGAGAGCACCATTACCTGCCGATCTATAAATTACATCTCCGTAATCTAGCATGGGTAGGATGGTCATCTGAATCAGGGTTAGTTTGGCAGCAGGGGTGAAAGAGGAGCGATTACGATAGAAGAAACCAAGTCTAGATTTAACTTTAGCCTGCAGTTTTGATATGTTCTGAGAGAAGGACAGTGTACCATCTAGCCATACTCCCAAGTACTTGTATGAGGTGACTACTTCAAGCTCTAAACCCTCAGAGGTAGTAATCACACCTGTGGGGAGAGGGGCTTTCTTTTTACCAAACCATATGACCTTTGTTTTAAGGGCAGATAAAGCTTTTTGGACACAAAATCCGGGGAGGGGCTAGCTGAGTATAAGACTGTATCATCTGCATATAATTGGATGAGAGAGCTTCCTACTACCTGAGCTATGTTGTTGATGTAAATTGAGAAGAGCATGGGGCCTAGGATCGAGCCTTGGGGTATACCTTTGGTGACAGGCAGTGGCTGAGACAGTAGATATTCAGATTTTATACACTGCACTCTTTGAGAGAGGTAGTTAGCAAACAAGGACAAAGACCCCTCAGAGACACCAATACTCCTTAGCCCAATGGTATGTTCGTATCATGTATATTTGTGACCGACCAGCTTAAATCAGTCTTATGTAGCAAAATTTAAGATTGTGTTTTGTACATTGGATAAAAGTAGAGACTCAGAGCTACAAAATGGTACATCATATACTACAGTTGAGGAACAATGGGAAAGTAATTTTGCTTTGAAAGTTGATAAACTCTCTTTTGAGACAATAGCCTTTAAATATTTTGATACTACTATTGGAGAGCCCTTCTTTGTCTACACCCATTCAGCATCATTCACACCCTCTTCAGCTTTAGCCCCACCCAGCTCTTAAGGGTTGTTGCGAATGTACTAACAGCAGCAGTCAAGCACCCAAGCTAACTTGTTAGCTACTTAACTGAGAGAGAACATCTCACTGAACATTACTCACCCTAGCAAAGCTGGTTAGGCTGTTATGTTATCCAGAGCATTGGAGACTGCAACTGTGTTGTCAGACTGTCCGTTAGTAAATTCAGAGCATTTCGCGTTCAGAGTGCACACCGGATGCTTTGGCCAATTAGTAGGGTTGATCCGAACATTCTGATGGCTCTTTCTGTCAAAATTAGAAATGTGTAATATCTGAAAATGTAGCTAGCTAGAATATCTTAATATCTTATCTTACATTATTCATGGTTGGAAGCGTCTCCTGTCGGATGCCATGGTTGCCCTTAGGTTGAAGATGTAATAACGAGACAGGTGTTTTCTCAATCTCCTTAGCTATTATATTCCACTGATTTCAAAACTCAGTCCTCCAGAAAGTGGAGAGCAACACTTATGCAGTTTTAATACATGATACACTTAAAAAAGCCACGCTAGACAGGATTACTTGGACATATTGACCAGCTCAAATAGACAGAAGCGCGCTAAAAACGTCCCTTTTTCAGGACCCTGTCTTTCAAAGACAATTTGTAAAAATCCAAATAACTTCACAGATCTTCATTGTAAAGGGTTTAAACACTGTTTCCCATGCTTGTTCAATGAACCATAAGCAATTAATGAACATGAACCTGTTGAACGGTCGTTAAGACACTAATAGCTTACAGATGGTAGGCAATTAAGGTCACAGTTATGAAAACTTAGAACACTAAAGAGGCCTTTCTACTGACTCTAAAAACACCAAAAGAAAGATGCCCAGGGTCCTTGCTCATCTGCATGAACGTGCCTTAGTCATGCTGCAAGGAGGCATGAGGACTGCAGATGTGGCCAGGGCTATAAATTGTAATCTCCGTACTGTGAGACGCCTAAGACAGCGCTACAAGGAGACAGGACGGACAGCTGATCATCCTCGCAGTGGCAGACCACGTGTAACAACATCTGCACAGGATCGGTACATTCGAACATCACACCTGCGGGACAGGTATAGGATGGCAACAACAACTGCCTGAGTTACACCAGGAATGCACAATCCCTCCATCAGTGCTCAGACTGTCCGCAGTAGGCTGAGAGAGGCTGGACTGAGGACTTGTAGGCCTGTTGTAAGGCAGCTCCTCACCAGACATCACCGGCAACAACGTCGCTTATTGGCACAAACCCACCGTCGCTGGACCAGACAGGACTGGCAAAAAGTGCTCTTCACTGACGAGCCACATTTTTGTCTCACCTGGGGTGATGGTCGGATTCACGTTTATCGTCGAAGGAATGAGCGCTACACCGAGGCCTGTACTCTGGAGCGGAATCGATTTGGAGGTGGAGGGTCAGTCATGGTCTGGGGCGATGTGTCACAGCTTCATCAGACTGAATTTGTTGTCATTGCAGGCAATCTCAACGCTGTGCATTACAGGGAAGACATCCTCCTCCCTCATGTGGTACCCTTCCTGCAGGCTCATCCTGACATGACCCTCCAGCATGACAATGCCACCAGCCATACTGCGCGTTCTTTGTGTGATTTCCTGCAAGACAGGAATGTGTTCTGCCATGGCCAGCGAAGAGCCCGGATTTCAATCCCATTGAGCACATCTGGGACCTGTTGGATCGGAGGGTGAGGGCTAGGGCCATTCCCCCCAGAAATGTCCGAGAACTTGCAGGTGCCTTGGTGGAAGAGTGGGGTAACATCTCACAGCAAGAACTGGCAAATCTGGTGCAGTCCATGAAGAGGAGATGCACTGCAGTAATTAATGCAGCTGGTGGCCACACCAGATACTGACTGTTACTTTTGATTTTGACCCCGTCTTTGTTCAGGGACACATTATTCCATTTCTGTTAGTCACATGTCTGTAGAACTTGTTCAGTTTATGTCGCAGTTGTTAAATCTTGTTATGTTTATACAAATATTTACACGTTAAGTTTGCTGAAAATAAATTCTGTTGAAGGTGAGAGGACGTTACTTTTTTTGCTGAGTTCATATGGCAGAACAATCCCAACTCATCTCTCGGCAAGTCCAGCCCACTCATTATCTCAGCCAATCATGGCTGGTGGGAAGTTTGCTCACTTTTTCTGTCTCAACCAACTAGGCTCGTAATTTAACAATTTTATTTGTATTTACAGATGACATACACGTTTGTTATTAAGCCACATGAAAGCTCACATGTTCGAGAAGGCATTTCTGCCAAGAACGCATTTTGATAAAAAATGTTTACGTTCAAATGGCTCTCCTGTGAAGTAGTGACCCGCGACATATGCCTAGTTTCCTGAAATGGGTCACATTTGACTGTGATATGTGGCTGTCTTACCTAGCTATCTTAAGATGAATGCACTAACTGTAAGTTGCTGTGGATAAGAGCATCTGCATACATATCTCATATTACTGTACAGAATATATATTCTTAAATTATGTTGATGTCACAAATGTATCATTTGTAAATTTGTGTACAAAAAATGTGTTTAAAACCTAGGAGTACAACTTATTTCCCTGAGAGTGAGGTAGATATATAGCATTTAGCAAAAAAACATCTATCAAGTGATAGATTTTAAACAAATATATGTCTGTCATTGATTAGATAGTTAAAAAATCATATCAATCTCTTTCATAATTTATTTCAACAATAAAAGCTCATTTACCAACATTTCTGAAAAGGGTTATAAAGCTTTTGGGAATGAAGCTCTTTAATTGCACCAACCAAAAGAGGGTAAAAATCCTTGCATCATGTAAGCTTGCATTGTTGATATGAGCATATGCAAGGTCCGTTACACTTGGCTTGACTGCACTAATCTCAGACCACAAAGAGGCTTTATTATTGATTTATGGTCATATGTCATCAGTTAACGTAATATAAATAGCATAAAAATAGATGCAAGGATTATGGCTCAATTTACTGTGCATATAATAATATATATATATTTTTAACATTAACATTGTTCCTGAAAAAAAATCCCAAATGAACATACTTAAATTCTTCACTACTAAAACAGCCATTTTATAAGCATGTGAAACATCAGATCCTGCTCTGAAGCCCACCTCTATGAGGAATGTGCATCTCAGGATGCCCTACAAACACTTGAAGAGAATCTATCAACATTTGTTTATTTTTAACTAGGGAAGGCAGTTAAGAACTAATTCTTATTTACAATGACTGCCTACCCCAGCCAAACACAGACTACACTGGGCCAATTGTGCACCACCCCATGGGACTCCCAATCACAGCCAGATGAGATGCAACCTGGATTTGAGCCAGGGATTGCAGTTATGCCTCTTGCACTGAGATGCAGTGGCTTAGACCACTGCACCACCTAGGAGCCATGAAGTCAAGCAACAGGTGTTGGGTTAAATGCGGAAGACACATTTCAGTTAAAGGTATTCAGTTGTACAATTGACTAGGTATCCCCCTTTCCCCTTTCCCCAGGGCTCAGTTCTCCTCCCCTGTTGTTCTCTCTATAGACCACAACCAAGTCATAGGGCTCTGTTTTCTCTTCACAGGGCTTATCCTACCTTTGCTATGCAGAAGGCAAACAGCTCTGTCTGTCCTTCTCTCATCTGACATACAGGTTATGATATGGTATCGTATGTATCTCTTCATGGTAAACATCAACATCGCAACCTCAAACCCTGACAATAAAGACCTAAACTCTCCTCTATGGACAGCTGTGTCTACCTACAAGATGGCAAAGAACTTGGGTGTGACTTTGGAAGACCAGTTTAGGGGTAAACTACAAAGTTTAACTGCCATTTGCTTTTCTATATGTAATTCCCAGCAACAACAAAGGCTGAAGAAAAGTAATTCTTCCATTACCATCCATAGTTTCAACAGAGAGCTGCAGACCCATGTTCTGCAGTGGGTTCAGCACCCAGTGGTTACTGGTAGCTGTGATATCAAAGACCAGCCAGCCCCCATCAGAGGCCTTGATCTTTTTGGAATCCAACAAGAACGTCTCTGCATCCCTGTTGAGGAAAAAATACATAGAAAATCAATACTCAAAGCAATGCACATACATTATGATGTGTAATAGTTTGATTTATTTAATAAAAAAGATTTAGCACATTGGTGATATAATTGATGGGCCTTCCTCTCCTCTTTAAGCTCTGGAACTAATCATGAAATTCCTGTTTATCCACGTTAATTTTGTTAAAACTTGCACGGGGCCACACAAAGAGAGAACATGCTTCCTCTGTGTCGTTTAGACTTGGAAGCAGAAGAACAGTTAAGGAGGCCCTGACATACCATATTGGAAATTATTATAGAAACAAAGTACCATTGAATAATCCCTACTGGATGCAATTTATTCCATCGTTCTCTCAGATCTGAGCCAAAAACATCCTTTGACAAACATGTATCTTACTAGTTCAATTTATTGATCCATTTGCTCTGTCCTTTGAGCCCCATATTTTGAAGTAAATTCTTCTGAAATACAGGCACGCAACTTTCACTGGGGACGGGGGGTCATGTCGTCCCTACATTCTGGAATTGCATTTCAAACTCAAATAAAATCGAATCAAATTTTATTGGTCACAATATGTGTTTAGCAGATGTTATTGCGAGTGTAGCGAAATGCTTGTGCTTCTATTACTGACCGTGCAGCAATATCTAACAAGTAATATCTAACAATTCCACAATAAATACCTAATGGAATAATTTACATTCTGAAATTACATTTCTGTCCCCCCAGTTTTATCATTGCAATATGATACAAAAAGTGGCGACGGTGTGCTTTAGGATGACGTGGACGCCTCAGAACGGTCCGCTAGGCTGTTTTGAGTGTTCAGCAGGCTGGATTTAGGACCATCCGGGCACCACAGAGTTGGCGGACAGGGTGTGTAAAAGGCAAAGGTACTGGATGGCTGGTTGGACCAACACCAGAGAGTTGAACAGAGGCAGCTGCTGTCAGTGTGTTACACTTTTTTTCCAAGTTGTAAAAGCAAGCAGAGCAGAAACTGGCGACTCTTTAGTTGACTGATGTAGCTGGTAAGGTAACTGCTGTTTAACCTAACAGAAAAAAACCAAACTAGTGTTTATTCGCAGTGCTGAGCTATTAGCTAGTGTGACTGACATATAACATTTGCTAAAGTTTCATCCTCTCTCGACTGAGGTGAATTAATAAGCTGCACTAGCTAGTAGCTACCATAGCCAGGTCAGCTCTAGCCTCTAGCTGTCTGTCAGGTTGCGATATGAGGTCCCTATTATAACTACATAACAGCAGTTGCTTGTATGTACAGTATTTTTGGGCCTACCTTTAAGGAGTGGGAAGATTTTCAGACCTAGAAATATGGGTGATCAATATTTAGGCCTATTTCTAGGGAATGTAGTAAACTAATTAGGAAGTACATTTTCTTGGAAAGATAACTGCCCAGTGCTTCTCTGCACATGCATTGGCTATAGCCTACTCTATTTAATTGAGACCACAAGCACACCTGATCTCGCAGGTACTGTATGGCTACTGAACTTGAAGCAGCAAGAATGATGACAGCGACACTTGCTATTTTTTGCAGAGTCCTATAGGATATAGCCTACCTTTTAGGAGGACGATTTGCAGGCATTGACAAATAAATGGTTAATCAATGCTTATTGAAAATGAAAAGGTGCAACCCTCGCTCACCATAGTAGCCTAACCTATGTGTATATTGTGCCTTTTTCTTTTCAGTGATGATTACATTTTTGGATTGCACTTCAACTCACGTTGGTTGAGCGCCCTCCGCTTTGTTCCATTACCAATATTTATTTACAGACAATGTAGTAAACTACAGTCTAATCATATTTAAGTTAACAGCCACGTGATTCTCTGCCCATGTATGCAGCTTAGTCTATTTCAATGAGACCACACATACTAGATGCACTTGAACTCTCACGTCCAACTAGGAGAGGTAGGCTACTAAAGTTGAAGCACCATATTCTGAGTGTGTGAGTAATGCGAAAAAATATGTGGGTAGGGAGAAGTATTTTGACATCCAGATGAAAAGCGTGCCCAAAGTAACCTGCCTGTTACTCAGGCCCAGAAGCTAGGATATGCATATAATTGGTAGATTTGGATAGAATACACTCTAAAGTTTCTAAAACTGTTAAATTAATGTCTGTGAGTATAACAGAACTGATTTGGCAGGCGAAACCCCGAGGACAAACTATCCAGGGGGGGAAAAAATGAGGTCATAGGATTTTCCAATGGGTTTCTATGGGATACCCTTATTATTAGGAACCTGGTTGCAGTTCCTATGGCTTCCACTAGATGACAACAGTCTTTAGAAATTGTTCAATGTTTTTCTTTTGAGAAATGAAGAAGTAGTCCTATTCATTGTAAGTGTCACTTCAGGTGGGCTCTACTGTTTTGGTGCGCGTGAACTGGAGAGCACTTCACATTGTTTTTATCTGGTATTAGAAACAGTTTATTCCGTCTGAAATTTTATCGATTATTTACGTTTTAGGGTACCTGAGGTTGGATTAGGAACGTTGTTTGAAATGTTTGGACCAAGTTTACAGGTAACTTATTAGATACTTGTAGGCATGTTGGGCGAGTTGAAACTGGTGTATTTCTGAATCAAACGCATATTTTTTGGGGGGGGACATAAAGAAGGATATTATCGAACAAAAGGACCATTTGTGATGTTTCTGGGACATTTTGGAGTGCCAACAGAAGAAGATCTTCAAATGTAAGGCATTAATTATATCGCTATTTCTGACTTTTGTGTCGCACCTGCCTGGTTGAAAAATGATTTTCATGTGTTTGTATGCGGGGCACTGTCCTCAGATAATCGCATGGTGTACTTTCGCGGTAAAGCCTTTTTGAAATCTGACACAGCGGCTGGATTAACAAGAAGTTAAGCTTTATTTTGATGTATAACACATATATTTTCAAGAATGTTAACTATTTGGATTTAGTATTTTTGAATTTCGCGCTCTGCAATTTCACTGGATGTTGGCCAGGTGGGACGCTACCGTCCCACCTGCCCATTAGAAGTTAATAATACAATACAATACAATACAATAGGCTAACGCATACAAAGCAGAAAGAGGACCGTTTCCAAATAATCTGTGGGACAAGAAAAATATTTTCATCCCAAAGTCACATCTGCAGCATGAAAAATGCAGACCGCGCCGCAATGATCTCTGTCAGGTCCTGCAGGCATCCCCCGGGAATGCCGCCCTCTAGTGCACAGACAGTACACAACACTGCTCATCATGTCTAAGCAGGATTAGATGGTGACATGGGTCAGGGAAGACCAATCTACAGAGCTCAGGTGAATTTTGCAGTATATTAACAATATCAGTGAATGATACAAAGTTCCATCTTGAATTGATGGGTAGACCTACAGTAGCCACAGGACAGCAGCTTAAAGCTACAGTCTGAGATCTGGGAATGATGGTCATTTCAATTATTGAACCATTGATTATATTCTTGGATACCATCATGTATAAATGTACACCAAGGTAATTCTTTGTCATGCCTCATCTTAGGAGGATCAGATGGTGACAGGGAGAGTCAGGCAGCCTGGGAAGACCAGTCTGTGACGGAGCTGAGGTGAAGTTTTGCAGATACAACACGTTATTCTCTCTGTGTAGCAAACACTGGACAAGCCACATACGGTTTCCAAACTGTATTAAAAGGGTTGATAGAGGCTTTGCCTGATGTCAGGCAACTGTAACCGATTACATTTAGAAAGTAGCCTACCCAACCCTGGGGGCACCCCTGCTGAAATATACAGTTGAAGTTGGAAGTTTACATACACCTTAGCCAAATACATTTAAAATGTGTTTTTCACAATTCCTGACATTTAATACGAGTACAAAATCCCTGTCTTAGGTCAGTTAGGATCACCACTTTATTTTAAGAATGTGAAATGTCAGAATAATAGAGAGAATGATTTATTTCAGCTTTTATTTCTTTCATGACATTCCCAGTGGGTCAGAAGTTTGCACACACTCAATTAGTATTTGGTAGCATTCCCTTTAAATTGTTTAACTTGGGTCAAACGTTTCGGGTAGCCTTCCACAAGCTTCCCACAATACGTTTGAGTGAATTTCGGCCCATTCCTACTGACAGAGCTGGTGTAACGGAGTCAGGTTTGTAGGCCTCCTTGATCTCACACGCTTTTTCAGTTCTGCCCACAAATTTTCTATGGGATTGAGGTCAGGGCTTAGTGTTGGCCACTCCAATACCTTGACTTTGTTGTCCTTAAGCCATTTTGCCACAAATTTGGAAGTATGTTTGGAGTCATTGCCCATTTGGAGGACTCATTTGCGACCAAGCTTTGACTTCCTGACCTATGACTTGAAATGTTATAACAATATTTCCACATAATTTTCCTGCCTCGTGAGGTCTAGGCTGTTTTCTTTTGATTTTCCCATGATGTCAAGCAAGGAGGCACTGAGTTTGAAGGTAGGCCTTGAAATACATGCACAGGTACACCTCCAATTGACTCAAATAATGTCAATTAGCCTATCAGAAGCTTCTAATGACATGACATCATTTTCTGGAATTTTCCAAGCTGTTTAAAGTCACAGTCAATTTAGTGTATGAAAACTTCTGACCTACTGGAATTGTGATACAGTGAATTATAAGTGAAATAATCTGTCTGTAAACAATTGTTGGGAAAATTACTTGTGTCATGCACAAAGTAGATGTCCTACCCGACATGCCAAAACTATAGTTTGTTAACAATACATTTGTCGAGTGGTTGAAAAACGAGTTATAATGAATCCAACCTAAATGTGTGTGAACTTCCGACTTCAACTGTATATATTTCATGAATAATGATGAGTGACAAAGTTACAAATGCACAAATATCATAATCCTAAAACATGCTAACCTCTCACCATTACAACAACAAGGGAGGTTAGCATATTTTTGGGGATATGATATTTATGCGTCTAACTTTCTTCCTCATCATTATTCACGATTCATTCAGGGTTACCCGTAAACATGGTAGCATCCACATTAATGTAGAAGTGTTTTGAAACATATTCTATTCTTATTTACAATAAAAGTGACTCTGAAGTTCCACAATACATTATTTACCATTAACTTCTATTGGGCACAAAATAATCTGAAACACAACCAAAACAAACAGCAAATGCATCCAATAAGTTTATAGAGTCACAAGCTTGGAATTTGGGACCAAAACATACAAAAAGTGCTGTAATTTCTAAATTCAGCCCATATGGATGAAAATACTCTCACATTAGAACAGTCTACACTTTAATCTCATAGCCATTGTATCATTTCAAATCCAAAGTGCTGGAGTACAGAGCTAATAGAACAAAAGATGTGTCACTGTCCCAATATTTTTGGAGCTCACTGAGGGTACAAAACAATTAAGAACACCTTCCTAATATTGAGTTGCACTGATTGAAGTGGATTTAACAAGTGACATCAATAAGGGATCATAGCTTTCACCTGGATTCACCTGGTCACCTATGTCAAGGACATAGCAGGTGATCTAAATGTTTTTTACACTCAGTGTGTGTGTGTGTGTGTGTATATATATATGTGTACACCTGCTCGTCAGACATCTAATATGGAGTTGGTCCCCTTTGCTACTATAACAGTCTCCACTCTTCTGGGAAGGTTTTCCACTATATGTTGGAACATTGCTGCAGGGATTTGCTTCCATTCAGCCACAAGAGCATTAGTGAGGTTGGGAACTGATGTTGGGTGATTAGGCCAGGCTCACAGTCAGCGTTCCAATTCATCCAGAAGGTGTTCGATGGGGTTGAGGTCAGGGCTCTGTGCAGGCCATTCAAGTTCTTCCACACCGATCTCGACAAACAAAGTTAGAAGCACAGAATCATCTAGAATGTCATCGTATGCTGTAGCATTAAGATTTCCCTTCGCTGGAACTAAGGAGCCTAGCCCAAACAATGAAAAACAGCCCCAGAACATTATTCCTCCTCCACCAAACTGTACAGTTGGCACTATGCATTGGGGCAGGTAGCGTTCTTCTGGCATCCGCCAAACCCAGATTCGTCCGTTGGACTGCCAGATGGTGGAGCGTGTTTCATCACTCCAGAGAACATGTTTCCACTGCTCCAGAGTCCAATGTTGGCAAGCTTTACAAAACTAAAGCCGACACTTTGTCACGCCTGCTCCCGCTCTCACTCTCTGGTGCTCGAGGGTGCCAGGCTGCCCTTCATTACGCACACCTGTCACCATCACCTGGACTCACTGTTGATTACCTTCCCTATTTCTGTCTGCTCCCCCGTTTGTTCCCTGTGTCAGCATTAATGTCGTTATCTGTTAATGTCCAGACGCTGTCCTGTCCTGTTCCATGTCCATTGCTATTAAATGTTCACTCCCTGTACCTGCTTCTCGTTTCTACCAGCGTCGACCCTTACAGAATGCTGACACCACTAAAAGAAGCATCAGGGAGTTTTGTTTTTTGTTTTGTTTGGTGACGTCGGGTCCGGGTGCCGTCGCCGAGGGAACCGAGGGTGCCTCAGCTAGCTCGTCGGGCTTCCTTGCCTTAGCTGGCTCGAGAGGTCTTCTTGCCTCGATGGCCTCGGCAGGCGCCCACCCCATGTCATGCTTCAGCCGGCCCATCAGGTTCCCACACCTCAGCCGGTTCGTTGGGCTCCCACGCCTCAGCGGGATCGTCTGGCTTTCACGCCTCAGCTGGATCGTCAGGCTGCCACGCCTCAGCGGGGTCGTCGGGCTTTCACGCCTCAGCTGGATCGTCAGGCTCCCACGCCTCAGCTAGCTAGCTGGCTCCCATGCCTCTGCCGGTTCGTCGGGCTTCTATGCCCTAGCCGGCTTGTCCAGCGTCCATGCCTCGGCACTCCTGCTTCTCGTCTCTACCAGCGTCAACCCTTACACACTTGACATTGCGCACGGTGATCTTAGGCTTGTGTGCATTGAAAGCCAATTCATGAAGCTCCGACGAACAGTTCTTGTGCTGACTTTGGTTCCAAAGGCAGTTTGGAACTTGTTAGTGACTGTTGCAACCGAGGACAGACGATTTTTACGAGTTACGTGCTTCAGCATTCTACTGCCAATGTTTGTCTATGGAGATTGCATGGTTGTGTGCTCGAATTTATACACCTGTCAGCAACGGGTGTGGCTGAAATAGCCAAATCCATTAATTTGAAGGGGTTTCCATATGCTTTTGACAGAATTAGATTACTTCCCAAACAAAGTCCTTTTTTGTATTTGGCTATAGCAGGTTGTAACTCAGCCTCTGAATGTCAAAGAAACAAAACAATGATATCAATATGCATCTGAGTAACGTCTTTCCCGGGTATTTTACACTTTGTTTCTAGCATAAAGTATTGCAGACCAAAGCGCTGTTATAGGTCACTTCATATAATCGAATCAGTTTTATTTTAATCAAAATCTTAAGTTAACATTTTTGACATTTTTGACATTTTTTTTTTTTTTTGACATTTTCTTTCATAAAAGGTCAGCCTATGGGATACCCTCTCATACCCCCTCAATTCGAGTCTTGGTTTAAACTTAACAGCCCTTCACTGGCACGGAGGTAGGCTTTTTAAAGAGTACAATATGGGTGGAGGAATTTACCAACAAATCTATGGATATAGCGGCATATAGCCTAATTTTGTTTGTCAAACAGGTAGGCCTACTTCTTATTTCTTAAATAGGACGAAATAGGTTCAACATAAAGCCCTCTTGTTGTTAGTAAAGTCTAATTTAAATGAAGACGGATTAAATTAATTATTCTTACTTGAATTTGCCTACTTTCAGCACCCTGAGCTGTCAATTTCTGATTGATTGTGGCGTGGCTGCTAATTCAAGTTTAAGCACCACAATGTAAGTTACTCCAATCTGGCTTATTGTTAATAACTCTGATAAATACACTACTGTTCAGAGGTTTTGGGTCACTTAGAAATGTTTTTGAAAGAAAAGCACATTTCTTGTCCATTAAAATAACATCAAATTGATCAGAAATACAGTGTAGACATTGTTAATGTTGTAAATGACTACTGTACGCTGTGTACTACTCCCTTCACAGAACAGCGCGAACTGGCTCTAACCAGAATAGAAAGAGGAGTGGGAGGCCCGGGTGCACAACTGAGCAAGAGGACAAGTACATTAGAGTGTCTAGTTTGAGAAGCAGATGCCTCACAAGTCCTCAACTGGCAACTCCATTAAATAGTACCCGCAATACACCAGTCTCACCATCAACAGTGAAGAGGCGACTCCGGGATGCTGTGTTCTTTTGCCCATCTTAATCTTCTGTTTTTATTGGCCAGTCTAAGATATGGCTTTTTCTTTGCACCTCTGCCTAGAAGGCCAGCATCCCGGAGTCGCCTCTTCACTGTTGACGTTGAGACTGATGTTTTGCGGGTACTATTTAATGAAGCTGCCAATTGAGGACTTGTGAGGCGTCTGATTCTCAGCTAGACACTCTGATGTACTTGTCATTTTGATCAGTTGTGCACCGGAGCCTCCCACTCCTCTTTCTATTCTGGTTAGCGCCAGTTTGCGCTGTTCTGGGAAGGGAGTAGTACACGGCATTGTACGAGATATTCAGTTTCTTGGCAATTTCTCGCATGGAATAGCCTTAATTTCTCAGAACAATAATAGACTGACGAGTTTCAGAAGAAAGTGCTTTGTTTCTGGCCATTTTTTGCCTGTAATCGAAACCCAAAAATGCTGATGCTCCATGCACTCAACTAGTCTAAAGGAGGACAGTTTTATTGCTTCTTTAATAAGCACAACAGTTTTCAGCTGTGCTAACATAATTGCAAAAGGGTTTTCTAATGATAAATTAGTCTTTTAAAATGATAAACTTGGATTAGCTAACACAACGTGCCATTGGAACAAAGAAATGATGGTTGATGATAATGGGCCTCTGTACGCCTATATAGATATTATTATTATTTCACATTGATATCACAGTAGCAGGGGTTTAGAAACCATCACACCTACTCCATACCAGCTCCCTCTATAAATCGGAAGAAGCCTTTGACTCTCCTTCTGAACTGCCACCGTTAGCCTACACAGCACAGCCACAGTCTAGGCAGCATATTAACACGTTTTTGATCAGCAAGAGCAGATCAGGCCGGGGCTCAGGGTTGGAATATCCATTGCGGTGTGTAATGCAGCCTAGTTTAATTACACCGTCATAGCACCTATTTTCGAAATGTAACTTTGCTCTGTGATTCTCTGAGCGTGCACTTCGTAGACTACAACCTATATGGGCAATCTGATTGAGACCACAGTAAATAGCCTATAGGCGCAATTGATATTGCACGCCCAGCGAAGAATCATAGATGAGGGGTGGCATCGGGCACACATCGATGTATAACCTAATAAACAACTAATTGTAAAAAAAAATATGTTTTTTAATCAATTACAAATTACATGACCCTCTGACTAGATTTTAAATTGAAAAAGCATGACCCTCTCCATTTTCCTCCAGGTAACCATCCTGTACATTTCGATTCATGCCTAATGACTCTTTGGCCAGATTAGAGACAATCTGTTTTCACAACCGCACAACATATGGACAAGCAGGATATTAATCAACCAGTCACATACTCAAGGCCATAATTTCCAAGTAGTGAAAAAAAACATTAAAGTAACAAACGTGTCTTTGTTCTACCACACATTTAAAGTCCTATGCGTCTGAGCTGTTGAGCAGTTTAACCCCATCTTTATGAGTGCTTCTTGGGGGAGGAGCAGAGAAAGGAGGTGCTGAACTGTGAAACTCTAAATAAGTTTTATCCAGCAGAAAAATAACAGTTAGGAGCTGAGAAGCTAAATGTGTGGTGTGTGATGGCTCCAGACCTGGGTGAGCTATAAAGGTGACCGTGATGACTGGGGCCCAGGGCTTCAGATGGGAGAGTTTATTGACTAGGACCTCCAGAAAAGCCCAAGAGGGCCATATCTCCCCTTCAATCACCCGCACACATATTTGGCCAGTGAATGTGGGCCCTGCTTTAAGTAGACCCCTGTGTGTTCAGCTATGTCACTGCTTCCCACTACCAGAACATTTTTAAGAGAAGCAGGTAGGCATACGGGTTACCATGGGAACCCCCTAGGCAGCCCCTATTGGGCCAATACGGCTTCAACTGAACGGGAATGCACCAAGTCGCCTGACAGTTAACACATAGAGCAGGAGGACTGATAAATGATGGATTTCTGAGGCTTCACAAGTGGTGAACTTGCTAATGGAAAAGCTTTATCCAATAACTATATTTGTGAGCCCCTGGTGTGGTGAGAATGAGACAGAACAGGGTTGGAGATACAAGGATGAGGTTCACAAACTGTATCTAGTCAGTTAGCTGAAAGGAGTGCAATATAGAACACTTTTAGACCAGGCAAAGATCAACTGTAGAATTCATACATAACATTGACATATTTACTTAACATGCAAATGTTTGTTCTAAAGTTTCAGTAACTTATTGAAACATATTTTTCATGTCCAAATACAAATAAAGTCAAAATGTATGTTTGGTCTTAATTAATGAAAAGAAAAACCTGATTGGGCCAGAATGTGTGCGTAACCATGTCCATTAAGCTGCGTTTACACAAGCAGTCCAATCAGATATTTTGCCAATAATTGGTCATTTGAACAATCAGATCTTTTGCCCATATTTGGTCATTTTAACAATCAGATATTTTGCCCATAATTGGGTAAAATATCAGAATTGGGCTGCCTGTGTCAACCCAGCCTTATTGCCTCCTTTGTTGTTTGTTTCATCTTCATTGTTTCATGACACACCACGCTGTGTAGGCTACTGATTGCATTTACCACAGCTAAAACTCTCTTTCCATGGAAGACGTATAATATAAATAGCACAATGAATGTTTCTAGTCAATAAAAGAAAATAACCTTAATCTAGATCCTCCCAGAGACTTCTAGATTGTGTCCCCCATTTGGAATCAAAGTTAAGATAAAATAAAAGTATAGTCAAGCTCCTAATGATAATATATTTGTGACAAGCTTCATTTCGTGGCATTTCTTATTACTTTATGCCACTTAATGCTCTGCAATATCCATCTATTGCCTAAATGTGTGTATCAGGTCATGATTTGATATTTCAAAGGAGACAAATAAAATGTTTGAAGATACTCAAAACAAGCTGATTAATCAGAGATAATACCCTCTAAACTTTAGAGATGGGCTAGTGTAAACATGTCCTTTATTTTCTGTCTGATTGCCTGCCACAAGTGTTTCACAGTATTGTGCAGGTGTTAAAGGGACATTTGAAAGCCTCCCTTGGAGAAAGCCTCCCTTGGAGTTGATTGATTGACTGATTAAGAGCACAAGATTGGATAGTGCTAGAGGTTCCAAGGGTGGCTTCCGATTTAAGGCCAATTTATGCTTGATCTCCAAATGCGGTCGGAGGTTCCGTATGGAGGGTGTGACACAATTGTGGAGCCGCTGGAGGCATGCAGAGGCCATTGAGGTCCGTACCGCATTGCCGTGCACCTCCCAAATTTTGCAACAATGTGGAGGGCTCTGTATAGCTCCATATAGCTCCACATTGACATGATTGGTTGACGAATGGTAGGGGCGGGAGGTCCTGTATCAACACAAACTCACTTTCTTAACAAATTCCTTCACAACAACTTCATAAAGCACAATACGTATGAATGCTCTGACTTCTGCGGAAGCCGCATCACAGTAAACACTGTGAAGCCACTGCAGACGTCAGATTGACCATGCATAGCCTTTTAGGGAGAGCCGCTCATAGATGTTATGCTCTACAGATGTGGAATATGTTGCAAGGCAAGCTCAGGCTTGAATGCCTCGTGCCCAATGTACAGCATTAGTGGGGGATGCTCTAACGGAAGATTGTGTTGCTTTTCTATGATTATGTCTTGGAATTTAGTATTTGTATTGTGTTTTGTATTGATGTGTGTGTTTGTATTGTGCAGGGCTCATTTGAAAAAGAGACTTGGTCTCAATATGACACCCTGTTAAAATAAAGGTGAAGAAAAAGTATAAAATGTGATTGATTGGATGTATTGATTAATTAATTAGTTAATTAATTAATGCATTTATTCATTCATCCATTCATTTGAAAATACATTTACATCCATATCACTGTGATATTGCATCTCACATATGATAAAGAATTTTTTTCCATTCTCAAAATGTCCAATTTAAAAACCCAAATCAGCAACCATTTTGGTTCTCTAACTGGCAAAAAGGCCAGGGCAGAACAAGGCAAACTGGTTTGTAAACTCACATGGCTGCATCTTTTATGTACAGTGATTCAGGATGCCTATAAACAATAATAGGGGACATTTGAGATGGCTGTTTCCTCTCAGTTAAACAGAATAAGATGTGCTTTCACTTCCCTTCGTATAGGCGTTTGATTGAAGAATCCACCACTCTAAGCCATAGAATGATCAATTACATGCAATAGCAAATTCAGTTCATAACATAGTTTGATTTAGACAAAATGTACAGTGACCGTGTAATGAGGTATAAAACTGGATGTCAAGGATACTCTACTGTGCATAGTACTGTTTTAGAAAAAAAAGCTAGTGGAACTTGCAAATCATAAATATACAGTTCAGCTTATTCCAAAGGTGGCATTCAATATAATCTGCTTCTGTGGAGGGACTTTTAAATGCCCATGACTGAATGTATATTCCATTTCACAAGAATTTACAAGGTAATGATATACTTCATATAAAAACATTTTTATAGGATGGATGATTTACGGAGTCAAATTGAAAAGCAGCTGGTCATGATTTGATATTTCAAAGGAGACAAATTACCTTCTTGAAGCTACTCGGAACAAGCTGATTAATCAAGAGAAAATACCCTCTAAACTTCAGCGATGTACTAGTGTAAACAGGATGTCCTTCATTTTATGCCTGATTGCCTGACACAAGTGTTTCACAGAAACGTGCAGGTTTTAAAGGGCCATTTAAAAGCCTCCCTTGGAGTAAGCTGACACAAGCATGTCCCCAAAGGTGGATGCTCAGCTTTAGATAATGATCTAAAGACATCCACGCCAAAAATTCCAAACTTTCAAATTCACCCACATCAAATCAAATGTTGTTTTTCACATGCGTCGAATACAACAGGTGTAAACCTTACTGTGAAATGCTTACTTGCAAGCCCTTAACCAACAATACCATTTTAAGAAAATAGAGTTAAGAAAATGTGAAGATGTGTTCTTGTTCTTTAGTACCAGGGTTCTTAGCTTAGTGATGAGCTTTGTGGGTGTAACAGTATACCTTTAGTCCGTCCCCTCGCGCGAACCAGGGACCCTCTGCACACATCAACCACAGTCACTCACGAAGCATCGTTACCCATCGCTCCACAAAAGCCGCGGCCCTTGCAGAGCAAAGGGGAACCACTACTTCAAGGTCTCAGAGCAAGTGACGTCACCGATTGATAGGCTATTAGCGCGCACCACCGCTAACTAGATAGCCATTTCACATCCGTTACATGGGCACGATGGTGTTGAACGCTGAGCTGCAGTCAATGAACAGCATTCTCACATACTGTAGGTGTTCCTTTTGTCCAGGTGGAAAAGGGCAGTGTTGTGTGCAATTGAGATTGTGTCATCTGTGGATCTGTTGGGTCGGTATGCGATTTGGAGTGGGTCTAGGGTTTCCGGGATGATGGTGTTGATGTGAGCCATGACTAGCCTTTCAAAGCACTTCATAGCTTCCGACCTGAGTGCTACAGGGCGGTAGTCATTTAGGCAGGTTACCTTCGCTTCCTTGGGCACAGGGACAATGGTGGTCTGCTTGAAACATGTAGGTATTACAGATTCGGTCAGGGAGAAGTTGAAAATGTCAGTGAAGACAATTAGCAGTTGGTCAGCGTATGCTCTGAGTACATGTCCTGGTAATCCGTCTAGCCCCGCGGTCTTGTGAATGTTGACCTGTTTAAAGGTATTGGTCACATAGGCTAAGGAGAGCATGATCACTCAATGTCCGCAATAGCTTGTGCTCTCATACATGCTTCAGTGTTGCTTGCCTCGAAGAGACCATAAAAGGCATTTAGACTGTCTGATAGGCTCGCGTCACTGGGCAGCTCGAGCCTGTGTTTCCCTTTGTAGTCCGTAATAGTTTGCAAGCCCTGCCACATCCGACGAGCGTCAGAGCCGGTGTACTAGGATTCCATCTTAGTCCTGTATTGACACTTTGCCTGTTTGATGGTTCATCTGAGAGCATAGCGGGATTTCTTATTAGATTAGTCTCCCGCTCCTTCAAAGCGGCAGCTCTAGCCTTTAGCTCGGTGCTGATGTTGCCGGTTATCCATGGCTTCTGGTTGGGATATGAACGTTCTGTCACTGTGGGGATGATGTCGTCGATTCACTTATTGATGAAGCCGATTACTGAGGTGGTATACTCCTCAATGCCATTGGATGAATCCCAGAACATATTCCAGTCTGAGCAAAACAGTCCTGTTGCGTGGCATCTGTGTCATCTGACCAATTCCGTATTGATCGAGTCACTGGTACTTGTATAATTATTGTCATATTTTCCAAATGGAGGTTGAGGGAGAGCTTTGTACGTGTCTCTGTCTGTGGAGTAAAGGTGGTCTAGAGTTTTTTTCCCTCTGGTTGCATATGACATATTGGTAGAAATGAGGTACAACAGATTTAAGTTTCTCTGTATTAAAGTCCCCGAACACTAGGAGCGCCACTTCTGGATGAGCATTTTCTTGTTTTCTTATGGCCTTATATAGCTTGTTGAGTGCAGTCTTTGTGCCAGCGTCAGTTTGTGGTGGTAAATAGACGGCTATGAAAAATATAGATGAAAACTCTCTTGGTAGATAGTGTTGTCTACAGCTTATCATGAGGTACTCTACCTCAGGCGAGCAATACCTCGAGACTACCTTAATATTAGACATTGCACACTAGCTGTTATTGACAAGTAGACACACCCACACCCCTCATTTTACCGGACGTAGCTGTTCTGCCGATGCACGGAAAACCCAGCCAACTGTATATTATCTGTGTCGTCGTTCAGCCACGACTCGGTGAAACCTAAGATATTACAGTTTTTAATGTCCGTTGGTAGGATAGTCTCGAACAGAGCTCATCCAGTTTATTCTACAGTGATTGCACGTTGGCTAATATAACAGATGGTAGAAGGGGCTTACCCACTCACTGACAAATTCTCACAAGGAACCCTAATCTGCGCCCCTATATTTCCGTCTTTTCTTCATAAGAATGACGGGAATTTGGGATCAACATTATGTACAAAAAAAGTTACAAACAATGTGAAAAAAACACAAAATAGCACAGTTGGTTAGGACCCCGTAAAACGGCAGCCATCCCCGTCGGCGCCATTATCAGATTCAAAGCTAATTCAAAGCTAATTTAAGCTGTGTTCAATTTCATAAAATGTTAAATTCACTCTAAGACCATGGTGATTGGTCGATTGGGTGATTGGTCGATTGGAAGATTGCGTGACTGGTAGATTGATTGACTGGTTGATTGGTAGATTGGAAGATTGGTTGTTTGGTGGATTGGAAGATTGGTGGGTTGACTGATTGATTGATTGATTGAGTGATTGATTGATTGATTGATTGGTAGATTGGAAGACTGAAATATTGATTAATCTGTTTGGAAGATTGGTTGATTGATAGATTGGATGATTGTTTGATTGATAGATTGATAGATTGGAAGATTGCTTCATTGGTAGATTAGACGATTGGTTGGTTGATTTATTGGTTGATTGGTAGGTTGATTGAATTATTGATTAAATGGTTAATTGATTGGATTTATCAATGAATTAATTTGATAATACATTTACAGCCATGTCACTTAGATATTACATCTGACATGTGATAAAGACAGTTCTTCCATTCTCAAAATATCCAATATAAAACCCAAATCAGCAACCATTTTGGTTCTCTAACTGGCAAAAAGGCCAGGGCAGAACAAGGCAAACTGGTTTGTAAACTCACATGGCTGCATCTTTTATGTACAGTGATTCAGGATGCCTATAAACAAGAATAGGGGACATTTGAGATGGCTGTTTCCTCTCAGTTAAACAGAATAAGATGTGCTTTCACTTCCCTTCGTATAGGCGTTTGATTGAGGAATCCACCACTCTAAACCATAGAATGATCAATTACATGCAATAGCAAATTCAGTTCATAACATAGTTTGATTTAGACAAAATGTACAGTGACCGTGTAATGAGGTATAAAACTGGATGTCAAGGATACTCTACTGTGCATAGTACTGTTTTAGAAAAAAAATATTGTGGAATTTATGAATCACCCTATTCCATAGGTAGCAGTCAATATAATCTGTTTCTGTTTCTGGACTTATAAATGTCCATAGCTGAATTTATATACCATTTCACAAGAATTTAAAATGTAATGATATACCTCATATTTAATTGGGATGATTTGGGGTGTTAAAATGAAGAGCAGCTGGAGCTTACTTGTTTTGATATTCCTTGATGACCTGGTGGATGGTGACCTTCAGGGTAATGTTCTCATAGCGCGGAGGACTGCCATCTTTGTAGATCCGAAACTCAGCAGCAGTCACCGCCTCCCCCTCCGGGATCTGAGTCAAGTCAAAACGGAACTCCTTGTAGTGTCTTCGCTGATGGGAGAAATCTTTGTCTTTCTCCACTGAAAAAGAAGACAGTATGGTCCATGAGGACTAAATAGAGGACTCGCATAACTGCATAACATGCTGAGAGGCAATGTATAAACCTTATTCAGATCAGTGATTATTATTACCGATATCTTCCTCCCTGATACACAATAGATCCTAAATATGTTGCAAAGAGACATAATGTGGTGTGACAGCAGTAACCTACCTAACTGAAAATAAGTAATTTATCAAAACTTTTCACATTCCAAAAGCCAATCCAAACATTTTGACTCCCAACAAAAGCACTCTCCAGTCCATTCAATCAGTCAACTGAGTACAAGTAGACGTTTCCAGACAGGCCCTCCACTGTGTGCGGCACAACATTCTCTGCCGATGATGAATGGGCTGTCAGTTATGAAAAACAGGGTGATTTCAATAATTTAAAGTTACTTTCGTCTGCCCCTCCGCGTGAGAAAAAGAGATCAGACATACTTTTTTTTACATGATTTGAGTGACTGCTTTGACCTCATTTACCAACTTAATATTGATCTCCTGTAGTACCTATATAACGTATTGGCTATGTTTGATACAAGAAACCCATATTAAGTTATCTTTGTCTGATATATTTGTTTAAACTTGTTTCATAGGAGGACAATATAAAATGTGCACATTACCAATTTACAAAAATGATAAATGCAGGTGTAGCATCTTCATTTAACTAATATTGTCACCACTGGCGGTCGTGCCTTGATTAGGGAAGACCATTTTTTTAATGAGCATGGCCTTATTTCTATTACAGCATATTGGATGATACTCTAATTTGCCCTATTCCCATCATGAGGTTGTTACAACTTAGCATGCAAATTAAAGTTTTTTAACGTTGGTGCACAGGTCGAGAGACAAATTGGAGTAATCAAGATAACAGACAGTGACACATTCAATACTGCCTTGCACACTCTTGCCTGCATCTAGCTGATCTGGGGTGTAATCATTAGTCCAAGTAGTTTCAAAATGTTTCTCCTCCTCTTACCTTCTCTCTTTGCTTGTGGACTTCAGTGCACAACACAATAGCTGTGACCAAGGGCAAAAAACTCTCCAAGCCAAGCCTTCATACCATAACCGCTAACCGCTACACAGCTTACATCGTTGTCACCATATTAACATTATAGTCAACAAACTAGAACTAACGCGTTAGTAAACCCACAATCTAATCCATATATATAATCACGCAGTAAGCAGTTTAGCAGTTACACCAGTAGGCCCTGGTGGCAATACATTTATAAAACTGAAAGTTTACCTTGACTTAGAAGAGTTGCAGTGTTTCATAGCCTCACAGCAGTGTTATAGAATATTGGACCTTTAGCTTTCATACTTTTCTCATTCTCAGCTCAAGCTATTTCTCCAACTGTCAATACGTTCAAATGAATAGAGGACGCGTATCGGAGCCGCGTAGCTATGTCACAATGGGACGCCGGACTATCACGTCTCAGCATATGTGGACTATGATTTACACTTTAGCCAGCTAGCTAACATACAGTAAATAGCTATCTAGCATTCCTCAATGTTGGAGTCAGGTTGTTGAGCAGGCTAAATTAGCTGCAATACCTAAGTAAGTGAAAGGTAAAATAATAAGAAAAGAAATACCACGAAATCTCTCTCTCTTTCTCTCTGCTGCTTCTCCTTAATTTTTGAAGAAATGAATTTGTTTTCAAAACTGTTAAACTATTGTCTTTCTCTCTCTTTGAGTCAACTACTCACCACATTTTATGCACTGTAGTGCTAGCTAGCTATAGCTTATGCTTTCAGTAGGCTAGTAGATAAATTATCTTATTCTTTGATTGGATGGCCAACATGTCAGTTCATACTGCAAGAGCACTGTGTCAGGTTTTGGCCAAGACTGTTCGGGTTTTGGTCACTAGATGTCCCCATTGCACCTTTTTTGTACCTTTTGTTTTTTCTTGCTCTAATTATTGTTTGCACCTGTGGGTCGTTCCCTTGTTAGTATTTAAACCCTGTGTGTTCCTCAGTTCCTTGCTCAGTGTTTGTAAGTTAGCACCCAGCCCCAGCCCAAGCCTTGTTTTATACAGATATTTCTCTTGTTGGATTTTCCAGAGGTTCTCTGGTTTAGTTCTTGTGTATTATTTGAGTAGTCTTTTGAGGTTTGTTTTTCCCTGCTGTTTTTTACCACTTTGTGGAGTTTCTTTTGTATTTTGGAGGATTTCCATTTTGTGCCTCTTGGCTTTATTTTTGGACATTGTGGATTTAGTTTCTTTGCCTGAAGATTTTGTTCTTTAATTAAACCACCATCTCTAGTACTGCTGTGTCTGCCTCATCTTCTGGGTTCTGACGATTATTAGTGACTGTTTCTCGCACCGGGTCCTGACACACTGGTAGGTAATTATGAAGTCGTCATAATTACTGTGTAAGTCTATGAAAGCGGGTGAGAACCAGGAGCCTCCTATGTTTTATATTGAAGTCAATGTACCCAGAGGAAGAAGGAAAATAGCTGTCCTCCGGTTACACCATGGTGCTACAGTAGAGGGTTCTGTTAAGGCTACTGTAGACCATTGCAAAACTGAGTAGGATGGTCCTCCCCTTCCTCCTCTGAGCAGCCTCCACTGATAGTCACAGCAAAATAATCCTGCAGCAACACGATTTGAACATTTAGTCCATAATGTTGCTTTATCAGTGGTTAGGCTATTAGCTGACCAAATGTAAGCTACATGAAAAGTGCAATAGCGAATTTATGTAAATCACGCAAAGTTCATCTGCATTTCCTGCGGTACAGGAAAATTATCAGCAACAAAAGATTGATCAAATTAAGATTGTACATTTGTACTATAGTATATGACTGAGAGTTACACTTGACCAACAAAGAAGAGCAGACCTCATTTTGAACCCTGTCTGCAATCAAAGGCATGCCATCATGCAGTCAAGAAGACACAAAGTGACAGCTAACCATCCAACACTTGCTAAATAGCAGCAGAAAAGCATTGATGTTGAGGTGTGTTAGTGTTCTGGCACAGCCAGTGAAATCATACAGCCAGTGAGTCCATTTCACTGATAGTTTATCTACAGTGAAAGTCTGTGGTTACTTAACACAGACAGGCCAGGGGTCAGGCCGTCCTGTTACAGATTGGACTTGCTCCATGATTAGCTTTTGTCAGTAATCGGAAGCAGAAGTGAGGTTGAGTATATAGTATTTCAAGCGTCAGATAGCTGCAGATTAATTCAGAGGGTGGTTTGACTCACTAAAAAGGGTCGGTCACTTAGGCTACTTGACATGTAGCAGTTTCAGTGAATAACCTTTGATGACAATTTGGAAGAGGAACTAGGCAAATTATACAGATTTTGTACAATTGCTCATGATAATGTCTCCTGAGTGGCGCAGTGGTCAAAGGCACTGCATCTCAGTGCATGAGGTGTCACTGCAGTCACATTCGTCACATCCGGCTGTGATTGGGAGTCCCATAGAGCAGCTCACAATTGGCCTGGGGTAGGCTGTCATTGTAAATAAGAAATTGTTTGTTACTGACTTGCCTAGTTAAATAAAATAAAAATGAATGTTGACAAGAGTGAATATGCATTTTTGTGAACACCTCACTTAAATGGCCTAATAATCATTCATAGTAGTAGTATTATAATAGGCGTTAGTAGTAGCATTAGTGTAGTTAAATCCATTATAGCTGTAGTAGTAATACTTGCGTAAATAGTCTCATTGAACACTTTACCACTGACTGTCCCATGAATGAGAGCACAGCGCATTAAAGGCTGACAGTGAACATGCCATACAGCTCTAAGTGCAAACAGATGGGACTGGCCAAGGTGAGGGATTTTACATCCAACAGCGTTCACACAAATACCTTTTACATGCTTTCGCTATACAGCACTTATAAGAGCTATATCTGTATAAGCCTCTTTGTTGTTAATGTGTTCTCTGTAACTGTAGTTGTTGGTAGATGTGTCTGTATTGTTGTAGGATCTTAATTTGACCTATATTGTCACAGCAAAAATAATCCTGCAGCAACAGGATTTGAACTGTTTAGTCCATAATGTTGCTTAATCAGTGGTTAGGCTATTATCTGGCCAAAAGTAGGCTACATGAAAAGTGCAGTTCAGTTAATATAACCTGTGTTAGTGTGGCTTTTCAGTGAATTCCTGGAAATCACAAAGATCCTCTGTATTTCCTGCAGTGCAGGAAAATTCTCAGCAACAAAAGAGTGATTTTATTAAGATCCTACATCTGTAAGTGTAGTTTGTGTTTTATCATAGTGGCACATGTGAACAAGTATAACATTTCACTAGCTCCTTAACAACGGATCTAAAGCTTTAATGTATTTTTTTATATATTTTTTTGCCGCTGTTGTACTATTCCTTAAATGCGATATACATTACATTTCACTCTCCTTTGGGATGTAATGTTTAATGAAAAATGACACAAAGACAAATTAACAATGCTACTGCTTTCACATCTTACTTCCCAAATCCACTGCCACGATGAATAAGTGGCGAAAATGTGCAGCCCTCGTTCGATCGCTTTCCTTTCTTTAACAACAGGACGTAATTAAGGCCAATTTAACCAAGGCCAGACAGTCATCTGATAAGTTTGTATGAACTGCGGGTATAAAGGTCAGCGCTACTGAAGAAACAGTGTTAATCATATTTACCAGAACGCCTTTCCTTAGGCTACAATGCGTTTTGACAATTTCTAAAAATATAAATACTCCAATGTGGACCTTATGAAGGACTTTGATAAACATCTATTCATTCAAAATGTATGTGCTGGATATCTAACATGTGCTGAATGCTTTTGATGTCCCCTTGTCAAATAACCATTGTCCTAGGTTATTCAAATATGAAGGTTTAAGAGAAAAGTCATGAATTTTAGGGGAAGCAAGACTTAGTATGAAATTGCAGTTGAATATTTCAAGATCTCCATAGAGATGAGAATTTGAAGAATGTCCATACAAACAGCTTGTTTGATCAAACCTTATTCAAAGAGCATGGATAAGGTCTTTAAAATATGGGTTGTTTGTGCTTTTACCACTGTTTTACCTTGTAAATATGGTCTGACATTAATATTAGGCATCTCAAAGTCTGAAATAGAAACTGATATTGAAATCGAAATAGACTTGAAACATCAACAACAGTATAATGAAAAGTACAGCATTAAGACAAACAGCACAGTGACCTTGAAGAGAACTTGGGAACACTTCTGAGCAGTGTGCCACACTGTTCCTGCTATAGGTGACAAAGGGGAAATGAGTGCCTGCTACTACAGAAATAGCCTATAACTTCTATTAATTGGAAATCTAACTGAATATCATAATTATCTGCAACAAAATGAATAGCCATGCATATGCTACTGTGGGAGGAACATTTGTTTAACATGTTTAGGGTTATTATTTTCGTCTAATGAATTCAATCAAATTCAAGAAAAATAAACACAGATTCATGTTCATTTAATCAATGTTGTTAAGTTAGAATTTATATGAATCTATGTGGTATTTAAAAAATTAAAAAAGCATGGTTTAAAGAGTACGTTTCCAGCATTGAAGGACTTATGGACAATATAAGAAAAAGAATAAGCCTATAATATATAAACAAATCAAAATATTAAAATATTAGTAGTAGGAAGGCCATGTGACATTGTTCTAAGGATTAAAAAATACTGTGGTTAATCAGTTACCGCAATATTTGCCATTTTTGGGTGTTGGAGCGCACGGCACAAATCAGCAAGCTTGAAACCTTTCTCAATTAAATTCGCTTACCTAAGTTGACAAAGCTCATAACCATATCAGCATCGTTTAGAAAGTTGGTGTCGTGAGATGTAGTGAGTGGAGGGCTTTGGCTCGTCAGAGGAGCCGCGCGGTAAGGTTGCGAAACACGAGAGTTTCCCTGCGGAGATCCGAGGTACCCTTTACGCGAGTTTCCATGAGCCTTCCCGCTGAATCCTTTCCCTGTAACCTCTTGTGTTCTCAACCCTTCTTCTTCCTCAGTAGTCATGGCATTGTACAGGTCAAGCATGAACAGGGGTGCTGAAGATGCTTGTTTTCCTGGAGAAAAGGGCCTTGGACGATGTGGTAAACCCAAAATAGAGAGAATCTCTCTCTGAATCTCTCTCCGTTCATGGTTACGCAATCTCCTGTAAATAAAACTAGAATGCACATGGTTGTCGCCTAAACCACAATGAGCGCAGTATAGAAAACTCAAGCAGGTCCAGAAAAGTCCAAACGTTGCCCGGTTCAAAGAAATGAAAGCTCTCATCTTGCACAATTATGTTTTTGATGATGATGTTACACAAGTATACAGTTGTTACTAATGTATAAAGATGATCTCCATTTCAATGCAAATATCACAATTTCTGAATGTTTTTTTTTACATCCAGCATAACATAAAGGTTATTATGTCACAACACTTTAAAGGAGAACGTCTGCCTCCAATGATGTTCTTGTAAGTCTCACATCAACGTATGCTGTGGAGCTGTCCCTTCGCTCTCCCTTCTCTTCAACAACACGTTTTTGTTGAAGTTCTTTCCAGTGCTCCGCTTAAATCCAATGTCCCACTGTCACATGTTTCAAAAGGCGCATCACATGTGTAATTGTGACTTTATCTCGCACCTACACAATAACATGCAGGTACGCCCATAAAAGTCGAAAAAGCCCAACGCTTTCATTGAATAGGAACATAAAAGCCCCTTTGAGTGGAAATCAGTAGACTATATATAGTAATAGCACCCGTTGCCACTAGTTGCCACGGCGCGTAAAGGTTTTGGGAAAATGTGTTGAAGCTTGTTGTCTATCCAATGAGTCCATCCCATCCAGGAACAAGTTTTTGCATCCACCTCTAGCAGCCGCAATAAAACTTAACCGACATGGAGATGAATGTGGCAACTCAGATGTGCAAGGGGAGACACTTGAAATCTGAAACCTGTCTTAACAAGTCAAAGAAT
This sequence comes from Salvelinus alpinus, assembly GCF_045679555.1. NCBI lineage: Eukaryota > Metazoa > Chordata > Actinopteri > Salmoniformes > Salmonidae > Salvelinus > Salvelinus alpinus. Next base: position 11,895,318 of record NC_092092.1, read on the forward strand.
AATGACACAGCCATTTGATTATCCCTACGGGGTTGGCCATATCCGTGCGTTTAAGGAAAGGACATTTGGACAAATTAGTAATTATTGTTTCCAAAATCAAATCTGTACATTCATTGAATCTAGAAATACATCAATCAACGTACATTTTTGACCACCTACAATATTATGTTGATGGTCTTTTTGGACAGGCCCATCTATTTTGAACAAAAATATGAATGCAAATATGAAAGATCCCAGAAATGTTCCATACACAAAGCTTTTTTCTCTCAAATGTTGTGGCCAAATTTGTTTACATCCTTGTTAGTGAGCATATCTCATTTGCCAAGATAATCCATCCACCTGACAGTGTCACGCCCTGACCTTAGAGATCCTTTTTATGTCTCTATTTTGGTTGGTCAGGGCGTGAGTTGGGGTGGGAATTCTATGTTTTGTGTTCTATGTTTTCTTTTCTGTGTGTTTGGCCGGGGTGGTTCTCAATCAGAGGCAGTTGTCTATCATTGTCTCTGATTGAGAACCATACTTAGGTAGCCTTTTTCCACCTGTGTTTTGTGGGTAGTTGTTTTCTGTTTTGTGTTGCTGCACCTTACATGACTGTTTCGTTTTCGTTTCACTCTCTTTGTTATTTTGTTTATTGTTTCTGTTCTAATAAAAATAACATGAACACTTACCACGCTGCGCTTTGGTCCGATGACTACTCTTCATCCGAAGACGAATATTGTTACAGACAGGTGTGGCATATCAAGAAGCTGATTAAACAGCATGATCATTACACAGGTGCACCTTGTGCTGGGGAATCTAAAAGGCCACTCTAAAATGTACAGTTTTGTCACATAACACAATGCCACTGATATCCCAAGTTTTGATGGAGCGTGCAACTGGCATGCTGACTGAAGGAATTTCCACCAGTTGCTAGTGAATTTAATGTTAATTTCTCTGCCATAGAGAATTTGGCAGTACGTCCAACCAGCCTCACAACGACAGACCACGTGTAACCACGCCAGCCCAGGACCTCCACATCTGGCTTCTTCACCTGCGGGATCGTCTGAGACCAGCCACCTGGACAGCTGATGAAACTGAGGGGTATTTCTGTCAGTAATAAAGGCCTTTTGGGGGAAAAACCTATTCTGATTGGCTGGGCTTGCCTCCCCAGTGGGGGAGGTCATGTGAAATAAATAGAGTAGTGTCACGCCCTGACCTTAGAGATCCTTTATTCTCTATTTTGGGTTAGGTCGGGGTGTGACTAGGGTGGGCATTCTAGTTTCATAATTTCTAGGTTGGCTTGGTATGGTTCCCAATCAGAGGCAGCTGTCTATCATTGTCTCTGATTGGGGATCATATTTAGGCAGCCTTTTCCCACCTGTTGTTGTGGGATCTTGTTTGTGTATAGTTGCCTTGAGCACTGCATAGCTTCACGTTCGTTTTGTTCTTTATTGTTTTTTGCCGGTTCACGTAATAAAGATGATGAACCCAAACCAAGCTGCATTTTGGTCTGATTCTTACAACAACGATCGTGACAGAAGATCCCACCACCCACGGACCAAGCAGCGTGCCCAGGAGGAGCAGGGATCCTGGGTCTGGGAGGAAAGCCAGGAGTGGAGGACATCCTGGACTTGGGACGAAATAATGGCAGGAGACAAAAGTCTGCCATGGAAGCAGGCGGAAGCAGCGAAGGAGGGAAAGCGACGACATCGGGGTTCGCGGCCACGACGTAGGCCCAAGAAGCAGCCTCAAAAAGAATTTTGGGGGGGGGAACACGGGGTGGTCGGCGACGCTGAGTGGTGAGTTAGAGACCATGGAGGAAGAGTTGGATAGATTGAGAGAGTGAACGGAGGGGTGAGATAGAGACCTTCGAGGAGTGGTTGGCGAAATGTGAAGAGAGTGAAGAGGAAGAGCTGTTGGTTTGGCTGGGGAGGCAAGACATTCGCCCTAAGTAGCGTGTTAGCCGATGGCACCTGTGTCAGCTCCCCGTATTCGTCCTGAGGAGCGTGTCATCTGTCCGGTACCATCTGTGCCGGCTCCACGCACCAGGTCTCCAGTGCGCCTCCACAGCCCAGTACGTCCTGTGCCAGCTCTCCGCACTCGCTTTGAGGAGCGTGTCATCATTCCGGTACAATGTGTGCCGGTTCTACGCACCGTGTCTCCAGTGCGCCTCCACAGCCTGGTGCGTCCTGTGCCAGCTCCCCGCACTTGCAGTGCGAAGGTTCTAATCTGTCCAGGACACGTTGTGCCAGCTCTACGCTCCAGACCTCCAGTGCGCCTCCACGTCCCAGTACGTCCTGTGCCGGTTCTACGCACCGTGTCTCCAGTGCGCCTCCACAGCCCAGTGCGTCCTGTGCCAGCCCCCCGCACTGGCTGTGCGAAGGTTGTCATCTGTCCAGGACACATTGTGCAAGCTCTACGCTCCAGACCTCCAGTGCGCCTCCTCAGCCCGGTACGCCCTTTGCCAGCTCCACGCACCAGGCCTCCAGCGACGGTCTGCAGTCCAGAGCCTCCAGCGACGGTCTGCAGTCCGGAGCCTCCAGCGACGGTTCCCAGTCCGGAGCCTCCGGCGACGGTTCCCAATCCGGAGCCTCCGGTGATGGTCCATGGCCCGGAGTCTCCAGGGATGATCCATGGCCCGGAGCCTCCAGCGATGATCCATGGTCCAGAGCCTCCTGTGAGGGTTCCCAGTCCAGAGCCTCCAGTGAGGGTTCCTAGTCCAGAGCCTCCTGCGAGGGTTCCCAGTCCAGAGCCTCCTGCGAGGGTTCCCGGTCCGGAGCATCCTGCGAGGGTTCCCGGTCCGGAGCCTCCTGCGAGGGTTCCCAGTCCGGAGCCTCCAGCGAGGGTTCCCAGTCCAGAGCCTTCAGCGAGGGTTCCCGGTCCGGTTCCTCCGGCGACGATCTACGGGCCGGAGCTTCTGGCGACGATCCACGGCCCGGTTCCTCCTGCGATGATCCACGGTCCGGAGTCCCCGGCGATGATCCACGGTCTGGTTCCTCCGGCGACGATCCATGGTCCGGAGCTTCAGGCGACGATCCCCGCACCAGAGTCGCCACCGAAGCGGGCGGATCCGCGAGCGGAGCGGTGTCCACGTCCCGCACCGGAGCCGCCACCGAGGCTAGATGCCCACCCGGACCCTCCCCTATAGAGTCAGGTTTTGCCGGCCAGAGTACGCACCTTTGGGGGGAGGGGGTACTGTCACGCCCTGACCTTAGAGATCCTTTATTCTCTATTTTGGGTTAGGTCGGGGTGTGACTAGGGTGGGCATTCTAGTTTCATAATTTCTAGGTTGGCTTGGTATGGTTCCCAATCAGAGGCAGCTGTCTATCGTTGTCTCTGATTGGAGATCATATTTAGGCAGCCTTTTCCCACCTGTTGTTGTGGGATCTTGTTTGTATATAGTTGCCTTGAGCACTGCATAGCTTCACGTTCGTTTTGTTCTTCATTGTTTTTTGCCAGTTCACGTAATAAAGATGATGAACCCAAACCACGCCTCATTTTGGTCCGATTCTTACAACAACGATCGTGACAAGTAGGGCCTAATGAATTTATTTCAATTGACTTTTTTCCATCTATGAACTGAAATTGTCGCATGTTGGGTATTATTTTTTTTGTTCATTATTATTTCCTTTTAGCTCCACAAAGTTGCAAATCATTTTTTTCTTAATGAGAAGACTGTAGGCTGGTGAGGTGTGACATGTGCGCGAGTTATCCTCACCAACACATGGGGCTGTATGGTCATCATCATTGGACATTGTTAAATAATGGGGTTCAAAGGGGATTTTCGAATTTTATCAAGAGAAACTTATAGTTAGTGCATACATTTTCATACGTACTGGTGCCCTGTGGGAATCAAACATACAACCCTGGCATTGCAAAAACGACGCTCTATCAACTGAACCACACAAGCCCCAGGCATGTGTAAGCCTATGTATACAGGAGCGTATGTGCTATTGATATGGCTGCTAAGCTCTTTTGCCAGGTTTGCAATAGTATATTGATTGGCTATATCATGATATAAATATCCTAACATCCATTTACATCACAGGCAACACAATTACTTTTACAATTATGTTCAGACCTATGTATACACTACTAAAATGTCAACTTTTGAAGGGATTGTTAGCAATAGTTACATGTAAGAACAACCTGTAATCATGCAGTAGGCCTACCTCAGCTTTAATATAACTGATGTACTATCATAGTGTCCAAGCTATCAGTCATTGGTTGGCTCAGGTGCAGGTTAGCAGTGCTGTCAATATTATCCCCAAGACATATACAGTAGCAGCATAAACTCCATCAAAGACTTGGCCTCTATTGGTTGGCTTCGCTATAGTTAGGCTACTCATGGTGATGTATTGGTTGACCTAGCTAACTATAGCTAGGCTACTCATGATAATGTATTGGTTGACCTAGCTAACTATAGCTAGGCTACTCATGATAATGTATTGGTTGACTTCACTATAGCTAGGCTACTCATGAAGATGTATTGGTTGTCCTAGCTAACTATAGCTAGGCTACTCATGATGACGTATTGGTTGACCTAGCTAATTATAGCTAGGCTACTCATTAAGATCTATTGCTTGTTTGTTCTATGCCTTTGAAGCTGAGTTTCTTCTGAAAATAGCTAGAAATTGTAAAGTATTATTATTATTATTATTAGCAATCTATAAAGTATTTATTTTTCATTCAATTGACTAAGCATCCCAATTGATGAAGTTATTTCACAGTTTAGTTGCAGACTTGTAATCCCATTGCACCATCTAGTGTAGGATGTGTACATTACCTGTTAATGCAGACAGACAGCCATAAACAGACACACAGATACACACACACACGGACGCCCACACACACACAAATGCAGGCTGAGTCATCCGGCAACTGTGATGTGACAGTTGATCAAGATCGTACAAAGATGTAAGAGTGTGAGAGTGTTAGGACCATCATTTATCATCCCCAATTACCCCCAGTGAGAATTCTGTACTTTAAAGGAAATTCCACCACTTTTTTACCTTATCTGTAAAAAGATAAGAAGAAAAGCTCCCATTATGATTTCATCAAAAGGTATTTCTTTTTAACTGTGATTTTGAAACAGAGGGAAATTAATAATATGAGGTAAAAAGTGATCCTTTTTAATTTGCATGACACACACAAACACAAAAACACAAACACAAAAAAACTTCACGTCATAGAAAAGTTTTAATTAATGATACCAAAAGTCAATACAAAAGTCACCATTACACATACAAAATTAGACACAGCAAAAAAACGACCAAGCTCTCATAGGTAAAGCCCATCAATACACAGTAAATTAGTTCAGTTTTATAAATAACCAAAAATACTTCAACTTGATAGGCTAAGGTAAGACAAGGTACGGTAAGGTAAGGTACTCAGGCACATAAATGTCATATATGCGCGAACAGTAAATAATTTGCAACAGAGCAAACTTCAGATTAAGTCAAGATGTCAACATGTTTCATTTAGCCCTCACTCTTTTGACAGAAAGTAGCTAGGATTTCCAAGGTTTACATTTGTTAGTAGGTAGGCCTATCCTCTACTCAAGTTTAAAAAAAATACTTTTTAATGTATTTTTCATACAATACATAAACTAGTTATTGTAAAAAAAAAAAGAATATAAACTCAAATAGCATCGCTGTAATGCACACAGGTTTTAGATTATGGCTTTTATATGTTTATTCATCAAAATGTTTCATGAACATAGCAGCCTCCATTATAGAGATAGCAAGCTCACAGATTTAGCCTGAAACTTTGTAATAATTCTTTAGATGTTGTTTACAACAACTTTATTTGTCAAATTACAAATTATAATAGATTACAGGGTCTTTAAACATTTCATAAAAAAATACAAACAAATTTGCTAAACAAATTGAGGGGTGACCATGAAAAAGAAATGGTGCAAAAACACTACATTTTGGGGTGACCAATCAGAAAGTCTGGTGCAAAGAATGCATAATTTTGGGGTGACCAATCAAAAAGTATGGTGCAAAAACAATCAACACCAGGGGGCAGTATATGGTAAGAAAATGTACCATCAGCATTGCCCAAGTGGAGTACCAACCCTTTATTCCTGTGTACTTCTGTGAGCAATGCAGAATTCTTTACATTGGATTTTTTGTATTGCTATTTGGCTCAGAATCCAACCAATGCCAACCAAAGCCATCCAAATGTAGGAGCAATTACTATCATTCTTTAAAGGGATAGTGAAGCATTTTTTCATGCTAGCTGTTCCTGTAGCTGTTCCTGTAGACTTCCAGTCATTGTGCCAACGCTAGTTAGCAATTGCTCCAGAACCTACCTTCAAACTGCCTGCAGAGACATACAAATGGTATCCATGAGTTCATCTGACTCTGGGTAAGTACAAAAAGGCCAAAATGTTGTACTATCCCTTTAAAGCAAAATGGAGCCCATGACATAACAAGCAGAATGTGAGAAGAACAGAATGAATACGTTTTTTCCCCTCTAAAGCCGGTTTATACCTGCTGCTAATATGGGTCCTGTGTCCTGATCTTGTCCACTTTCTGATTCTTCCCAAATTTTCAGAAATGTAGTCTCTTATCCGTCCACTGTGCATGCATTGTGACCAGATTTCCTGGCCCCTCCCTGTATGCAAATTATTTCACAGCTATTCCTTCAAAATAATATTTATTTATTTATTTTAAGACACATATTGATGACATAAGTCAATGGTGCCATCTGTCCAGATTCGTCTACACAGATATTTCCAAACCCAACGTGTGCCTGACTACCTAAGAAGCTGGTCAGGAAGATTCGATCACAATCAGATCACAGTCTTATAACTGTCTACACCTGTCTAAAAATGTGGGGACAGTCAAAATGTGGACAAGATCAGGACAAAGGACCAGGTTAGAATCAGGTATAAACTGGGCTTGATAAAAGTCATGAAAGGATGCACATGAGTATCTTTGCTATATACATGTTAAGAGGTACTTCCTGTTTCCGTGACTAATGGGAAACACTGTAAAATGTGATCTTCCTGAGATTGGAAAGATTTGCTGTTTTTCTTTGAGATTTATGCATCAACTCCAGACTGTTTGATTGCCTGCCTGCTGCCATGTTGGGTCAATAGTTTGGTCCTTTACTGAAAGGATCCCTGCTCCTCATCATGACACCGTAACACATGGATAGATGACACACCCCCGGCTGGCCCGGGACCCCAGGGTTACCTCTCTTACCCTCCTCCCCGTTTAAGCCAGGGGGTCCTGGCTTCCCTGGATGACCTGGTTTACTGTACCCCTGGGGACCCATTTGACCTGGGAAAGTAGACAATTACAAATTAGATGTTTCTCTTGTGGTTCCAAAACATGTCCTACTGGTTTGCCAACAATTCCTAATCCTGTTATTTGATCACTTTTGATTGAAAAAGGGTAGCTAAGGTCCCAGAAGGCTTACTATGTGTTTATCTGCAGAAGAGGGAAAAGGGTCGCAATAGATCTGAAATGAATCCCAGAAAGTACTATCCAACAGCTTGGACTGAGGACATGATTGGACACTATGCAGTGACTCAGATGCATCAATCTTAAGAACATTCTCCTGATTCCATTTCTATCTTAACTAAATAACTGAATAGACATAACTGCACTGAGTGTACAAAACATACAGAACACCTTCCTAATATTGAGTTGCACCCTTCCTTTTGCCCTCAGAACAGCCTAATTTTTTTGACACAAACCGGTGCACCTGGCACCTACTACCATACCCCGTTCAAAGGCACTTGCATCTTTTGTCTTGCCCATTCACCCTGTGAATGGTACACATACACAATCCATTTCTCAATTGTCTCAAGGCTTAAAAATACTTCTTTAACCTGTCTCCTTCCCTTCATCTACACTGATTGAAGTGGATTTAACAGGTGACATCAATAAGGGATCTTAGTCTATCTCATGGAAAGAGTAGGTGTTCATAATGTTTCGTATACTCAGTGTAAATTGCATATATCCAATTGAATGAACAGTAGCGTACCATACATAGTAAACATGTATTATATTCTTATTATTACCTGGAGGCCCTGGTGTTCCCGGATCTCCAATCTCTGTTCTTCCTTGACTGCCCTTCTCACCCTTTAATCCAGGATCTCCTGGAAACACAAATAGAATGCTATGTGTTCCAGACAGTACAAATATAATGCAATGTGTTCCAGATAGAACAAATAGAATGCAATGTGTTCCAGACAGTACAAATATAATGCAATGTGTTCCAGACAATATAAATAGAATGCAATGTGTTCCAGACAGTACAAATGGAATGCAATGTGTTTCAGATAGAACAAATAGAATGCAATGTGTTCCAGACAGTAGAAATATAATGCAATGTGTTCCAGACAATACAAATAGAATGCAATGTGTTCCAGACAGTACAAATAGAATGCAATGTGTTCCAGACAGTACAAATAGAATGCAATGTGTTCCAGATAGAACAAATAGACTGCAATGTGTTCCAGACAGTAGAAATATAATGCAATGTGTTCCAGACAATACAAATAGAATGCAATGTGTTCCAGACAGTACAAATATAATGCAATGTGTTCCAGATAGAACAAATAGAATGCAATGTGTTCCAGACAGTACAAATATAATGCAATGTGTTCCAGACAATACAAATAGAATGCAATGTGTTCCAGACAGTACAAATGGAATGCAATGTGTTTCAGATAGAACAAATAGAATGCAATGTGTTCCAGACAGTAGAAATATAATGCAATGTGTTCCAGACAATACAAATAGAATGCAATGTGTTCCAGACAGTACAAATAGAATGCAATGTGTTCCAGACAGTACAAATAGAATGCAATGTGTTCCAGATAGAACAAATAGACTGCAATGTGTTCCAGACAGTAGAAATATAATGCAATGTGTTCCAGACAATACAAATAGAATGCAATGTGTTCCAGACAGTACAAATATAATGCAATGTGTTCCAGACAGTACAAATAGAATGCAATGTGTTCCAGATAGAACAAATAGAATGCAATGTGTTCCAGATAGAACAAATAGAATGTAATGTGTTCCAGCTAGAACAAATAGAATGCAATGTGTTCCAGATAGAACAAATAGAATGCAATGTGTTCCAGACAGTGTAAATAGAATGCAATGTGTTCCAGATAGAACAAATAGAATGTAATGTGTTCCAGATAGAACAAATAGACTGCAATGTGTTCCAGATAGAAAATAATAGAATGCAATGTGTTCCAGACAGTACAAATATAATGCAATGTGTTCCAGATAGAACACATAGAATGCAATGTGTTCCAGACAGTACAAATAGAATGCAATGTGTTCCAGATAGAACACATAGAATGCAATGTGTTCCAGATAGAACACATAGAATGCAATGTGTTCCAGACAGTACAAATATAATGCAATGTGTTCCAGATAGAACACATAGAATGTAATGTGTTCCAGACAGTACAAATAGAATGTAATGTGTTCCAGGCAGTACAAATATAATGCAATGTGTTCCAGATAGAACACATAGAATGCAATGTGTTCCAGACAGTACAAATAGAATGCAATGTGTTCCAGACAGTACAAATAGAATGCAGTGTGTTCCAGACAGTACAAACACATTTTAAAATCTTATTTGACTAAAGGAAAAAGCTAGGCCTATGTTTATATTCTACTCTACTGTTTACCTGTACATACTGCACAGATTAATTGAGTCCTAAAGCCTATTTATTACCTTTCAAGCCAAGCATCCCAGGATGCCCAGGTCGACCTGGATGGCCTGGCTGTCCACTGGAACCAGGGTTCCCAGGAAAGCCTGTAGATCCTTGGGGCCCAACCGGGCCTGGTGCCCCCGGAGTCCCATCCCTGGTCTGACAGTGGTCACAGTTACTCAGCTGCTGGTTACTGAGAAGTAGTGAAGGCATCTCCACTGGGATGAAAACACAATGGAGAGGGCTCAGATATAGGTGTACTATACAGAATACAGCAATGATCAAACATAATCAATACTCACATCTAAGTACCTCTCTGCATATTTCCTGAATTATTTGCTTGGACATCTCCCTTCCCTGTGGAAATGTGACATGATTGATGGCATCATGCAAAATGTATGAGTCAATTAATACAAATGGCATAGACATTGATGGAACAGTGAACGATTGTTGTTGAAAAGTGACATGTTGAGTAGTTGTTGATGACCAAGGATGGTCAGTGTACTGGTGATTGTACTGGTGAGGTACATACAGGTCTCCCCTCTAGTCCAGGTGGCCCAAGAGGGCCAACGTCCCCGCTCTGTCCTCGAGGCCCAGGCGGGCCTGTCTGCCCAGATAGTCCTGGCTGGCCTTGGTGACCTCCCAGTCCCCTCTGACCGGGGTCTCCTGTTGTCCCTTTCTGGCTTCCACAAGAGCATAGTATAAGTACACACACACTGCTCTAGATGGTGATGTATGCTTGGCTATTCAGGGCTACAGCTACTTACAGTAGTCAATGACAAACTTACCTCTCCTTTTTGTCCCGATGAGCCATTAGAGCCCTGTCAATCAAAGTCATAATGGCTGATTATTAGTAATGTTCATTAATTATAATGTAATTGGAATTGAATGAGATGGAAATACAACTAACTTCCATATCCTCTAGATGTGGATAAAGGGAAAACATGCTGTTTAAATTGATATTGTCAATGGAAAAGTGATCGTCAGAAGTCAATTTGAGAGTTGTTCTGATACTTCCAAATTCACAATCCAATTTCTGTACATGAATGTATTAGATCAGTGCTAGTCTATAATATGAAATAAATACATTGTGACAAGAGGAAAATATTCACATTTACAAATTATTTAGGCTATTGAAGAACCACTATAATGTGGTGAGAAAGGTTTCTGTAGCACTATAATGTGGTGAGAAAAGTCTACTGTAGCACTTGCAAGCAGTAAATATTATGTAACTGGGCTTCCGAGGCCACTGGACAATCAACTGTCCAATTGGTCAAAATGCTCTTGTATAGCCATTATAGAATTCATTCATTATTGTAAAAAATGTTTTTGATGTAATCATAGGAAGGGGAACTTACATGATTCCCTGGAATTCCCATATCTCCCTTTTCACCTCTCAATCCCTGTAGAGAAAATTAAACTAGCAATTATGGTTTTTGTTTTTAGTCATTCTGTTTGTGATTAAATGTAAGGTCTTCAGTAATCAAATTAGTGAGATTTTACAAGAAGGTTGTTGCTATGTCCATGACAGTCAGTTTAATGATATTTCCATCCAGAGACTTAGTACAAGTGACTTCTTAATTAACCGCAGTTCTGTGGTGACATTGTCATTTGACTCAATACGCTTCCTAGTTTCCCCCCAAAAGATCATAGCTGTCCCTGTTTTCCATTACTTTTGAATTAAGCGGTTGTTCAACATGATTCCACTCTGGCTAAATGAAAGCAACCACATTTGGAAGGAGGTAGTGAGCCAAGCATCCGATTATACTTGAAGCAGTCTTTTGTACATGGAAAATGTAGCAACCTGTATATACAGTACCAGTCAAAGGTTTGGACACACCTACTCATTCAATGTTTTTTCTTTATTTTTTACTATTTTCTACATTGTAGAATAATACTGAAGATATCAAAACTCTAAAATAACACATGTGGAATCATGTAGTAACCAAAAAAGTGTTAAACAAATCAAAATATATTTTATATTTGAGATTCCTCAAAGTAGCCACCCTTTGCCTCGATGACAGATTTGCACACTTTTGGCATTCTCTCAACCAGCTTCATGAGGTAGTCACCTATAATGCATTTCAATTAACAGGTGTGCCTTGTTAAAAGTTAATTTGTGGAATTTCTTTCCTTCTTAATGCGTTTGAGCCAATAAGTTATGTTGTGACATGGTAGGGGTGGTATACAAAGGTATCCCTTTTGGTAAAAGACCAAGTCCATATTATGGCAAGAACAGCTCAAATAAGCAAAGAGAAAAGACAATCCATCATTACTTTAAGACATGAAGGTCAGTCAATACAGAAAATGTAAATAACTTTGAAAGTTTCTTCAAGTGCAGTCGCAAAACTATCAAGCGCTATGATGAAACTGGCTCTCATGAGGACCGCCACAGGAAAGGAAGACCCAGAGTTACCTCTGCTGCAGAGGATAAGTTCATTAGAGTTACCAGCTTCAGAAATGGCAGCCCAAATAAATGCTTCACAGAGTTCAAGTAACAGCCACATCTCAACATCAACTGTTCAGAGGAGCCTGCGTGAATCAGGCCTCCATAGTCGAATTGCTGCAAAGAAACCACAATTAAGGGACACCAATAAGAAGAAGAGACATGCTTGGGCCAAGAAACATGAGCAATGGACGTTAGACCGGTGGAAATCTGTCCTTTGGTCTGATGAGTCCAAATTTGAGATTTTTGGTTCCAACCGCTGTGTCTTTGTGAGACGGAGAGTAGGTGAACAGATGATCTCTGCATGTGTGATTCCCACCGTGAAGCATGGAGGAGGAGGTGTGATGGTGTGGGGGTGCTTTGCTTGTGACACTGTCTGTGATTTATTTAGAATTCAAGGCAAACTTAACCAGCATGGCTACCACAGCATTCTGCAGCGATACATCATCCCATCTGGTTAGCGCTTAGTGGAACTATCATTTGTTTGTCAACAGGACAATGACCCAACACACCTCCAAGCTGTGTAAAGGCTATTTGACCAAGAAGGAGAGTGATGGAGTGCTGCATCAGATGACCTGACCTCCGCAATCACCCGACTTCAACCCAATTGAGATGGTTTGGGGTGAGTTGGACCGCAGAGTGAAGGAAAAGCATCCAACAAGTACTCAGCATATGTAGGAAGTCCTTTAAGACTGTTGGAAAAACATTCCAGGTGAAGCTGGTTGAGAGAATGCCAAGAGTGTGCAAAGCTGTTATCAAGGCAAAGGGTGGCTCCTTTGAAGAATCTAAAATATATTTTGATTTGTTTAACACTTTTTTGGTTACTATATGATTTCACATGTGTTATTTCATAGTTTTGATGTCTTTACTATTTTTCTACAATGTTGAAAATAGTAAAAATAAAGAAAAACCCTTGAATGGGTAGGTTTGTCCAAACTTTTGACTGGTACTGTATGTTTCCCAAAGCAACCTCCGGTCCATAAGTCAAATGAAGGTTTCAATATGTTCATCAGTTACAGTATATTACATTTCATTTTGTTGCTGTTTACCATTATTTGCTCTCTTGGACTGAACAGCATGGCAAAATATAACTAAACTATGCTTTAAATGTCTGGAATTCCATCTGAAATCCTCTGAGAGGACAGACGCTCCATACAAAGAATCAAGGGCAGCTAATGGATTTGAATTGTCATCAGGAGTTATTAAATGTTGCGAATACCTCCCCTCCTCGTTCACCTGGATCTCCCCTTTGTCCCTGGTGAGATAGAAATTACACAACAATCACGTGTTATGATATTGTTACAATATTGTTACAATAGGAGAATACAGAGTTACAGTTACAAATGTTCAAACTTCAGCTGCATCAAGTCCATGGAACATGCTATGGATATGCCAGATGACAGTATGTTAAACATTCTACAAGCCTCTTGTAGTGTTTCCCTGTTTTTTGAAAATATATTTTGTTGTAAGATTGCAAGTTGTCCTGAAGTGGTAGAAATTAAACGAAAGGCAAACTAAAAAGTACTGTTTATGATACGGTAAGCTAGATGTAATTGTCTCTAGGGTGGAAGTTCAAATAATGTCTGTGAAACAGTTCCTGTAAAAAATACTGTTATTGATCAATGATGTATTTTATTGCATTTGAGTAACCCTCACCTGTAAATTGCAGTCCTTGGGGTAATTTATTTATGTCATCCTATGAAAGGCTTGCTTGGAAGCTGTGGTATAAATTATTATTCTTTATTGAAGTTAATGGAGGTAAATCTGGAAACACAGCTCACTATAAAGTAGTTTTCTGGCTCCTAATTCTTCATCAAAATGCAACGTCAGTGTTTTTCCTCGCTCATTAAATAAACAAAATGTGATCGGGATGGCAACACTGAAAACATTTGCAGAAAACATTCTTAATGCTTAATCCCAGCTCATTCGTACACTACGCCTCAGAAAAATAAATAATTATACCAATTTCAAAAGAACCTATTTGAGCAGAACATTTAGTGAAAATTAGTATAATTGCTAATTCCAATAATTCCAATAATTGCTAAGTAGGTAAATCCCTATTGAACAGTATAGACACAGTAATTTCACAGCAGTTAAGAGTGATTTTTTAGGAGACTGTCCTCTCCCTAATAACTACCTTAGGTCCTGTCAGGCCTGGCATTCCTGGGTGTCCTGGCTGACCTGTTCCACCATGGTCACCTGACTTGCCCTGGAATACCATTCATTCAATCAGCATTATACTGTACATGTACATTTGAGTCATTTAGCAGACACTCTTATTACAGCGACTTACAAGTCTTAAGATAGCTGGGTGAGACAACCACATATCTGTACATAGTAAGAACCCACAGTAAGGACACTTTGTCTCTTAGATGTTCTGTAACTTACGTCGCACTGTAGGGGTTCATCAATGACTCACACAGCCCTCTTAAAACAAATCTAAATTACGGAATCACCTTTACATTCATAATAGACACAATATCAACTGATATAAAACTTAAAATGTTGACCTCCTGTCCTGGAACCCCTGGTTGACCTGGAAGTCCACTTTCACCTTTGCTGCCCTTTATTTGAGAAAAAATTATTAGTTGAAGGAGGTACTTCATAAAATACATAGAAGATGCTGATTTGTAAATACAATTCTGCTTGTAAATCATGAAATACTGCTGTGAAAAAAAGGCATTGTTGAAAGGCATTGTTTCCACATTGGCAGAGACCACATTCAAGGTAAGTGCTGCATATGTCGGCTCAATCAGAAATTACATTTAAATGTCAAGCGTGCTATTGTAACAGGGTTATATCGGTGATTCCCCTTGCCACTTTATTGTTAAGCCAATAGGTTTTTGGTTTTAGTTTTGTCTTGCCTTCACCTACTCAACATGGCATCTTATTGGCTGGTTTGCGTAGCTTGCTTACGAGGGGGGATGTTTCAGTTAGAATCGTCCCAGTGAACAAGCACCAAACCAGCGGTAAGTTGTTGGTTGCAAAGCACTGTACGTCAAAAGTGATTTTTATACTCCCAAGTGATGATTTAAATGTACAATTTATATCAATTTGTTTGTAAATGTTATTCGAACATCACACGTAAGATGCAGCGTTTTTTGGTGAATATTTGTCGTGCATTTTGTTGTAGAGAATAATACTAGCTAGCAACTTACTGTGTCTGGTGGGGTGGTTCGTATATTTTGTACAGTGCGTGAGTGCAGAGTTGGATGGTGAGCCGTGCATTGCATGACGTGACATTTTGTGCTGTTTCTATCAGGTACATTGTTCAAAATATTATATTGTATATTGTAATTGTTGTATTATTTTGGTAACTACATTGCTCAGTGAACAAGCACCAAACCAGCGTGCGTGAGTGCAGAGTTGGATGGTGAGCCGTGCATTGCATGACGTGACATTTTGTGCTGTTTCTATCAGGTACATTGTTCAAAATATTATATTGTATATTGTAATTGTTGTATTATTTTGGTAACTACATTGCTCAGTGAACAAGCACCAAACCAGCGTGCGTGAGTGCAGAGTTGGATGGTGAGCCGTGCATTGCATGACGTGACATTTTGTGCTGTTTCTATCAGGTACATTGTTCAAAATATTATATTGTATATTGTAATTGTTGTATTATTTTGGTAACTACATTGCTCAGTGAACAAGCACCAAACCAGCGTGCGTGAGTGCAGAGTTGGATGGTGAGCCGTGCATTGCATGACGTGAAATTTTGTGCTGTTTCTATCAGAATAAAGCTCCATGACTGGTGCTACAAGTTGGAGTTCGTGTCGATGATTGATTGTACACAACGCAAGAAGAGTACTGTTACACTATTACATTATCTAGCGCTGATCAGATTTAAACCCAGCCCTAGTTTGTGTTTTTTCTTTTTCTAAACAAATATCCTCTCCCTAATAAATGCTGTTTGAAACTAGGACATTAATATGAAAACCCTGCTCATGTCCAGAAACTACTATTTCACTCCTGTGCCATTAACCAATAAACATTGACTCTTGTTAAACAGATATCAGCTAATGAAAAGTGATTGGGAGACAGAGAGTCGAGACCAGAGTACCAGACCGCTTTTGATTTCCATCCCAAAATTCCACTGGCGAAGGCAATAGTAGTCAACTTGTATCACCATTTCATTTGGCGTCTCTAGTATAACCATGGCACTGCTCTAAACAACATACTCGCTAGAAATTATATCACTGCAGAAAATGCTAACCCAAGCACTATATGCATCTACAATAATGCAGAGTTTTGTTGCATGTCTCGGTAGGCCTATACAGTGGCACTCTAACACGACTAGAGGAACGGATTTCACACACCAATAGACAAGGGCTGATATGCACAGCACAACTATAAACCCTTTTAAGGACAGATGAGGTAATGTAGCCGGCAATATTTTGAATTTCATAACACTGCTCAATGTCATTAAGGGTTTTAAAGTTCCTCTGTGTGGTCATCACTGCCTCTAGTGGTGGTGTTGCAGGAGACGGGAGTAATTGAGATCTTCTGGCCAGAACACTCAAATTGGTCCAACACAGTACAGATGTAGGATCTTAATTTGTGCCAGTTTGCTACAGCAGGAAAATACCTATTAAACCAATTATAATTCATGGACATTTTTGTATGAGGTGATGGGTTTTTTGTTAGATTAAGTCTGAAATTTAAAGGTGGAAATGACAAACTTTAGAAGCCTTTTTTAAGTTAAAATACACTAAAAGTTAGCATTTTCTGCTGTGCAGGAACATTCTAAGCAACAAAACAGTGATCAAATTAAGATCCTACATTTGTACCTGTATTGGTTCACATCATTTCAATGCTAATATGGTGTATTAAGGTATATGTTTGAGCAATCTTTACTACTACTATTGACTATATTTACACAAGTTATTGAGATGTTCTCAGCACCCCATGAAAAGTGCATTTTACTAGTTCTGCAAATAGTACTCACATGGACATTGGGCAAAGGAAAATCGACATAATCCGTGATTGACATAATCCCATTGACAAGATGTTACATTTCTGGAAGAGAACAGAAACCACTGGTACCTTAGGTCCAGGTTGTCCCGATGATCCACGTTCACCAGGCAATCCATTGTCCCCCTAAATAAGAAAAACAAGACAACATCAGTTTCGATGTTCCCGGTATCTCTACACATCTGTATTTGTATTTATTATGGATCATTGAGTATGTGTGGAAATTCCTTAGAACTTTGCTCCATACATATGTAAAATATACTACTGTAAGTGTGACCCTGAATACATTTGGACAAATTGAAACTGGATCTATTGGTGGCAGCCAACTTACAGATGTTCCAGTCGAACCTTTGGCTCCCTTCGGTCCTGGCAAACCATCTTCACCCTGTAATTATAGAATCATATAATTAATAACATTGGTAGTCACTTTTCTATGCTGTAATTTAACGCAGCAGTTGTTCAATTTGGAAATATTTTTTGCGAAGAAATACAAGTATAACAACTTCCCTGATTGATTGCATGTGTGCTCTTTCTCTCTGTCACTTATGACATCTTTATTAAACTTTATGTATTTCAATATCAAAACTTGAACCATAGTTTATAAAAGTCTAATGTTATGGGGATAGGGTACTGGGTCCTCAGAGGACTTTTGAAAATGTACTTATTTGTGGGCAAGACTGAAGTCTTCAAATTCTAGTAATCCCGAAATAATTTGTGGATTTTCCAAAATCCATCACCCGCACTTATATTTTTGTCATTTAACAGATGCTAAAATCTTATCCAGAGCGACTTACAAGAACAATTAGGGTTCAGTGCCTTGCTCAAGGGCACAGCGGCAGATCTTTCACCTAGTCGACTCAGGGATTCAAACCAACAATTTTACGGTTACTGGCCCAACACTTTAACGACTAGGCTTACTTTATTATATTCCTATTTATTTTAGTCTATACATTATAACAGTGCATGTAAACCATAGTTGAAAACAGTATAGTGTTCATAAATAGTTTTAGACATAAAATAAGGGAATGCCAAATAAAGTACAATAACATTATAGCCTTTCTTGCCAGCACAAAAGTTTGCTAAAAAAAAACTTGCCAGGAAGGAGATTGTGACTTTGAATCAATATTTAATGAAAATGTAATAGACAGTATGGGTACATCCTAATATAAGGACAGACCTTTATGAGAATAACAGGAGCTCACCTTAGTTCCACTCTGGCCCTCATTTCCAGGCACGCCAGGCATACCCTGGAAACAAAGACAGAGTATGTAGCTTACTCTATATGACAAAACACGATCACAATACACCGTGTGTTATGCATTACAATTGTTTTCAATATATTGATGAAAGACAGACAGGTCAGTGTCCTCCCCATCTAACGCAGCTAACATACTGTATATGGTTCACAGATAGTTTTGTTTTCTTTCTTCTGAGAGTCTGGATTATTCACATATCAAATGTCTTTCCCCTGAGCTTCGCTGGCTCTATCAGACAGTGGGTTTAATAGCTTTCACAGGATGTTGTAAAAACAAACACAAATACCGCCCTAATGAAGAGAACAGTGGTACTAGATAGCATTGGGTATCACAATGAATGGACAGGCCGAATGTGGCTTGAAATCTCATTGCATTTATAATTCATCAGAGAGATTGTTGTACCAATCTATATAACATACAATATGTGTGTGTTAACCCTTGGCGATCTCTTCATAACATGTTGATTGATTTTATATGAATAACTAGTTGACCCCTAACAAGGATAGACCTAATAGTACAAATAGGTTTGTTGTCCAATAAATATACTTCCTAAAGTTTGTATAGAAGAATATACACAACTTTATGTGGACCTATAAGTGTTCTCTGCACACAATAGTTTTCCCACTAATCAGTCATTTCAACATGGAAAATGTATCTGGGACACCTCCCGAGTCTCATTCCGACAAAGTCTCAGACCTCAAAGCTCTTAAAGCCACAGTGTATATCTTGGTTTAAATGAATAGCAACACAGTCCCAAAAATATTACTCATTGAAAACAGCAATAGGTGTTTCAAATGCTTGAGGATATGTTCCATGAAGTGGAATGGATGCATTCCATTTCCATGAAAGCTTGCCCATTTTGTCTGACCACTCAGTGTCAGAAATCAGGAGTTTAAAAGAAGAAGCATGTATGTAGTGAACAAATATGCCATGTTTATGGAAGTACGAAATAAGGACTACTGCATTTAGTGATACCAAATATCTCTGAAAATTCACTGTGGTGTAACCCTGTGAACGATGAGACCAAAAGGAGACTATTGCGTACAGGCCAAAGGTCAGATGACACATCATATTTAAGTAGTCCCAGAGATGACTGTATATCCTTTTTCAAGTATGATCTACATTCATGGCTGTCCGCATATTATCTATTGAAAACATTTCCTCCTCTTCAAAGACTTTCGACAGACACATCTCTGTTACACTTCAAACAAAGAATGACGTTGAAGGTTAAGGATATGGATATGGGTGACATAGCAGGTCCTTAAGTAGTGGTTGGCGGCAAATGTAGAATAACCAACAATGTCAAATCCCAACCAGGGATTGTCACATCCTAAGCCAAATTCTGCATATTCCATTACACCTCACAGCATAAACTGATATATGTTTGGTAGTTGAGAGACAATATTTGTGGTTAATGGACAAATGTGAAAAGTGCCTGGCGTTTAAAACCCTCCTGGGGACATAAATGGTCGTAAATAGTAAATCTGTTAGTTTGTGAATGTTTAGTTGAGTAAATAAACAGTTTATAATTGTTGAGCATATCCAACAAAACTACCTTGAAATGCCTCTTTAGTCAGTTTTTCATGATAAACGGGTACAGATGTTTGGAAAACGGCAGAGACTTTATCTTGAGGGGATTGTAAAGGAACATGGAAACATGGAAAATAACTCATCAAAAATCCTCCGATGCTGCAAATATATTAAAAGCTGTTCCCCAGACGAGGCTATTGACAATTAGCCACTTCAGTTAAGACACCATGAAAATCAAATCTATTTATGTAATGGCTGGAATGGAATTAATGGAACAGTATCAAACACATCAAACATATGGAAACCACATGTTTGACTCCATTCCATATATGCCATTCCAGCCATGACAATGAGCCTGCCCTCCTATAGCTCGTCCAAACAGTCTTCTCTAATCTGTTGGCATCTATCTGTTGGCTTTGGATAGGGCCTGAAAGTGGTTTTGGAGGGCCAATAGGGTCTGCTCATCCATCTAATCTAAAAACACCAATGACTCAAGGTGATGTCTTTCGGATACAACACTCTTGACTCTTATTGGTTATTCAAAATCCCATGACACTTGTCTCAAGAGTAAGGCTGGTAACCCAATCCTTTTACCTATGCCATTATCAACACATCAGGTAAAATAAGTACCTAAATAGAAAAAATATAGAAAAAAGTCTCAAAATACAATAATTTTTATACACTAGCTTTGAGGGGGTTACAGGCAGATACAACTATTGTGTTATTTAGTCCATAAAGACATTGGATCATTGGATGTTCTGGCAAACCAAATGGCTTACAGCCCTGTGGAGCAACTGACTCATCTAGAACATTGTAGTTCCACCACTCGGCTTGTGTGGCCAAATCTGCAGAGCTCCCAAGACTAATGGGGATGCACTTGTGTAAAACTATTTTTCAGATGTATTATTCTGTCCCCAAATGACTACAAAATGACTACATGAAGTCACCAAAGTATTGCCATAATAGGGTTTATATCCTGGGATGAACTAGAGGGAAACCACTCCAAATTTACTAGCTGTCAGAAATACTGTCATGATCCATGATGTCGGCTGTGATTCAAGTAGCTCCAGATGACCGAGTCTGTTTTGGATATCCCCTGCTAAAGTCAAGGAACTCATTTTATTTGAGGGGGCGGAGGGCATTCTGGCATTGTTCATATTTCATAGAAACCCAAGCATACAAGAAAGTAGACCGTCTAGAGTGCATAGAATGTAGATTATAATCCATGGTTATAGAAAGAATAGAAATGTCCATGACTTACAGGATGGCCCTCCCTTCCGTCTAGACCAGGGATGCCAGCTGCTCCAACCTCTCCCTATTGATGAAAATAATGCATCAGAATATCATTAACACAGACATCATGCTTGATGATTCAGTGTACCGGCTACAGGTACAGTTCAAAAGAGATAGCAGCACCCCACCACGAATTTGCTCATTGGATACTGTTGAATCTATCTTTGTTACATAAAGTTAACAGCAGAGGCGGCAGGTAGCCCAGCGGTTAACGTTGTGGGCCCAGTAACCGAAAGGATCCCCAAGCCAACTGGGTGAAAAATATGCCGATGCACCCTTGAGCAAGGCACTTAGCTGTAAGTCACTCTGGATAAGAGTGTCTGTAAAATTAGGTGTTAAATAAGGTGTCTGTACAGTGTCAGCTCTACATGTAATCCAGCTTGTCAAGCCATGATGAGGTGTTAAATAAGGTGTCTGTACAGTATCAGCTCTACATGTACAGTAACCCAGCTTGTCAAGCCATTATTTGCAACCAACTGGCAATCTAAAAACATCCAATGAGACACTACTTGTTCTATTTTCCACAGTGTAGAAGGGAAGAAACCAACTGTGAACATTTTGGAAGGTTCTACATGTGGAAGAAAAAATCATATAAATCCAGAAGTTATAACGCAGACACAACCACCTAGATGGTGATGAACTGCCGTTAAGATAATGAAAACCATGTGTCAGAAAAGCCTGAGCTGAGTAAGAACACAAGGAAACAATGGTGCTAACCCCCTTATAGATCACAATGTGTGCTAACAGCAATAATATATTTCCACTGTTGGGGAACTGCCAGACAACAGCAGCGTAACCCTTTGGTGGTTCAGTTCAGACCAACTACGACAAGTCAACCTTATGGTCAATTTTGTCATACGTCAATCCCATCCATCAGTGAGTTAACTTTCCTTTGTTTAGTCACATTGAAAACCAACCTTTTGACCGATTTGTCCTGAGACTCCGTTCTTTCCATCGCTTCCAGGTACACCCTGAGTTGAAGAATGGGAGAAAGAGATTTTTTCAAACTTAAAGCCATGTCAGTTCCTGGTTTGAGACCAGAGTATCTAAATTGTACATACTGGTACTCCTGGATGTCCTGCTGGCCCAGAGAATCCCCTGGCTCCTTTTTCTCCCTGAAATTGTCAAATCATCAAGATTACCAAGATTGATATTTCATATTTAGTCTTTTATTAGGATCCCCTTTAGCTGCTGCCAAGGCAGCCGCTACTCTTCCTAGGCTCCATACCGGAACCAAACAACACATCACAACAAAACGGTCTACATCATCAATAAAACAATACATCACACAATACCTTGGGTACTATATAAATTCACCCTTATCCATCATTACAACTGTACAATATAAAATGTACAATATTACAACAATATAATACTACAGTATATTGGCCAGAGGTCAATATACTGTATACATTTGTCAATATGTTTGTCAACTTGAAAGCATAAGCAAGTGGCCAGTTAACTACTACCTAACCTATGCTGTTTACTTGGCAACGAATGTACATAACCGTGTGGTTAATAACAGTATTGGGATATTCTTACCACTTGGCCATCTTTGCCGGCAAGTCCTGATCCCCCTGAAAGACCCATAGAGCCCTGGGGAAAAAATAAGAAATTAAAGATAAGTTTAATAACAATTTATTACCATGCAACGCCCCTTGCCTACCTTTCTCTGAACACATTTGATTAAGATGAACAGTGAAATGCTTACTTACGGGCCCTTCCCAACAATGCAGAGAAATAGAGAAATAATAAAAAAGTAATAATAATAACAGTAACAATAAATAATGTACAGAGTCAATGTCTATGTTCCTTACAATCTACAAATGTTTCATGTTCTTTTTAATTTCCTTTGGCCTGCTCTCATAGAATACAAGGTGTATTGTTTTATTAGATGTGGGATTCATGACATTCAGTTCACCAGCTGTTTATTTGCATTTAAGACGGTTCTATTAGGATAGTCCCGAGAGTGTATTTATCACTATGGATTACCAATAGCTTCCTTTTCTGTTCATAATTTGACCAAAATAATGAATCAATACAACATATGTCATCTGCCCAGGATGTAAGACATTTAGGGAGATGGATTACTGATTATATACAAATTAATTGAAAAACCTGGCTGATAATGTGCATGCAAAGAGTTGATATTATATAGAGATGTATACATTTGATAACCTTATTCAGTGAAACCAGTGTTATGGTGTACCTTTTCACCTGCTTGACCCAATGGCCCAGGTAATCCTGGAACCCCTCTTTCACCCTGAAAAGACAAGAGATTTATACATAAAATGTGTGTCTGATAAAAGTGATTGTAGATTATTAGAAGTAGCTTTGATCAGTTGGTTGGAATACAAGCATTGGTTATAATGCTTGAAAGCGGGTCTTCTACAGTGTCATAAAATAAACAATGCCGAATCGATAAAAAGTCATACTAATGCCCTTTTTTGACCTTCCTACCGAATCACCAGGCCGTCCTTGTTCTCCCTTGTTGCCATCAACCCCGCGTCGCCCCTGAAAGAGAGAACAGAAAGAGCAGCTCCATTGATTTAACATCAAAAACACTACTCTGATCAAAACATAATTTGTTTTAAAATTCAGCTGATACCTCTGTCCCAGTTGGACCCTGTGGTCCAGGAATCCCTCGGTTACCAGGAACACCCTTCAATTTAAAAAGAGATGCGAATTCATGAGATATTTACCCTTTTTATTAATGTTGCTCATAGATAAAACACATGAATCAGCTGTGTGTTCAATTAAATGATTCTCACTTAATGCGGCAATCAGCAGTTAAACATTAACAAAGCGTGCTCCCAGCCTGTGTTTCGCTAAAACGTTGAGGGCTGGAGAAACGTAACCACGCTCAAATTCGTAGACAGAGCTATGGATGCAAGGACTGACCATCCATTATATCAAAATTAAGGGTAACAATTTACTTTGACTACACAGCCATAAAGCATTCTTTATACTTCTATAAGCATTTCATGAACGTGTTATAATAGGTCCCAAATGCATTATTAATTCAAGGTTAATGAAATATATCCATAGCATATCTATAGAGCCTTATCTATAGCGCCTTCATGTCTTCCTAGTCCGGTGTGGATCACTTGGTAGAGCACAGCACTTCCAACGCCAGGGTTGTGGGTTCGACTCCCATAGGGGACCAGCATGAAAATGTATGTACTCACTACTGTAAGTCGCTCTGGATAAGAGAGTCTGCTAAATGTAAAAAACTGTAAATGCTATACAAAATCTCATATTTAGGAATCTTTATAGATGTGTCATATGGTGGACTTTAGCCTTCATAGTTACATTTTCATTGACCTATGCATATTCTCACAAATTATTGACCTTAATTGATGGCATGTGTGTGCTGTGACTTTCTGTACTTAATTAACCACCATCCTCCTGTGATTGGAGCATCCCTTAAACTACTGTCTCTCTTTCATTGTGGTCCACACCCTCTACCTCCTTTATAACCTGTGGTGCACCTGTGTTTGAGGTCGAGCGCGGTGAGTAAAAGACGCAAGTTGTTGGTCCCAAACAACAAAGGTTTGAGTTGCGTAGGTGTGGTTGAAGTTAGCTCATAGTGGCGTTCGTCCTAAAAATAGTTTTCCCTGCGTTCAGGGTTGTCGTCTATCGTTAGTTTTTTTGTAGTTCTTGCTCCAAGTGCCACACCCCGTGCCCGTGGTGATGGTGGCTTCGCCAGGTAGATTTGTTGTGATTAAATAATTGACAACGTCATTTATTTGCTCTTATGGACAGTAATGTGGTTGTAGTCCTATGCATTATTACTGTCTATGTAGTGTGCAAGCCACCATCTGGGTATCTATTGATTGATGATCGTTGTGATACTGGCTTGAAGAAAGAAGATTGTAATAAAAGTGATTTTTTTTTAATGGTGTTGTCTGGTCAATTGCATTGCTAATGACCCAACTCATAAGATTTGGGCTCCCGAGAGGCGCAGCGGTCTAAGACACTGTATCTCAGTGCATCTCACTGTATCTCAGTGTATCACTGCAGTCACTTTTTCCACATTTTGTCACATTACAGCCTTAAATTGTTTTTTCCCCGTCATCAATCCACACAATACCATATTATGACAAAGCAAATACAGGTTTAAAATTATTTTTGTACATTTATAAAAAAAATGTAAAGCAAAAAAACAAAAAAAGAAACGTCCCTTTTTCAGGACCCTGTCTTTCAAAGATAATTCGTAAAAATCCAAATAACTTCACAGATCTTCATTGTAAAGGGTTTAAACACTGTTTCCCATGCTTGTTCAATGAACCATACGCAATTAATGAACATGCACCTGTGTCGTAAAGACACTAACAGCTTAAAAACGGTGGGCAATTAAGTCCAAAGTTATGAAAACTTAGGGCACTAAAGAGGCCTTTCTACTGACTCTGAAAAACACCAAAAGAAAGATGCCCAGGGTTCCTGCTCATCTGCGTGAACGTGCCTTAGGCATGCTGCAAGGAGGCATGAAGACTGCAGATGTGGCCAGGGCAATAAATTGCAATGTCCGTACTGTGAGACGCCTAAGACAGTGCTACAGGGAGACAGGACGGACAGCTGACTGTCCTCGCAGTGGACACGTGTAACAACACCTGCACAGGATCGGTAAATCCGAACATCACACCTGCGGGACCAGATACAGGATGGCAACAACAACTGCCCGAGTTTCACCAGGAACGCACAAACCCTCCATCAGTGCTCAGACTGTCCGCAATAGGCTGAGACAGGCTGGACTGAGGACTTGTAGGCCTGTTGTAAGGCACGTCCTCACCAGACATCACCGGCAACAACGTCGCCTATGGGCACAAACCCACCGTCGCTGGACCAGACAGGACTGGCAAAAAGTGCTCTTTACTGACAAGTCGCGGTTTTGTTTCACCAGGGGTGATGGTCGGATTCACGTTTATCGTGAAAGAATGAGCGTTACACCGAGTCCTGTACTCTGGAGTGGGATGAATTTGGAGGTGGCGCATCCGTCATGGTCTGGGGCCTTCACGAATGAGAGTTACACACAGCATCATCGGACTGAGCTTGTTGTCATTGCAGGCAATCTCAATGCTGTGCATTACAGGGAAGACATCCTCCTCCCTCATGTGGTACCCTTCCTGCAGGCTCATCCTGACATGACCCTCCAGCATGACAATGCCACCAGCCATACTGCTCATTCTGTGCGTGATTTCCTGCAAGACAGGAATGTCAGTGATCTGCCATGGCCAGCGAAGAGCCCGGATCTCAATCCCATTGAGCACGTCTCGGACCTGTTGGATCGGAGGGTGAGGGCTAGGGCCATTCCCCTCAGAAATGTCCGGGAACCTGCAGGTGCCTTGGTGGAAGAGTGGGGTAACATCTCACAGCAAGAACTGGAAAATCTGGTGCAGTCCATGAGGAGGAGATGAACTGCAGTACTTAATACAGTTTGTGGCCACACCAGATGCTGACTGTTACTTTTGATTTTGACCCCTCCTTTGTTCAGGGACACAAATATTCAATTTCTGTTAGTCACATGTCTGTGGAACTTGTTCAGTTTATGTCTCAGTTGTTGAATCTTGTTAAGTTCATACAAATATATACACATGTTAAGTTTGCTGAAAATAAACGCAGTTGACAGACGTTTCTTTTTTTGCTGAGTTTACTTTATTTACGTACGTATTCAGACCCTTTGCTATGAGACTCGAAATTGAGTTCAGGTGCATCCTGTTCCCATTGATCATCCTTGAGATATTTCTTCAACTTGATTGGAGTCCACCTGTGATACATTCAATTGATTGGACATGATTTGGAAAGGCACACACCAGTCTATATAAGGTCCAAAAGTTGACAGTGCTTGTCAGACCAAAAACCAAGCCATGAGATAGAAGGAATTGTCCATAGAGCTCCAAGACAGGATTGTGTCTAGGCACAGATCTGGGAAAGGGGAACAAAAAATGTATGCTGCATTTAAGGTCCCCAAGAACACAGTTGCCTCCATCATTCTTAAATGGAAGAAGTTTGGAACCACCAAAATTCTTCACGGAGCTGGCCGCCTGGCCAAACTGAGCAATCGGGGGAGAAGGGCCTTGCTCAGGGAGGTGACTAAGAACCTGATGGTCACTCTGACAGAGCTCCAGAGTTCCTCTGCAGAGATGGGAGAACCTTCCAGAAAGACAACCATCTCTGCAGCACTCACCAATCAGGCCTTTATGGTAGAGTGGCCAGACGGAAGCCACTCCTCAGTAAAAGGCACATGACAGCCTTTCTTTGAGTTTGCCAAAAGGCACTCACAGACCATGAAAAACAAGATTCTCTGGTCTGATGAAACCAAGATTGAACCCTTTGGACTGAATGCCAAGCGTCAGATCTGGAGGAAACCAGGCACCGCTCATCACCTGGCCAATACCATCCCTACGGTGAAGCATGGTGGTGGCAGCATCATGCTGTGGGAATGTTTTTCAGCGGCAAGGACTGGGAGACTAGTCAGGATTGAGGAAAAGGTGAACGAAGCAAAGAGATCCTTGATGAAAACCTGCACCAGAGCACTCAGGACCTCAGAATGGGGCGAAGGTTCACCTTCCAACAGGACAACGACCCTAAGCACAATGCAGCCAAGACAATGCAGGAGTGGCTTTGGGACAGTCTCTGAATGTCCTTGAGTGGCCCAACCAGAGCCTGGACTTGAACCTGATAAAAATCTCTGGAGAGACCTGAAAATAGCTGTGCAGTGATGCTCCCCATCCAACCTGACAGAGCTTGAGAGGATCTGCAGAGGAGAATGGGATAAACTCCCCAAATACAGGTGTTCCAAGCTTGTAGCGTCATACCCAAGAAAACTGTTGGTGGTTGAAGATATCCCTCTAGTGGTGTGGGGGCTCATCTTTGGCAAAGTGGGTGGCGATATATCCTGCCTGTTTGGCCCTGTCCGGGTGTATCGTCGTACAGGGTCACAGTGTCTCCTGACCCCTCCTGACCCCTCCTGTCTCAGCCTCCAATATTTATGCTGCAATAGTTTATGTGTCGGGGGGCTAGGTTCAGTCTGTTATATCTGGAGTATTTCTCCTGTCTTCCTGTGTGAATCTAAGTATGCCCCCTCTAATTCTCTCTCTCTTTATCTCTCTTTCTCTCGGAGGACCTGAGCCCTAGGACCATGCCTCAGGACTACCTGGCCTGATGACTCCTTGCTGTCCCCAGTCCACCTGATCAGGCTGATGCTCCAGTTTCAACTGTTCTGCCTGTGGCTATGGAACCCTGACCTGTTCACTGGACGGGCTACCTTGTCCCGGACATGCTGTCTTGGACTCTCTCTCTACCGCACCTTCTGTCAACCAACTCTGAATGATCGGCTATGAAAAGCCAACTGACATTTACTCTTGAGGTGCTGACCTGTTGCACCCTCTACTACCACTGTGATTATTATTATCTGACCCTGCTGGTCATCTATGAAAGTTTTAACATCTTGGAAATGTTCTTTTATAATCTCCACCCGGCACAGCCAGAAGAGGACTGAACACCCCTCAGAGCCTGGTCCCTTTCGTCCTAGGTTCCGGCCTTTCTAGGGAGTTTTTCCTAGCCACCGTACTTCTACATCTGCATTGCTTGCTGTTTGGGGTTTTAGGCTGGGTTTCTGTATAGCACTTTGTGACATCGGCTGATGTAAAAAGGGCTTTATAAATACATTTGATTGCTTGTAATCGTACTGAGTAAAGGGTCTGAATACTTACGTAAATGTGATATTTGAGTGTTCATTTATTTTTTAATGTGGAAAAACGGATTCTGCTTTATCATTATGGGGTATTGTGTGTCGATTGATTAGGGGGAAAAAATATTTAATCCATTTTAGAATAAGGCTGTAACGTAACAAAATGTGTAAAAGGTCAAGGGGTCTGAATACTTTCCGAAGGCACTGTATTTCATTAACCTTTAATGTGGTTGAGACCTGTTATAACATGTTCCTGAAAAGCTTATATATGTGTAATGAATGCTTTATGGCTATATAGTGTTGGGTTCAGATTTCTTGACTTATGAAATCATGAAATATACTTATTCATGTCACTGAGGGAGAGAATGGAATGTATAATGTTTACATTCTGTCAGGATGTGTTATCGTTAGCCTTCAGGGATCCTATGGGAGGAGGACAGACACAGTCTGGTACCAGTCACCATGACAGCAGTGATTTTGGTAGCATTGAGCACTTTGGGGCAGAGGTCAGGTCAGATGAAGTGAGGAAGAACAGATATCACTAAGGTTCTGTCTAGCAACAGGGATGCATTGGCTGTTCAGATGTGTAGGAGGAGACTCAGCAGAGGAGAAAGAGTTAAATAGCAGTGCTTGTGTGAATATGTTTTTTGTCTGATGCAGCTGTATTGACCCAATGGGTGAATAAATTTGGTGTAAGCTTTCATAGCGTCCGTCGTGTTCTTAGTCTGATAATTAGAACCTAACAATAGTCAAAGTAAATGTTACCAAATTATAGTTTTCACCTATACAGGCTATACAGTGTTTGTTTACAAACTTTGGTGTAAAACAAGGTAATATTTTGGGTTCTGATGTGGTACGACAGTTGAATTAAGCTCATGAGGCATTTCTAAGTTATATTCTTCAAGAATCAATGTGTACATATCATTCATTTCTATGTCCAAAAAGGAATGTAGCTACTGCAGATTGCCCCGTCAAAATGTTAAAACAACTTTTAAAACCTTCATACATACACACTTTATAAGCCTTCATTAGCCCTTTATAAGGCCTATATAGATGCTTCAGAAGTCATTCATAATCAAATGCCATATGAATGGTGCCAAAAGGGTTTTGATAGATTTGACAAAACAGATGTAAGGACCTTTTATATCACTCTTTATGTAGTATGACTTTGCTTATAAAGGATTCGTAAGACCTCTATGTAGGGATTATTAAAGCTCTAAAAAGCCTTTATAAGTTGAAACATGTTTCTGGTATACTTAAGTCAAGGTAGTTGGTGTCCTGTAAAAGTCAAGGTTATAAGGTTATGGGTAAACTATGCCTTTGTCCTCACAGCAGGCCAACCAAAATCTATATGAGGACATGACCTCCAGCCAGCTTTCAATTGGAATCTGTTGAAAAATGCTAATCAGTTTAATCAAACATCAGGCAATTTATTTTCTCCAAATCTTATTCCTACATGGCCATGAAAGAGGGTGAACCCCTTTTTCCATTGCTTTTAGGAGGCGTACTTTTATCCTCGTGAGAGTGGTGAGCACCACCGCCAAGCACTATACACTTCATAATTTTACGTCAAGAGAGCATATGAAACTCATTAATGAATTAGCGCTCATACTGCTGCTTTGCAGCTGTTATGGAAAACTTGAGCCTCTGCCCTAGATATGAAGTACTACATAGGTAGCAATTTACAATTCACACTACCTGTTAGCTACAATATAGTTCCATGCTGCATTTTACTTGATTTTAATATCATAAACTGGCACAGGAAAGGTATGTTCTTTTTTTGTTTTTTGACATCTGCATGTCTATATTCAACATAAGAAAAAATTGTCAGGAGAAAAGTATGCTTTCTGAGTGTAGATAAGTTTATGCATAGATCATAGATCTTTGCTCTTAGTATGATGGTAAACTTGATTACTGTACTGATCTTTGGTAAACTTGATTACTGTACGGATCTTTGGTAAACTTGATTACTGTACTGATCTTTGGTAAACTTGATTACTGTACTGATCTTTGGTAAACTTGATTACTGTACTGATCTTTGGTAAACTTGATTACTGTACTGATCTTTGGTAAACTTGATTACTGTACTGATCTTTGGTAAACTTGATTACTGTACAGGATATGGTTCCAGTTCTGTAAGTCCTTTCATATTTCCACACCCATACTCAAGTCCTCTCCACTTGATTACACTACAAGTGGGCACCATTTGTTTATTCAACTGTAAGTGTGTCGACAAATTCATTGGGGAAAATTTGAGGACTGTTCAATTAAGATAATTATTCCAATTCTATTTAATGACTCAAACCACTAGAGGATGTTTACTGGGAACTAAAATATGCTCAGTTGCTACGGACGTTAGCATTTGCAATAAAACAGCCCCCATATTTTGGGATAAACCCAAATGTAACATCTGCCCCAACTTCAGTGGGAGGATGAAATGTACGGCTTTCGTTGTTATGTAGTGTAGGGTTTGAACGAAACTAATATCTTTCCTCTGGTTACAAAGGAAAGACTTCACAAGATATTTATGAAAGACACTCTCTCATCCCTTTATTGCACTTTGGAGGAAGATTTGCTCCAATAAAGCAATGCCAGTATTTAAAGGCCACAACATGTTCACGAAGAATTCATCTTTGTATTGTAAACTGGTCTACACTTCTCGTGACCTCAGTCATCAGTAGAGATTAGTATCGAGTGCAAGTTGAACACCCCACACAGACCAATGTACTGTCCTTCCAACCATAAAGCATTTCAAAGCCTCTAATGGAAAAAGCTAGGAAAATATAGGACTTCAAAATGTCATCCGAACAGCGAGTTGATAAAGAGTTCATTGATAGATAACAATGAACAAATTGAGTTCATAAAAATTAGTGAAACAATGGTTATTTTGTCCCTGATATAGTTTAGGCAGAAAATGACACAATAGACTTTGTTACATGACTATTTACAAGAATAATGCTGATATTCAAAATTGAATTTATATGCCACTTTGGGCAAACATTACTGAGTCATTACGGGGTGTTTTTCCGGACACAGAATCAGACTAGTCCTGAACTAAAAATAACTTTTAATGTAGATTCTTCATTGAGCTTGATTTTTATTCCAGGCGAGGTTTAATCTGTGTCCGGGAAATCGCCCCTACAACTTCAAAGTGATAGTAAAGCTGGTACAAGCAAACAAGCAATATCAGCAAACGTGCCACATGTTTTCAGTTACTGAATTTCATGGTTCTTATGCAAGTATTCATACAGACACTCTTACCTCCTGCTTAACAGTTTCAGTGAAATCTGAGTCATACCACAAAAAACAACAAATGCCAAACCGCTAATGCAAAAACGCCTACTAAAAAATATACTGCTTCTGTAAGATTTATCCTGTTACAGTGACAGTCCCCTGTGAGGTAACATGTACTGTACTGTTTCATGGAAACAACGACCATGTGTCCTCTTAAAACATTTGTCAGATTTCCAGAAACATTTGCTTCATGGCATGAAGTCTAGCTCTTAGAAATGAACAGTACCCTAAAGGTCATGATTCAATCCACTAAGGGTCTATTCAATCAATTCTGGTAAGACAATTCTGCTCTAACTCAAAGAAATCAAACACCAACGTGGAACGAAGATATGTAGGGACTTTATCATTAAGCTAGACACTAGGTTAGAGAGACATTCACCTTTACAAATTACATGACAGATTATTCTATTTTCCTTTCTGATTGATGTTAGAGAGCATCTCAGGGAGGACTTGCTCCATGACTATCTTCATGGTCTGTTTCATACTCATTATGTTCTGACTATAAGCCACTTAACATGTAATATGCTTTAGCATCTTCAGTGGCAACCAGATCATTATATCAAAGTCTACACTTAGAAAAAAAGGGTTCCAAAAGGGTTCTTCGGCTGTCCACATAGGAGAACCCTTTTTGGTTCCGGGAATAACTTTTAGGGTTCCATGTAGAACCCTCTGTGGAAAGGGTTCTACATGGAACCCAAAAGGGTTCTACGTGTAACCAACAAGTGTTATTCAAAGGGTTATCCTATAGGGACAGCCGAAGAACCCTTTTTGGTTCTAGATAGCACCTTGTTTTCTAAGTCTACTCTCTGCAGATGTATGTATGTTAGAAACTGTGGCAGCAGGGATTACTTATGTTTGAGTACAATCTAGTCTAGAAATAGTAGACCTGGGCCTGTATCCACAAAGCATCTCAAAGTTGGAGTGCTGACCTAGGATATGTCCATATAATCTTAA
This sequence comes from Salvelinus alpinus, assembly GCF_045679555.1. NCBI lineage: Eukaryota > Metazoa > Chordata > Actinopteri > Salmoniformes > Salmonidae > Salvelinus > Salvelinus alpinus. Next base: position 11,928,431 of record NC_092092.1, read on the forward strand.
TGTTTATGATCAGCACTCCTACTCTGAGACACTTTGTGGATACAGGCCCTGGACTTATTAAGCATATTTAACACAAAGATTTTCTGCAAATAATGAAATATGATCTCCATCTGGCCCGCCTCATGAGCCCAGTTATCACACTGGCAGGAGTCATAAAGTAGGGAGAAAAAGCCTTTAGAGTTAAGTACCAGGTACTGTACTTAACACTCAGACATTAACCTCTTTTCCCTTTCCTTTTAAACTTGTGAAAAATGCCCTGAAATCCCTGGAAGGTAAATCCTGTTGGAGAAAGGGTACTATTAGCACCACTATGTACTCTACCCCGGGTGCCGATGACATGGGCGTCAATTAAGGCAGCCCCCTGCACCTGATTCAGAGGGGTTGGGTTAAATGTAGAAGACACGTTTTGGTTGAATGCATTCATATGTGCAACTGACTAAGTATCCCCTTTCACCCTTTCTCTCTAAGTGTGCTCTTTATCCGTTACAACATTAAAGGGAATTCTCTTGACATCCAAAACATCCAACTAGCATCCAACTGATTTGAATATCCATTCAGCAATGTCCCAAATAGCAATTAATACATTTTCGATGCATTTATTTTCTCCAAAAGTGTTGGATTCTGATGGGTGTTGAGTGAGTGGATGTTTGTATATTAAACTATGTAGTACTCACAGGCTTACCATCAGCACCAGCAGGACCAGCTTGACCTGGGTTCCCCATTGTTCCTGCTTCCCCCTGACAGAGAACACAGTATGTTATTGACTGGACCATTTTGATCTTTAAACAATACAATTGCACCACTTATGAAACCGCTGAACTACTCTGAAACTGTTTGTCTATTGCATGCTGCACCGATTTGGTTTTAAAACATGTTCTCTGTGAGGAGCATCAAACAGAAATGCTTTTTACCTTTCCTGGAAAAGACCTTTCAATGCTTTACAGACTTTATCAGTACGAAAGATAATTCTGAGTTAATGTCTCAGCAGGACATGTTGAGCTTTACTTGATTCAAGATGCCCTTTTTTACAATTCCAGGTAACATATCAGCCCCATAGGAGGCTGGTGGGAGCATATATAGGAGGACGGGCTCATTGTAATGGCTGGAAGGGAGTAAATTGAATAGTAAGAAACACATAACAATTATGGAAACAACATGTTTAACTCCATTCCATTGATTCCATTCCAGCCATTACAATGAGCCCATCCTGCTATAGCTCCTGTAGGTCCTCCCACCAGTTTCCTCTGATTCAGCCCAAAAGATCCATCTGCGAACCAGCCATGCTTGTAGCCTTTTGGATGTATTATTAAAACCTTTAAGAGCAATCTTTTCCTGTTGAAAAACTGGATTTGTACCCATGCGTAACTATGGCCTTATAAACACAAACATGTCTGCAACCTTGTGCATTTTTACAGAATAAAAGGTCCTGTTGCTGTGGTAAAATTGCTTAAAGGTGAAACGTTTTAGTTTAAGTTTTAACATCTTATAAATTCTTTGGCATATGCTCTGTGAACAATTAAATGTCACACAGCACTTTATTTTGTGGCCCATTTAAGGAAACTTTATTTTGCCTAGGAGCCAGTCTGTTTCTACTTTTAGTCAACTTGTCATTCTCTTGCCAAACAATCTGTAACTAGTCCCTTTTTCAATGGTTAATTATTTCCATCAATAAAAACGTTGGACTGTGGGGCAAGTCTTATTGATAACATCTTCCAACCACAACCCAATCACATGCATTGCTGTCACAGTGACGTACTGTAGGCACAAAGCCACATCCGTTTGAACCACATCTTTCTATTTGGCTGTACGTTCACGTCTTGGATGAATTGGTCATGCAAGTTGTGGGGAGACAAAACAATTTACGTCAGAAAACTGTTCAAAAGTGAAACGCTTTCAAAAGTGTATTTGATTTGCACAGCACCGTGTCCTGATGGAAGGAGTTGACACCTGATTTAGAAACTGGCAAGCGCTGTGATGTAACCCTTCTGACTGACCTTCATTCCTTGAAGACCAGGAGGTCCGGGAGGACAGGTACATGGTTCTGGAGTGGGGTCCACGTCTATGTCACCAGGGCCATTGGCACACTGGAATAAACAAGAAACACGCACACCATTCAGTAATGGCACGTGGCCAAATGACCAAATCGCCCTCTAGTGGCCTCATGGGTGGAAAGTTATTCATATTTTTCATGTTTCAATCTCAAACTTTTTTTTTCACTTATTTCTTCTGTTACGTATATAAAGTGTAATATTGGGATGCAAACTCAAAATTGAATACATTTCAACTCTATATCTGACATGGTACAGGTGTCTTTTAGCCATGTATGCCATGTGTGTACTTTTCTTTCAAAGTAGACTACCAAGAAACACTCTGCCTACTGCAGTAAAAGGTTTTAACATAGTGATCACTAAGCCATACTCTTGTCATATGGAAGACATACGAGCAATTAATCAATGATATGTCTGATTTCCTGCTAACAGACACTCAGACAACTGAAGCCAAGGGAGTGCATTCGGTTCAGGTCTCTTAGCAGCTGTATCATTTAGCATTTGGCAGCCTAGTAGCATTCACACAGCAGACATTTCCAGCAAAATGACTTTGCAAACATAGTTCTAGAGACAAAGGGCTATATTACATGTTTATAGCAAGAGACAAAAAACCTCGGCTGCATATTAGTACAAATATGTTTGCTTGCTTGACGCAAGGGAAACATATTACTTTGGACTTACCCTGAAATTAATCAAATGTAACTACAGGTATGTTCAACATAACATCATTACCATGTGATTACTTTTTTATTACCGGTAGCCTAGCGGTTAAGAGTGTTGGGCCAGTAACTGAAAGGTCACTGGTGCAAATTGTCAAGCCGGCAAGGTGGTAAAAATCGGACGTTTTGCCCTTGAGCAAGGCAGTTAACCCCCAACAACAACTGCTCCCCGGGCGCCTATGATGTGGACGTCGATTACAGAAGCCCCCCCGCACTTCGCTGATTCAGAGGGGTTAGCTAAATGCGAAAGACACATTCCGATTGAATGCATTCAGTTGTGCAATTGACTAGGTATCCCCTTTCTCTTCCCTATTACAATGTTGTAAGTATAGTTAGTGCTGTGTAGTTACCTGGGTATAAGGGGAAAATAAAAGAAAACTCCACCCAAAAACAATCTTTTAGTTTGTTTCATGAGTCCCTTGTTGATATTGTCACAAAATCTGTTGCATGTCAGCAACCACATTTTCAAGATACTGTATATAACTTTCAAAATACAGTTATACAGTCAGTATTTTGCATTATATGATGGTGTGTATTGCATCATATAATTGCTGGCATGCAAAACAAATTGGGATTATATCAACAATGGACTAATAAAACCAATATCAAAAGATAGAATGTTGGGTGGAATTTTCCTTTAATTGCACAACCCCTAGCAGATTAGTGATGGCAGGTAGCCTAGTGGTTAGAGCGTTGGGCCAGTAACCGAAAGGTTGCTAGATCGAATCCCCGAGCTCACAAGGTAAAAATCTGTTGTTCTGCCCCTGAACAAGGCAGTTTACCCACTGTTCCTAGACTTTCATTGTAAATAAGAATTTGTTCTTAACTGACTTGCCTAGTTGAATAAAGGGTAAATAAAAAATAAAAAAAGTGACACTGCAGAAGACCATAAAGTACAGTCTTACCTCTCGCGACGAAATTAAACGAGGGTTTACTTTGTAAGCGAGCAAAGCCATCAGCCAAAATACATACCTCGCCGTCCTGGAAATAAAAGGAGCGAGATTATGTCATGGAAGCGCCTGGAACCTGTAATCTCACACTAATAGACCAATTCGTTAAGACAATAACACTGGTTGAAGGTAAATGAGACAATGCAAGAGAGAGAGAGATGCTGGCATGCGGTTGTGTGTTTTCAGTGCCTCTCTCACCCTCTCTTTTTGTTTCTCCCAAACTGATATCCAGAAACCACATATGCAAAACAATGGTCTGGCATCGTGGGTTAGTAGTGAAAGCAATAGCCAAGCCAATGCAGCATTTGGCCACTGCTTCACAAACAGATTTGCTGTCAGACGGTAAAATAACAGTGAGAGCAATGTGCATGTGGCAAGCAGAGGTAAAGGCGCTCCACCACAGCACAGTAGAAAGCAGGATGAGGTTAAACAAGTGATACGTGAAATAATCTATAAAACACGGGTCATATATCGTGAATCATATTCCTAGGACCATTTGATTCAATGCACAACTGAAAGAGGAGAAAGAAGAAAGAAAAAGTAACGTTTTTTGACAAATTTCAACAGATTTAAAAATTAACATCGTATGGATTTTCCCCGATACTAAGTCATGGTGGTGGTATGGTGGTATACAGTATAGTGGTGCATTGTGATTATAAACAGGAATATATGTGATCCCTTAAAAAATGTTGTTTGGTTTTAATGTGGCACATTTATTACAAGGACAGATCCAAAAAGGTGGTTGTACTCACAACTCCAGGTATTTCACAGGCAGTCTCACGGTTGTTCTGCTCGGGGTCGCAGTAGATCCTGAGTTTCATAATCTCAAACTGTTAAAGATAAAGGAATTATCATAAGGTCGGGGAAAAAGCATTTCAACACTAACAAGTGGCTACTTTATCAGATAACAGTTTTAGAACGATTCATGAAAAGTCCCTCTCATCACCATACCAGGAAGTTATTTCTCTAGACTTAAGTGACACCTTCATTATATTTACGATAACTTGTAAGGATTTACTTGCAGGTCATTTTCAAGTTTTATGGGTTGAAAACAAATCCAGCAACATTCTGGGTTACACGTCTTAAATTAGCTTGGCCAAAAGTTGTTCATTTTAACACACATCATTATGATTGATTGCATGTTGAGGAAGTTTGGCACAGTACACCAAGTATCAACATGGCCAAATAAAGCAAAGACTAAATAAGACGTAGAGGGCAGAGAGGTTCTTCGTGGCAAGATTTTCTAATCCACTGAGGTCAGTATGTTTTAGAGGAAAATGCAGAATCTTGACTCTTCACATTCTACTTCTAAACAGTTAGACCAATAGCCGCTTAAATGCAATCCAATGTACAGATGTAGGATGTTAATTTGATCACAATGTTGAAGGAGAACTTTGCTAAACTTGTGGTGTATTTTAGGTTTTAAAAGGCTTCTAAAATGTGTAATTTCCCTCACAAAAGATTCATCAACCCCTACAAAAATGCCCATTAATTGTAATCCACATAATAATTCACATTTCCTGTTGCAGAAGGATTATTTTCTTTTTGTAGCAAACTGGCTCAAATTAAGATCCTACGTCTGTAAACGACAGTTGTCGTGCTCAAAGAAGCACAAATGCACGTTATTCGTTCTGAAAATGTTGTCTCCGGATACTTACTGGTACAGTTGTCTCTTTGCTGACATACTTTCCGATCTGGGTCTTCCCATTAATGAAGATACCAACAGGAGGTTCCAATAGCATGGTTTCAATTTCCAGGTCATCAACATACAGGGTAACATCCTGCTCAGTGACCAGTAGGCGAAGCTGGTGCCAGTTCTCATCAAATAATTTCTATTTGACAAGAAAAGAGGAGGAGGAATGATTATATATACAAAGGTCAACATGGTCTAGGAGAATTTAGCAACTTGCCTACTAGAGAGTGCAATGGATATTAAATTGTTGGGCAATCACAAAACATTGATAGGAAGAACAATGGAGAAACAAAGAATAAAGACAGCCTTAGAAGATCAGTTTCTTTTCTTTTTTGTTAAAATCACTAATCCATATGGTCAAAACATAAGAAATCAAAGGCTGCGTTTAGACAGGCACCTCAATACAGATATTTTTTAACTAATTGGTATTTTGACCAATAACATCAGATATTTTTACATCAGATATATTTTAGAGCTGATCTGATTGGTCAAAAGACCAACTAGTGAAAACAATAGAAGACATTTAACTCAGGCATGTCAAGAAGCCATTGTAAAGTAGGCCTCGGCTAGCACATGGCCAGTAGGAAAACGTTGGATGATTTCAAATAGTCTGATATGGTGACAGATCTCCAAGAAGTTTGATTATCTAACCATATTGAATCATTCTTTCAATTCACTACATTCCATTCTCCTCAAATGTCACAGTCTTCAACCCCCCCACATCCCAGTCCTTAGAAAGATAGTTATTTTCTCGAAAATGCTTTTTTGGAATATAATGTAGTTTGTTGTAATATCATTAGTGTGTGTAGTAAGAAACCCTATCACTGTTTTATGAGGACTCTCTGTGTTTCATGGACTGTAGAGACTGTACATCTGCCTCTGAGATTTTCATGATGATTGCCAGTTCTGGTGAGAAATGAATTAATGACTTAGCCAGACTATTTTTTTTCTCTTTTCCAAATTTGAGGTTTTCTAAATGCCACAAACAGGTCATGATTTAGATTTTCATTAAGGCTCGGTACAGATGTATCATCTTAATCATTCTTTTGTTGCTGAGAATTTCACTGTTTCACAGGAAATGCACATGAGCTTCGTGATTTACAAAAATTAATTGAAAACCTGCATTAACAGATGGTTATAGTAACAGTATTCCACTTTACATGTAGCCTCATTTTGAATAGCCTAACCACTGATCAAGCAGCATTATGGATTAAACGTTCAAATCCTGTTGCTGCAGGATTATTTTGCTGTGACAATACAATACAAGTCAAATCAAATCAAATTGAATGTCAAATGTGCTGAATATAACCGGTGTAGACTTTACAATGAAATGCTTACTTACGAGCCCTTTACCAACAAATGCAGAGATAAAGAGTAAGAAAAATAGCTAATAAAAATAGAAAATAGTAACACAACAAATACCAATAACGAGGCTGTACACAAGGAGTAACAGTACCTAGTCAATGTGCCGGGGTATGAGGTAGTTGAGGTAATATTCTCATGTACGGTACCAGTCAAAAGTTTGGACACACCTACTCATTCAAGGCTTTTTCTTTGCCTTGATGCAAAGCTGTCATCTTTGAAGAATCTCAAATATAAAATATATTTTAATTTGTTTAACACTTTTTCTGGTTACTACATGATTTCATATGTGTTATTTCATACTTTTGATGTATTCACTATTACAAGAAAATAGTAAAAATAAAGAAAAACCCTTGAATGAGTAGATGTATCCAAACGTTTGACTGGTACTGTAGGTAGGGGTAAAAATGACTAGGCAATCAGGGTAGTTAATAAAAAGAGTACCAATAAACAGAGGTCAAATGAAGATCTGACATCTGTAAAGTACTATCATGTCATGTGTCTGTTTTGGTGATTTGGAAGACTCATGGTGTTGAGGTACCTTGGAAGGTTCTTGTTGGAAGACCACTGTCTGAGTATCACCTGGTGCTACACTGGTTGTAGTGAACTTGACATTGCGTTCAAATCCGTTAAGTGTGACAGCCATTTGTGGTTTCCCGTTATTGGTCTGTACCCTCCATAAGTCCCACTCTTCCCTGAGCAGAGACCCCTTGTACCTCAGTGTGGACACAAAGACGTAGGACGGAGGCAGGCCGTCTGGAAACAAGTTCCTGTGGGCCAAAATGAAACAACCAGTCAATCACATCACCATGAAACAACCAGTCAATCACATCACCATGAAACAACCAGTCAATCACATCACCATGAAACAACCAGTCAATCACATCACTATGAAACCAGAGTGATAAAGTAGACATGGCAATAGTGACACTCGTAGGAAAGGTTATCATTTTTAGCTCACAATCTGTGGATACTACACGATTAGAAATGTAAAATAATGATGTAAAACATCACAGCACAATTGAAAAATATATGGCACATGGAAACTAAACGAGGGTGGTCTATGGTGATAGGTGGGATGGGCTGAGAGTGGCTGAGGGTTGGGATTAAAGAGATTATGTTTGGTAATGTATTATTCTTATGTGAATGCTTTATATAAAAGTACCATGTATGTAAAATGTGCATGTAAAATGTGTATGCAAAATATATATGAAAATGTATTTATAAAATGTATGTACACTACCATTCAAAGTTTGGGGTCACTGAGACATTTCCTTGTTTTTGAAAGAAAATACAATTTTCTGTCTATTAAAATAACATCAAATTGATCAGAAATACAGTGTAGACATTATTAATGTTGTAAATTACTATTGTAGCTGGAAACGGCTTATGGAATATCTACATAGGCGTACAGAGGCCCATTATCAGCAACCATCACTCCTGTGTTCCAATGGCACGTTGTGTTAGCTAATCCAAGTTTATCATTTTAAAAGGCTAATTGATCATTAGAAAACCCTTTTGCAATTATGTTAGCACAGCTGAAAACTGTTGTACTGATTGAAGAAGCAATAAGTAAGTAAGTAAGTAAAATGGCGCCGGAGAGGATGGCAGATGTTTTACGTGCCCCCAGCCGATTGTGTTTTTTTGTTCGTTTATTTGTGTTATTTGTAACTTATTTTTTTACATTTTTTGTACATAATATTGCCGTTACCGTCTCTTATGAGCGAAAATAACTTCTAGACATCAGGACTGCGATTACTCACGACGGACTAGCAGAATTCTCTTTTTCCTTTCACAACTATGACGAGCCCGATGCGAAGGATACACTGCTTCCTCGAGAACAGGCCCCGATCCCGTGACCTGCGTGAAGAGGAGGCGGAAAAAGAGGGGGTGAAGGTCAGGCTGCCTTCTGAGAATTCATAGGAGATCGAATAAACCCCCACTTCCCTCCATTCTGGTAGCAAAGTGCAATCTTTGGACAATAAACTCGACGAGTTACGAGGAAGATTAAACTACCAACAGGACATTAAAAACTGTAACATCTTATGCTTCACGAAGTCGTGGCTGAACGACTACAACATCAACATACAGCTGGCTGGTTATTCGATGTACCGGCAGGATAGAACAGCGGCGTCTGGTAAGACAAGTCTATGTATTTTTGTAAACAACAGCTGGTGCACGATATCTAAGGAAGTCTCGAGCTATTGCTCGCCTGAGGTAGAGTAGCTCATGATAAGCTGTAGACCACACTACCTACCGAGATAGTTTTCATTTGTATTCTTTGTAGCTGTTTACATACCACCACAGTCAGAGGCTGGCACTAAGACAGCATTAAATGAGCTATATTCCACCATAAGCAAACAAGGAAACGCTCACCCAGAGGTGGCGCGCCTAGTTGCCGGGGACTTTAATGCAGGGAACCTTAAATCCGTTTTACCAAATTTCTATCAGCATGTTAAATGTGCAACCAGAGGGAAAAGAACTCTGGTCCACCTGTACTCCACACACAGAGACGCATACAAAGCTCTCCCTTGCCCTCCATTTGGCAAATCTGACCATACTTTTATCCTCCTGATTCCTGATAACAAGCAAAAATTAAAGCAAATTAAAGAAGTTGTCAGAGGAAGCTGATGCTAAGCTACAGTACTGTTTTGCTAGCACAGACTGGAATATGTTCCGGGATTCCTCCTCTGATCAGTCATTGGCTCAGTCATCAGTCAGTCATTGATCAGTCATCAGTCACTGATCAGTCAATAAGTGCATTGATGACGTCGTCCCCACAGTGACTGTACTTACATACCCCAACCAGAAGCCATGGATTAGAGGCAGCATCCACACTGAGCTAAAGGCTAGAGCTGCCGCATTCAAGGAGCGGGATTCTAACCCGGAAGCTTATAAGAAATCTCGCTATGCCCTCCGACGAACCATCAAACAGGCAAAGCGTCAATACAGGGCTAAGATCGAATCATACTACACCGGCTCTGATGCTCGTCGGATGTGGCAGGGCTTACAAACCATTACAGACTACAAAGGGAAGCACAGCCAAGAGCTACCCAGTGACACAAGCATACCGGACGAGCTAAACTACTTCTATGCTCGCTTCAAGGCAAATAACACTTGAGTTCAGCAGCTATTCCGGAAGACTGTGTTATCACGCTCTCTGCAGCCGATGTGAGTAAGACCTTTAAGCAGGTCAACATTCACAAGGCCGTAGGGCCAGACAGATTACCAGGACATGCACTGCAAGCATGCGCTTACCAACTGGCAAGTGTCTTCACTGACATTTTCAACCTCTCCGTGTCCGAGTCTGTAATACCAACATGTTTTAAGCAGACCACCATAGTCCCTGTGCCCAAGAATACTAAGGTAACCTGCCTAAACGACTACGACTATGTTTATAGCCATGAAGTCCTTTGAAAGGCTGGTTACGGCTCACATCAACATCATTATCCCAGAAACCATGACACAAAAGTGGTTGGCCTAATCACCAACAACGACAAGACAGCCTATAGGGAGGAGGTTAGAGACCTGGTCGTCTGGTGTCAGCGTGATCAAGTCAAAGGAGATGATTGCGACTACAGGAAAAAGAGGACCGAGCATGCCCCCATTCTCATCGACGACCTGTAGTGGTGCAGGTTGAGAGATTCAAGTTCCTTGGTGTCCACATCACCAATAATCTAACATGGTCCAAGCACACCAAGACTGTCGTGAAGAGGGCACGACAAAACCTATTCCCCCTCAGGAGACTGAAAATATTTGGCATGGGTCCTCGGATCCTCAAAAGGTTCTACAGCTGCATCATCGAGAGCATCCTGACTGGTTGCATCACTGCCTGGTATGGCAACTTTTTGGCCTCTGACCGCAAGGCACTACAGTGCGAATGGCCCAGTACATCACTGGGGTCAAGCTTTCTGCCATCCAGGACCTCTATACCAGGCGGTGTCAGAGGAAGGCCCTAGAAATTGTCAAAGACTCCAGCCACCCTAGTCATAGACTGTTCTCTCTGCTATCGCACGGCAAGTGGTACTGTAGTGCCAAGTCCAGGTCCAAGAGGCTTCTAAACAGCTTCTACCCCCAAGCCATAAGACTCCTGAACATCTAATCAAATGGCTACCCAGACTATTTGCATTGTCGCACCCCACACCCTCTTTACACCTTATCAACAATACTAGAACAGAGAAAGCTGGCTCTAACCAGAATAGAAAGAGGAGTGGGAGGCCCCAGTGCACAACTGAGCAAGAGGACAAGTACATTAGAGTGTCTAGTTTGAGAAACAGACGCCTCACAAGTCCTCAACTGGTGTTTTGCAGGTACTATTTAATGAAGCTGCCAGTTGAGGACTTGTGAGGTGTCTGTTTCTCAAACTAGACACTCTAATGTACTTGTCCTCTTGCTCAGTTGTGAACCGGGGCCTCCCACTCCTCTTTCTATTCTGGTTAGAGCCAGTTTGCGCTGTTCTGTGAAGGGAGTAGTACACAGCATTGTACGGGAATTTCAGTTTCTTGGCAATTTCTCACATGGAATTACCTTCATTTCTCAGAACAAGAATTGACTGACGAGTTTCAGAAGAAAGTTCTTTGTTTCTGGCCATTTTGAGCCTGTAATCGAACCCACAAATGCTGATGCTCCAGATACTCAACTAGTCCAAAGAAGGCCACTTTTATTGCTTCTTTAATCAGTACAACAGTTTTCAGCTGTGCTAACATAATTGCAAAAGGGTTTTCTAATGATCAATTAGCCTTTTAAAATGATGAACTTGGATTAGCTAACACAACGTGCCATTGGAACACAAGAGTAATGGTTGCTGATAATGGGCCTCTGTACGCCTATATAGATATTCCATAAAAAATCTGCTGTTTCCAGCTACAATAGTCAATTACAACATTAACAATGTCAACACTGTATTTCTGATCAATTTGATGTTATTTTAATGGACAAAACATTTTGCTTTTCTTTCAAAAACAAGGACATTTCTATGTGACCCCAAACTTTTGAACGGTAGTGTATATGTAGCAGAAAGGCTGTAAAAAAATACATTAAGATATTTGTCCTCTGAAGAGGGATGGTTAATAAAAAAATAAAAAAAAAATATTGACACGGCCACTGGCATGGCACATACTGAGGTACGGGGGGGCATGAGATTTGGGGTCCCCCAACCCCCCCCCAAAATCATCATACCATGAAAGAAATGTTCCGAATTACAGGAAATTAGCTTTATAACTACAACATTTTCTCTCAGCAATGTGTAGAATGTCAGGAAATTAGCTCAGAGACTCTTGAAAGTCAGGACAATCGTTGTCCGACAGGGAAACTGTATTTTTATAGTTAAAAAATATGATTTTGTTGTGTTATTTTTATTTGAGCTTAAAATGTACATTTATGAGAATCTTAGAAGGGACGAGATTTGTTTTAGGAATTCTCTAAACACTTTCGAAATGCCTTTGTCCGGAGCAAAGGACCCCAATTTCAAACTCTCCAAAAAAGTGTTTAAAATCCTAAAAACTGGCAATGATGGTTATTAACTAGAAAATGATCTTATTGAGTTTCATCTCTGACTTTAAAACCCCCTCCCATGTGTCACAAGGTGATGTCATTTTGGATATTGAGTAGCTCCCTGTGTGTATAAGTTAGAGACATACAGTACAATTTATTGTATTGGCTGCAGCTCAATCCCCTCTTTCCGGATATGTAAAGTTTTCACTTAAACCATACAATGGGGCTTTTGAAAGTGGCCTTTTTATACACGAGGGGATCCAGACAAGACAATCGCAACAAATCTGTCTGTAAAACCCAAACAGTGTGAGTTACAAACTAATGAGCTTCAGGGAAGTTGTCTGAAGGTAATCCAGTACCAGGCTGCAAAAAATGTATAGGTAAAATGTGCCAAAAATAACGTGACCAAACATGGGTCTAAGTTTTCTCATTCAAATCTTGTTCGTTATTATTTATTTTTTGACTGTCTTTTTTGCCATTTATTAATGTGTAGTTCATTGTGTTTCTATGGGCTGTAGCAATAAACGTCAAATTCAATATTATATCAAATATGTTTTTGATATAGGCCTTTAAACACTTGTTAGATAATAATTGTAAAAATAAAATGCCTTTTATGGTGTCTGATGGTTGGCATGAAAACATATAGAAATTGGAGGTTGTTCCTTTACATGCTGTTATACTGTAGCTGATACTTTGGTCTATCAAAATATGTTTTTTTTTTTGTTTTTTTTATTAAGACAAATATTTGTGGAAAGAAAGTTGAGATTCTCCTGTCTTTCAAGAATCCCTGAGCTATAAAATAGCAAAAAAAAGATATACCTCATAGCCAAAATGTGTAAAATAGCATGAGATTAGCTATAAATCTGCACATTTTTCTCTCTGCCCACATGAAAAACAGGGGGCCCAGTGAAACTGCGCTACGCCACTGGACATGGCATGGTGTTTTAAGCTTACGTCGTGCTTTCACTCAGGTCAACGCGAGATGTCACCTGGAAGGCTTTGGAGCCATAGAAAGAGCCTTGAGTTTTTTTGACCTTTTTGGCCAAATTAAGATACTGTAGAATATCGAAGCCCTTCACATCACCGTTATCGACTGAGATACTGCTTGGACAAACAGTCTCTGAAATAAAGAGAATGAGAGAATTTAGAACACAGCAGAGTACGTATTTTTGTGTGACTGGTTGAACATCACAAACACACTTTCATATAAGTACCACCATCCTCTTTTCTGGTCTGGCTGCATGTTAATTTGACCTGGAAACCGAAGTGTCAAATAATCTGTTGTAAAAGACATTGGAATGGATCACTGGACATTTTGCAAATATCCAGGCTGTCTAAAGAACATCCCTCCAATTGGGAAAACCAGACCGAATTTGACTATTACACCCACACCTTAATCACGCATCTTAATTATTACAGTAGGCTGTTCATTTACATGGGATCAGGCATCCTTATTGTTTTTAAGTGGATACAACGACTCAAATAGGTCCAATTTTCCAAACTGTTGTTTTATGCTTGGTTCTGGGAGTTGTTTTTGCTCTTGTTATGGATGAAACCCTTTTGTTTTAAATAGCTTCGCTAACCTTTACTTCACTCTGAAGCATGAACCAGTATCTGGGCAAAGGAGATGAGGAATATGACGAGATCGCCTCTCTGCACAAAACGCTACCATTCAAGCTACCATTCACCAGCTCTGCAAGCGTCAAAATGTCAGAATTACTAACCAAATATGCCTGCGCAGCCAGCAACAATTGTAATTTACTGCCGTTACGCCATGTATGTTCCTTCGAAAAAGATCTAAATAAAAATCTACAAGCATCCCAAAAAGATCATTATGTATTGTTTCTTACCAGAAGGTGCCTCTTCCGGTCAAAAACAATAGATAGCTGTTTTGTTGTTGTTGCTTGTTGATTTTTATTTAGGCCTTGGGCAGAGAGCAGATCACATCATATCATCATCTCCTTTGCCCAGATATTGGGTCACCTGAAGCATTACCATCAAATTGACATTACTCTCTTGGCACAGTTTGGCTAGTCATCCACAGTCATCAGCTTTAGAAAACATTTACATTCCCAGTCATTAGATCTTGAGAAAACATTATATTTCAAGACATTTCTTGGTTTTGAAGAGCTTCAATGTTTGGCAATGTGCAAACATGTTAAATGAACCGAAGAGTCCTTAAAGGCCCTCTCCTTCATTTTAGCGAACAACAACAAAAATGATAGCCCCACTTGGTTTGTTATTAAGCTGAGGGATAGGGCTTATGACGGTCCCCATTTTGTCATCACAAAAATGCCTACCTTCACACAATTTCTGCCTTATGGTCTCACGGATCTTGGAAATAGCTTTATAGTCATCAACGTAAAACACGTAGTTGGAGGAAGGCTTGTTTCCAATAGCATTCAACTCTGCCTCTTCTGTCTCAGATCCCACACCAATGGCAAAGATGATTATTCCTCTTCTCCTGGCTGCCTCTGCTGCAGCTTTCACCTCATCTTGTGACTTCCCGTCTGTTAGGACCACAGCGATTCTAGCAACGCCCTTTGGGCCTCGCTCAGACAGGTTAAACAGTTTGTCGCTAGCAAACTGTATGGCTGTCCCAGTCCTTGTGTTTCCTCCCATGTAGTCAATGGATTCCATGGCTCTAATGAGATCCTTGATATGAAGGTGCTTCCCTAGTGGAATATTTATGATTGGATCATCACTGTATTGGACCACTCCGATCTGGGTGAACTTCTGTCCGATGTTAAAGCTTGTGGTGATGTTGACTAGCCATCGCTTGACTATTTCAAAGTTCACATCAGCTACACTCCACGAGCCGTCTAGGATAAAGACCAGATCGCTTGCAACAGTCTTACAACCTGTAAGAGACATGAGACACATGAGTGGTGTTACACAGCCTTGAGAAAAAACATTAATGCAGAGTATTCACTTCTTCTAAAGGAAGGGCCTTTACCAATACGGTTCATAGAGAGCTTTCCTGAACATCCATTCTGTTTTTATAGTAAACCTGAGAGATAATGGACACCATGCAATGGAAATGTGTCACACATAACGATGAAGACAGAAGCACTCTTACTGAATCTCATGTCCTCATCTTGTGCTGTACAAGACAAGTGAAGGAGCATGAAGCACACACACCGCAAGACACAATGCATGGATCTTGTTTTGCAACCCATGATGCTGAAGTACCAAACTCCAATTGTGCCCCTATAGGGAAAGGGAAACAACACATGCATTGCTGAGATTGTCGTTACAATTGCTCATATCAGTTAACCAATCAAATAACTGCAGACCGTTTTTCTTACTTGTCACTGCTGTTACTTGAATTGCATGCAATGCATATCTTAATATTGAAAGTAGACATATCTGTGACAAAAGATGGAGGGTCAGTATATTGCATTTGTTGTAAACAACATAAAGCAAATTAAGTATGTGTTAGTGGCAATGAAACATGGAAGAGCATTCTGAGGTCTCTCTCTCTCACACTCGCTCTCTCTCACACACTCGCTCTCTCTCACACACTCTCTCTCTCTCACACACTCGCTCTCTCTCACACACTCTCTCTCTCTCACACACTCGCTCTCTCTCCGTGTGTGTGAGTACTCAGAATTGTTTTGATCATACTTCTTTGTTTCCCTCTGGCTTCTTTAGGAAACTGTATATTTTATTGCAGTTTCCAGCCGGTGAAAGTTAGAAACTGCAGACATTATAAAAAGAAGCAGCTTTAAATGAGGAACAGATATGTTCCATAGAAAGCATTTGTGGAAGGAAGGAAGGACCTTTAGTCAGCTCAGTCAATCCATCCGATCAACCTTAAGCAGTGGGTTTTCCTAAGACAATGACCAGACTTGGATAGATCAATTCTGCAATGACCGAGATCTAACCCTGATCCACCATATGTAACTGTGCAGTCGGTTTGTTGTCACAGCCATAACATGACTGTATTTTTCCACTCCCTGACCTGGGATTTGCGGCACAGCTCGTTGAGGCTCCAAACTGCCATGGCAGAGCCGGCCATTTTGTTCCGGTCTTTCCCCCCAAATCCGTCCAGAGCACTGGGGGAGGTCGATGGAGCAGCAGCGTGACATGAGCAATTTGGTATGGTCAGTGCTATCCGGTATCCTTGGGACATTCCTACCATAAACCTTAACCTTAACCCCTACCCTTACCCTAACCCTAACCCTAACCCTTACCGTTTTAAATTTCAACTTCAATGAGGTGACGTCAGAGTTGGGACTTCCCAATGATCCCAGATAGTAAAGACCCATTCGGTATTACCCCAAACTGGATATTTCTACATTTCTGCTAAAGCCACATGGAATTCATTTATGGCGTCAGACAGTGAAATTCCAGCTCTGGACAGTGACCAAACACATGTAGTCATGACGAATGGATGGCAACCATTGTCCAAGACACAAAGAGACCTGGTTGTGATTGGACAACACAGTTAAAGCAACACATTCCGGAATGGGCTACATTAAAGCTTGATGGAGTAGGCACCACCTGAGAATGCATGCCACAAAATTCTCGAAAATAACCCATGCACTTGTTTTGCAGGTCATTGCAGTGCCCTTAACCATATGTTTATTTTTATTTTGTATGACCCAGTCATTGACCTCTGACGTTATTGGAGCAGTGCAGACACTTTATAGCTCTCCATCTTGGTCAAGATGACGGGTCGCTGGTATGCAGTTTATTACTGCATACCCCCACCCCCCACCCCGACTAGAAAAACACGAAACAATATCCATCATAAAGATCAAAACAATTCTGACATAAAACCCGTAACATGACTTCCAAATTCTATTCCAGACACCTTATTTATTATTATCGAGACGGAATTATTAATCTAGTTTGCAGCAATAGTTTGTAAAATATTTATGTCATGCCTGGTGGGTTGCATCCAACTGGACATGGGAGTCAGGAAGCTCATGTTGAACAGCTGATTCCTCCCACTTTTCCAGAAAAGGTACTACCAACAGAGTTAACCTGTTCGTGGTTCGAGCCGGAAACACAAACTTATATAGATGATCACTTACGGATGTTCTGGTTCCTTCATCTGCTTCTTACCCTAACCTTTTTGGTTGCTATGTTCTTCTGATTCATGGAGTTGTTGTTAGGGATACATTTGAGATGTTGTTTTCACAAATCCAAAGCTACTTGGGGAAGTTAATGTGCACCTACTAGAATAGCGATTTAAACATTAGCACCTGCTGTCTTAAATGACTGTGTTTAATATGTCAACCATTGCATTTTGGACTGAACTGCTTTAAATAATGCAATTAAAAGTTATTCCATCCCAAAATCAACAGCTGCTGTTCAGCATGTACTACAACCAATGATTTAAACAGTATGTACACTAGCTGACTGACTAGCTGTTTGGAAGCCACTCCGCCACCATTGTAAAAAATATTTTGGAAGCTATATAAATACATTTATTTTTACACCTTCATTTGTTTTTGCCACCTTTATTATAAAATGTATTACGTTAGCTAAACAGAAAAAAATATATATTTAGAAATATTCCTTAAAGTATAGCTTGTTGCTTTCCCCACTACAAAAACAAAAATACTGCAGTAAAAAATGTCTATATTTCCACACTGAGGTTGGAATAATAATTTGAAATTCAGTCAATTATGATAATGCCCTTTTAGTGTAAGAGCTGTTTGAATATACCGCCTGAAATGTCGGCCTGTTTTGATGGGAATTCCAACGCTCTCTGCCAATAGATAGTTTTTCAGTTATCCCTCCCCTCTCAGACCACTCCCAGACAGTCCTAGCTAAATTCTTGCTTGAGAAATTGCTCTTTGCTAAGAAGCATTTTTTTTGTTCATGACCATATTAATAGAAAACAATCACAGTAAGTTATTAATTGTTACCCTGAAATGATTTGATATTGAGATACAAATGGCTGCATTGGACCTTTAAATACATGTAATTTTGTCCTTAAAACATTGAATTGAAATACTGTAGAATTCCATTCATTCCTGTGGCAGACTGGTCGTTTCAAAGCCTCTCTTTGGCCAATACATAGCATCAGCAATCCAGGGTTTATATACATCATTGACTACAACTTTGCCAAGGTAAGGGGAACGTTAATTACTGCCAAGTTCCTCAGGCACCAAGGGAAAAGCCAAAACATTATATTAGCTCTCCCTTGAAATCAAATCAAATAATCAAAACCATGAACCCATATCATCACAGTAGACTAAACCACTTGGAGCCTGGGAGGGGTATATTATCATCCAATATGTTCCTATTTTAGAATGAGCTACAGGCTAGGGGTTTACTTTTGGGATTGCCTAACTTTTGTTTTATATAAATCTGTCACACTCACAGAAACTCATGAAAGCAATTTATGCAAACCCCCTGATCTTGGTATTTCTATGGATTTTGTTCCCTCAACTTTTTGTTCTGTTTATGAGAGGAGACTGAGTCGAGCGCCAACCAGAGTTCAGTTAAATAATTCCATTCATTCTTTGCATATGACAGAGGCACAAACAAGGGACTGATAACTGCTCCTAATGTCTTCAGTATGCTACCTGCTGTCTGCCGCTGCAGCCGCTCAGATCATAGCAATCTAAACACTAGTAGATTATCACATCTATTGAGACATTGATAAAGCACAAAGCTTCAGTGAAAGCTACAACACACTAAAACACACTCAAAAACCAGAATGATCTGAAATTGTACTGAAAGTTCATACTCAGTCTAAATCCCAAAAGGATCCAACAGGTACAACTTGCTTTACAATGCATTAAACAAATGAATAATAAACACATTTCAAACAAGAAACAATCTGTTTCCTAATTTAAACATGAATCATTCTTTAGCATACCGTAGATAAAAGTATTGGCATCAAAGGCCCTTGCAGACCCAAAATCAACAAGTGTACAAAATGTAGTTTTCCAAAAATGGCAAAAGCAAACCCCCCAACCCCCCCCCCCCCCCACAAAAAAAGTTACCAGAGGTTAGTGTTGTCCGAGTGTCAGTGTCCCCTGTCACCTTCTCATATGTGTCCTGTGGCCATAACCGTGGCACGGTCTAGGTAGAAGAAGAAGCTGTGTTTGGGGAAGAAGTTTCAGCACTGCACCAAATGTTCCTCCTGTGACTGAAAGCCTGCCCTTTCCATTCACTTTCCAGTTCTCTCTCTCTCTCTCTCTCTCTCTCTCTCTCTCTCTCTCTCTCTCTTTCTCTCTCTCTCTCTCTCTCTCTCTCTCTCTCTCTCTCTCTCTCTCTCTCTCTCTCTCTCTCTCTCTCTCTCTCTCTCTCTCTCTCTCTTCCCCTCTCTCCCCCTGCCTCCCCTTCTCACTTTCTTCCCCTCTCTCTTGCTCTCCCCCTCTTCCCTTTCACTTTCTTCACCTCACTCCCTCCCCCTTCTCTCTACCCCTCTCTCTCCTCCTCTTTCTCTCTCTGCCTCTCTCCCTCTCTCTCTTTTCTCTGGGTCTTCTCCGACTATTACTGACCAACAGCCACTCTTAATTATCCAGGCTAAAAGAGAGAGACAGATAAGAAATACTGAGAGAGACAGCCTCTTTCTGTCAGTGCCAGGAGAAAAATAGTAGTCAAAAGGACAGGATTGTGTGTGGGGGCTGAGGGTATACACATGAAGTCCTGAGGGTTCCAGGAACCAGGGTGGGTCCTAGATAAAGCTACAGGCTTTCACATGCTGGGACCAAACCTCGGGTTTGGTAACTGGCGTTCTGTTCCGTTGTTTTTCATATTCCGTTGTTCTCCATATCTCCATCTGCCCATTGTCATTTTCCTATTGTGTGCTCATGGAAAGGGTTTACCAAGGTGGACAGCAGTAGATCATGTTGTACAAGTGAGCAATGAACAAGGTGCATAAAATGACTGTGATATGGTACCGTTCCTAGTAGCCTAGTCTTACAGCTGAAACTCGTCAAAAATGTCCAACCAAATCTGATATCAGTTGAGAATGTTGTTGTAGACTTCAGTTTGTCATATTTCTTTGAGTTTCATAACTCTGCAGCATCCTGCATCAACTAATGACTCCATTTTGGCTTTCTGTACCTCAGTATTGCAATGATTAACGGGGGCAGTTTCAGCATACAGGCTGAAATACTCTCAGGGCAGCCCAGAATACACAATGTTAGGCCTTCACAATGTAATTCTCATGAGAATAAAAACACACATTGTACACATCAAGATCATTTCACAACCTGACCTAAGGGAACCAAAAATTCAGTATAATAACTAAGATACACATGAAATGCTGTCCAGATGCTGTAGGACAGGGTTTCCCAATAGGCGGCCCACGGGCCGAATTTGGCCCGCTGGTGATTTTATTTGGCCTCCCAAGTTTTCTGAGCAATTGTTTTATATATTTTTGGACATAAAATACTGTAGAAACACCAGAAAATCAGCTCCAAGTGATTTTGAATTTGGAAGTCTGTTCCAAAGTATTCCCATGCATAATAGAGAGATAGATGTGGTCGTTTACAAATGTAAGCTGGGTTTGAAATGATTACGTTTAGTCAAATATTACATTATTTTTGGGCTTCTTGCGGTCAATTTGCAGTCTACAAATTATGTGTAATTATGTTCTGGCCCCGTGACCATCCGCTCCAGAAAAACTCTAGTTGACGATTGTAACGGCAGCCTTCCCTCTCTTCACGAGAAGAGAGGGTGTAACAGGGATCGGACCAACACGCAGCGTAGCCAGTGCTCAACATGTTTAATAAAACGATAAACAGTGAACACTTACAGCGAATACAAAATAACAAATGTGGCAAACCGATACAGCCCTATCTGGTGCAGAGAAAACACAAAGACAGGAAACAACCACCCACAAACCCCAACACAAAACAAGCCACCTATACAGTGGGGCAAAAAAGTATTTAGTCAGCCACCAATTGTGAAAGTTCTCCCACTTAAAAAGATGAGAGGCCTGTAATTTTCATCATAGGTACACTTCAACTATGACAGACAAAATGAGGAAAAAAAATCCAGAAAATCACATTGTAGGATTTTTAATGAATTTATTTGCAAATTATGGTGGAAAATAAGTATTTGGTCAATAACAAAAGTTTATCTCAATACTTTGTTATATACCCTTTGTTGTCAATGACAGAGGTCAAACGTTTTCTGTAAGTCTTCACAAGGTTTTCACACACTGTTGCTGGTATTTTGGCCCATTCCTCCATGCAGATCTCCTCTAGAGCAGTGATGTTTTGGGGCTGTTGCTGGGCAACACGGACTTTCAACTCCCTCCAAAGATTTTCTATGGGGTTGAGATCTGGAGACTGGCTAGGCCACTCCAGGACCTTGAAATGCTTCTTACGAAGCCACTCCTTCATTGCCCGGGCGGTGTGTTTGGGATTATTGTCATGCTGAAAGACCCAGCCACGTTTCATCTTCAATGCCCTAGCTGATGGAAGGAGGTTTTCACTCAAAATCTCACGATACATGGCCCCATTCATTCTTTCCTTTACACGGATCAGTCGTCCATCATCCCCAAAGCATGATGTTTCCACCCCCATGCTTCACAGTAGGTATGGTGTTCTTTGGATGCAACTCAGCATTCTTTGTCCTCCAAACACGACGAGTTGAGTTTTTACCAAAAAGTTATATTTTGGTTTCATCTGACCATATGACATTCTCCCAATCTTCTTCTGGATCATCCAAATGCTCTCTAGCAAACTTCAGACGGGCCTGGACATGTACTGGCTTAAGCAGGGGGACACGTCTGGCACTGCAGGATTTGAGTCCCTGGCGGCGTAGTGTGTTACTGATGGTAGGCTTTGTTACTTTGGTCCCAGCTCTCTGCAGGTCATTCACTAGGTCCCCCGTGTGGTTCTGGGATTTTTGCTCACCGTTCTTGTGATCATTTTGACCCCACGGGGTGAGATCTTGCGTGGAGCCCCAGATCAAAGGAGATTATCAATGGTCTTGTATGTCTTCCATTTCCTAATAATTGCTCCCACAGTTGATTTCTTCAAACCAAGCTGCTTACCAATTGCAGATTCAGTCTTCCCAGCCTGGTGCAGGTCTACAATTTTGTTTCTGGTGTCCTTTGACAGCTCTTTGGTCTTGGCCATAGTGGAGTTTGGAGTGTGACTGTTTGAGGTTGTGGACAGGTGTCTTTTATACTGATAACAAGTTCAAACAGGTGCCATTAATACAGGTAACGAGTGGAGGACAGAGGAGCCTCTTAAAGAAGAAGTTACAGGTCTGTGAGAGCCAGAAATCTTGCTTGTTTGTAGGTGACCAAATACTTATTTTCCACCAAACTTTGCAAATAAATTCATTAAAAATCCTACAATGTGATTTTCTGGATTTTCTTTTCTCATTTTGTCTGTCATAGTTGAAGTGTACCTATGATGAAAATTACAGGCCTCTCTCATCTTTTTAAGTGGGAGAACTTGCACAATTGGTGGCTGACTAAATACTTTTTTGCCCCACTGTATATGATTCCCAATCAGAGACAACACAAAACACCTGCCTCTGATTGAGAACCATATTAGGCCAAACATAGAAACAGACAAACTAGACACACAACATAGAATGCCCACCCAGCTCACGTCCTGACCAACACTAAAACAAGCAAAACACACAAGAACTATGGTCAGAACGTGACAACGATCCCTGCTGTAGGAGAATGCATTGTGTCAAGCACGATCGTCATCTCTTCGAGGAAAAAAGGGGTTCACGCTACTGATACAAATCAAATTAAATGGTATTTGTCACATGCGCCGAATGCAACAGGTGTATATCTTACAGAGAAATGCTTACTTATAAGCCCTTAACCAACAATGCAGTTTTAAGAAAAATACCCCCCCCCCCAAAAAAAAAATATTTATTTAAGTAACAAATAATTAAAGACCAGCAGTAAAATAACAATAGCGAGGCTATATAGAGGGGGTACCAGTACAGAGTCAATGAGTTGGGGCACCGGTTAGCCAAGGTAATTGAGGTAATATGTACATATAGGTCGAGTTATTAAAGTGACTATGCATAGATAATAACAGAGAGTAGCAGCAGCGTAAAAGAGGGTGTGGTGGGCGACAATGCAAATTGTCTGGGTAGCCATTTGATTAGATGTTCAGAAGTCTTATGGCTTGGGGGTAGAAGCTGTTTAGAAGCCTCTTGGACCTAGACTTGGTGCTCCGGTACCGCTAGCAGAGAGAACAGTCTATGACAAGGGTGCCTGGAGTCTTTGACAATTTTTAGGGCCTTCCTCTGACACCGTCTGGTATAGAGGTCCTGGATGGCAGGAAGCTTAGCCCCTGTGATGTACTAGGGGCATTCGCACTACCCTCTGTAGTGCCTTGCGGTCGGATGCCGAGCAGTTGCCAGACCAGGCAGTGATGCAACCCGTCAGGATGCTCTCGATGGTGCAGCTGTAGAACCTTTTGAGGATCTGAGGACCCATGCCAAATCTTATCAGTCTCCTGAGGGGGAATAGATTTTGTCGTTCCCTCTTCATGACTGTCTTGGTGTGCTTGGACAATGTTAGTTTGTTGGTGATGTGGACGCTAAGGAACTTGAAGCTCTCAACCTGCTCCACTACAGCCCCGTCGATGAGAATGGGGGCGGTTTCGGTCCTCCTTTTCCTGTAGTCCTCAATCATCTCCCTTGTCTTGAACACATTGAGAGAGAGGTTGTTGTCCTTGCACCACACGGTCAGGTCTCTGACCTCCTCCCTATAGGCTGTCTCGTTGTTGTCGGTGATCAAGCCTACCACTGTCGTGTCATCTGCATTCTTGTGACCTGATGTAATGATGTAATGAAACACTGCTTACATTTTTGACGTGATTGTGCTGTGATAGGGGGGCATCTAGAGCCAAATTTATACCTGGCGCTTACATGCACCCTTGATTTGGCCAGCATTTTCAGAAATATGGTGTTTTATATGGTAGGATCACCAGCCGATGGGTCAGAAGTTCATCAATCACAAATGATGACGCCATTGTAGCGTACTATTGAATTTGTATTATTTTCTCACTGTAACAACATGGCTGTATTCTGTAACAACTGAAATGGCAGTGTAAAGACGGAAAGTGCATTCCCAAACTTGACCAAACATGTTACATTTTGATGACCTCACAGCTTTAAGGGTCCCAATGAAAATGTTTAGGTACTTTGTCTAATGAACAGGAAACTACTGACACAGCAAAGGCATCATCACAGTCATCCTAAAGGAAAACACTGGAAACTCAACAAGCACCATTATTAGCAATTGTAACAAGTATTAATGTTATACCCATCAAACATAAACCCATCATTCAATTGCTTGAAAGTTGAACCAACATACTACTATATTTCAGCTGCTCAGAACACTCCAATGTCGCACAGAGAGTTTCTTTAAAAAGTCCATTAGACATGTTCTTGTTCTGAAGCCAAGCAGCAGAGGCTTCCTGAATCAGACCTGAGAGACCCTGTGTCTCGGCACACCCTTGTGGTAGAGCGCCCACCTGCTGACAATCTTCTGGCAACTTAGTTCCACATTTGACGAATGGATAATCTGTGGTTTACACTGACGGATGACATTTAAATGGGAACACCTGGAAAACTAGAACATCTCTGGGAGTCCTGTCATTCTAGCTATCGAAATGTGAAATTTACAGCTAGGAGCATTCTGGATGATTTGGAGGCCCTAGCCTAGAGGAAGAACCAGGGAGAAGGGAACATTGTGAGGTTAAGGGTTTCTAGGTCACACAAGGGAAATAGCAGGGATGCATGAAAGACATACATGTATGATTATGCAATTAGCTTGGTTTCCCCCCCCCAAAAGTTATATGTATGTGTATGCATGTGTATCTTTCGGAGGGGTGGGTTCAAAGCGGAAGTCAAATTTCATTTGGACCTTGTGTGCTATTGACCAATAAAGTGATCTTCATCTTAATCTTGATTTTGTAAATGTAGCCAAATTACTTTGAATATAGTTGTATCATATCATATGTGTATTTTTCAAATAAATGACAAACCTTAAACATTAGTGAGGACCTACTATCTTTACATACTGTAGCCTATAGTATACTTGGGATGGAAGGGCTGGTACACCAACTGTAGTATACCCTGTAGTATACAGTTGGCTGGTACACCAACTGTAGTATACCCTGTAGTATACAGTTGGCTGGTACACCAACTGTAGTATACCCTGTAGTATACAGTTGGCTGGTACACCAACTGTAGTATACCCTCTCTCTCTTTGGACGACCACTTTTCCATCTTGAAGGTAGACTCAGCGATATGACTTACATGCAGAAAGTAAACAGCATACTGGGTCAATTTCCACAACAACTAAGAGCGTTGAAGTGCGATGCTCAAATTCTCTGCTGTTTTGGATACCGGGGACCACCCATATGTCACTTCCGTCACACAGCATTGTCGCCGTGCTGCTGTGCTGTTTGTTGCTGCTTGGCTACCTGCCAAACTTGAGCTTTTTACTATTAAAAGCCGTTTAATCAAACTTCGCATTTAATACATTTCCCAAGTCTTAGTTTTGTCCAGTAAGTACAGGTAGTACCAACTGTCAGCATGCTCAACCGGTGTTGCTCATTCAACCGATAGAAACTTTCAACCAGTTTTCCCCACTAAGCAAGGAATCTGAGTCAGAGCCTTCTCAGGTCTTTCCTCTACCCATTATGGGGTCTGAGCCTCCCACCATTAGCTCTGACAAATTGAAAACCCTAGTCATTGGCAACTCCATTACCCGCAATATTAGAATTAAAAAGAGTCATCCAGCGGTCAAACATTGTTTATGACGGGGAAGGGCTACCGATGTAAAGGCTAATCTGACGATGGTGCTGGCTGAGGATAAAACTGGTGAGTGTAAAGAGTATAGGGATATTGTTATCCACATCAGCGCCAAAGATGTTAGGATGAAACAGTCAGAGGTCACCAAGCTCAACATCGCTTCAGAGTGTAACTTAGCCAGAAAGATGTGTCAGCATCGAGAAATTGTCTCTAGCCCCCTCCCAGTTAGGGGTAGTGATGAGCTCTGCAGCAGACTCGCACAACTCAATCGCTGGTTGAAAACTGTTTCCTGCCCCTCCCAAAAGATTGAATTTGCAGATAATTGGCCCTCTTTCTGGGACTCACCCACAAACAGGACCAAGCCTGGCCTGCTGTGGAGTGATGTACTCCATCCTAGTTGGAGGGGTGCTCTCATCTTATCTATCAACATCTGGTTACACTAGTTACCATATCCCCCGCTCATCCCGCAAAGGCGGAGGTGTTGCTAACATTTATGACAGTATATTTCAATTTTAAAAAAAGAGTGTTTTTTTCTTTTGAGGTTCTAGTCATGAAATCTATGCATCCTACTCAATCACTTTTTATATCTACTGTTTACAGGCCTCTTGGGCCGTATACAGCGTTCCTCACTGAGTTTCCTCAATTCCTATCGGGCCTCGTAGTCAGGCCAGATAATATTCACGTTTTTTTACTTCAATATTCACATGGAAAAGTCCACAGACCCACTCCAAAAGGCTTTCGCAGCCATCATCGACTCTGGGTCTACCCTGGGTCTAGTATTTTCCCTTGGAATAGATATTGTGGATCTAAATGTTTTTCGTCATAATCCTGGACTATCGAACCACCATTTTATTAAGTTTGCAATCTCAACAAATAATTTGCTTAGACCCCAAGCAAGGATTATCAAAAGCAGCACCATCAATTCTCAGACAATCTAAACATCCCTAGATGCCCTTCCAGACTCCATCCACCTACCCAAGGATGTCGTGGTACAAAAATCAGTTAACCCCCTAGAGTCGATTTCCATGGCCCCGCTGAAATCTAATTAGCATAATAAAAACATCCCCATCAAGATCCATCAGTTTAAGCTAAAGATCTGCATTGGATGCATCTCAATCTACCACACGCGCCGATGTCGCACTTCCGCATCCGCGGTAAAAGGTGGCAAAGCTAAAGTGGTGTTTGTCAGACCATGAGACATCCCAAAAATCGGTCTTTTCACTAAATTGTCTGTAGCATCCGAATGGTTCGGCCTACAAACTACCCCTCTATGGAAAGACGAAACTCACAAACATGATGGTGTTCGTCGTTTCGTCGTCTAGGACGCCCACAAGCCTCACAAGACTAGTCTGAATGTCCCCTGGTACCAGTTTAAAAACAAATGGATGTACAGTATATGGACCAAGTTTAGTGTCAAAACTAAGGGGCTAAATGCATGTCAAAAATAAATAAAATCTCTCAGATATACAGTGCATTCAGAAAGTATTCAGACCCCTTCCCTTATCCACATTTTGTTTTGTTACAGCCTTATTCTAAAATGGATTAAATAAACACAAATCCTCATCAATCTACACAAAATACCCCACAACAAAAAAACAAAAACAGGTTTTGGAAATACCTTATTTACGTAAGTATTCAGACCCTTTGCTATGAGACTCGAAATTGAGCTCAGGTGCATCCTGTTTCCATTGATCATCCTTGAGATTTTTCTTCAACTTGATTGGAGTCCACCTGTGGTAAATTCCATTGATTGGACATGATTTGGAAAGGCACACACCTGTCTATATAAGATCCCACAGTTGACAGTGCATGTCAGAGCAAAAACCAAGCCATGGGGTCAAAGGAATTGACCGTAGAGCTCTGAGACAGGATTGTGTCGAGGCACAGATCTGGGGAAGGGTACCTAAAAAATGTTTGCAGCTTTGAAGGTTGCCAAGAACACAGTGGCCTCCATCATTCATAAATTGAAGAAATTTAGAACCACCAAGACTCTTCCTAGAGCTGGCCGCCCGGCCAAACTGAGCAATCGGGGGATAAGTGCATTGGTCAGGGAGGTGACCAAGACCCCGATGTTCACTCTGACAGCGCTCCAGAGTTCCTCTGTGGAGATGGGAGTACCTTCCAGAAGGACAACTAAAGGCCTCTCAGACGATGAAAAACAAGATTCTCTGGTCTGATGAAACCAAGATTGAAATCTTTGACCTGAATACAAAGTGTCACGTCTGGAGGACGTGTAAAAAGCAGCATTCCCCAAGTGAGGATGGCCTTCACTTCAGAAGTGATGAGTTTGTGAACTTCTTCCATAAAAAGATCATGAACATTAGAAAACAAACTCTTCTTTGAATATATGTATTTCTTCAAAACTCAGTTGTTCTGAGTCTGCAACAAACTTCCATGAAATTGTATCAATAGAGACACTCAAGTTTTTTTATCCTGTATCTTTCGACACATTCACAAAAATAGTCATGGCCTCTAAAACTTCCAGCTGTCTACTGGAACTTATTCTAACTAAACTACTGCAAGAGACACTTCCTGTTGAACTTAATACATTGCTCCCTGTGTACCAAACTCACTAAAAGTGGCTATTATAAAGCCTCTCCTGAAAAAACCAAACCTTGACAAGGATCTTTTTTTTTTTTACTATCGGCCTATATCGAATCTCCCATTCCTCTCAATAAAAAAAGCTGTTGCTCAGTAACTCACTGCCTTCCTGAAGACAAATAATGTATGTGAAATTCTCCAGTCTGGTTTTAGACCCCATCATAGTACTAAGATCACCAACAACGATGAGACAGCCTATAGGGAGGAGGACAGAGACCTGGCAGTGTGGTGATAGGACAACAACCTCTCCCTCAATGTGAGCAAGACAAGGGAGCTGATCGTGGACTATAGGAAAAGGAGGCCCAAACAGGCCTCCATTAACATCGAAGGGGCTGAAGTGGAGCGGGTCGAGAGTTTCAAGTTCCTTGGTGTCCACATCACCAACAAACTGTCATGGTCCAAACACACCAAGACAGTTGTGAAGAGGGCACGACATACCTTTTCCCCCTCAAGAGGCTGAAAAGGTTTGGCATGGGTACCCAGATCTTCAAAAAGTTCTACAGCTGCACCATCGAGAGCATCCTGACGGGTTGCATCACCGCCTGTTATGGCAACTGCTTGGCATCTGACCGTAAGGCGCTACAGAGGGTAGCGCGTACAGCCCAGTACATCATTGATGCCAAGCTTCCTGTCATCCAGGACCTATACTCTAGGCGGTGTCAGAGGAAGGCCCTAAGAATTGTCAAAGACTCCAGTCAACCAAGTCATAGACTATTCTCTCTGCTATCACACTGCAAATGGTACCAAAAGGCTCCTTAACAGCTTCTACCCCCAAGCCATAAGACTGCTGAACAATTAATCAAATGGCCACCCGGACTATTTATTTGACCCCCCACCCCTTTATTTTTACACTGCTGCATCTCGCTGTTAATTGCCTATGCATAGTCACTTTACAAATTACCTCAACTAACCTGTACCCCAGCACATTGGCTCAGTACCGGTACTCCCTGTATATAGCCTCATTATTGTTGTGTAATTTTCTTGAGTTATTATATTTTTTAAATCTAACATATTTTTTTCACTTTAGTTTATTTAGTAAATATTTTCTTAACTCTATTTATTTAACTGCATTGTTTGTTAAGGGCTTGTAAGTAAGCATTTCAAGGTAAGGTTGTAATTGGCGCATGTGACAAATAGAATTTGATTTGATTTGAATGTGATAAATTACATTTTAATGGTGTCAGACCAAGGCTCTGCATCTGTCGTCGTGCTCCTAGACCTTAGTGCCTCTTTCAACACCTTCGCTCAATACATTCTTTTGGAGAGATTGAAAACTGTAAATGGTCCCCTTTGTAAAAGTTCTTGCCTGTTTTTGATCTTATCTATCGGAAAGATATAAATTTGTCTTTGTAGATGGTATTTCCTCTGACAAATCAATGGTAAGTTTCAGTGTTCCTCAAGGTTCCGTTCTGGGACCACTATTCACTATATATGCTACCTCTTGGTGATGTCATTCAGAAACACAAAGTCAACTTTCACTGCTATGCAGATGACACACAGCTATACATTTCAAGGAAACTTGGGAAGCCCCAAAATAGCCTACCCTGGTAGCTTGTGTATATATGGAGTGTTCGACTCTCTTTATTTTGATCATTTTCAGTATAATTAATGATATCAATGAGATCATATTATTTTTGGCCTCCCGAGTGGCTCAGCGGTTTAAAGCGCTTTATCGCAGTGCTTGAGGTGTCACTACAGACCTGGGTTTAATCCCAGGCTGTGTCACAACCGGCCGTGACTGGGAGTCCTATAGGGTGGTGCACAATTGGCCCAGCGTCGTGAGGGTTTGGCCGGGGGTGCTTTACATGGCTCATTGCATTCTAGCGACTCCTTGCGGGCTGGGTGCCTGCAGGCTGCCTTTTGGTCGTCAGTTCAACGGTGTTTCCCCCGACACATTGGTGCTGCTGCCTTCCAGGTTAAGCGGGCAGGTGTTAAGGAGTGTGGTTTGGCGTGTCATGTTTCGGAGGACGCATGACTCGACCTTTGCTTCTCCCAAGCCCTTTGAGGAGTTGCTGCGATGAGACAAGATTGTATCTCAATTGGATATCACGAAAAAGGGGGGAAAATATCCCAAAAGAAGATCAGATTATTTTCCTCAGACATTTTGGAGTCCTTGTACAATAACACAGGTTAATTTTGTTCTGTTGGCTTGTTAATGTAAGATCCACGGAGCCCATTCCAACGGTTCTTCGTGGTTAACTGAGGTCGAAATAAAGCATCTCCCTGTCACGAATACCACCGAAGGTGGCTCCCCTTCCTGTTCAGGTGGCGCTCGGTGGTCGTCGTCACCGGTCTACTAGCTGCCACCGATCCCTTTTTCCTTTTCGTTTGTTTTTGTCTAATTGTTTTCACCTGTTCCTTGTTGGGGTTTTGGGATGGGTGTTATTTAAGTTCGTTTAGCCCGCTGGTGTTTGTGCGGGCTTGTTGTTATTTTGAAGTATGTGGTGTTTGTGTTCTTTTGGGTTTTCGCTGTCCGGGTTTTTTTAGTAACTAGGGTTTTGGGTTTGTTGCACCTGTGTTTTGGGCTTCACTCATGATTTTAACTGGTTACTAGCCGAAAGGACATTAAAGCGTTTTTCCCGTCTACCTTCTGCTCTCTGCGTCTGACTCCACACCCATCACTCTCCAGACGTTACACTCCCTCCCTTTAAAACTTTATTTCACTACCCTCACTTTGAACCTTACCATAGCAAACCAGCTTCTTTCTGTTGGCACTGTGCATCGGTGGAGCGGTAGTGGTTTATAATTCCATGCAATAAACGGCAATTAACATGATCACTTGTGCGGTTGCCCACAAAGATTCGTGTGATGCGTTTCTGAGGCGAGTGATCAGACTGACGGAGAGACTCCGGAGTGGAATAATAACAAGACTTTCCATGGAGAGAATTGGCCAGGACAGAACAGAACATCCTCTGAACTGAAGCAACACTACAGAAGAGAAAGATGCAGGCCGGGAGGCTGCAGGCCGGGAGGCTGCAGGCCTGCATCCACAGCCGAGGTGTCATCAAGAGGATGGGAGAATAGGATGGCCACCTAGGTGGGTCTCTCATATGGAAGGAAAAACCCACAGACAAGAGCCAGGAAACACACTGTAAAGAAGTACATGGAGACAGAAGAGATCCTTATGTGGTACCCCACAGGACCTGTTTCTGTCTCCATTCACTGGGCCTGGTATTTGTAACAGAGAATAGTGCATAGTAATAGCAACCCACAGTGGAGTAAAATTCTTAAGTAAAAATGTTTGAATGTACTGCTTAAGTAGTTTTTTGGGGTATCTGTACTTTACTTTACTATTTATATTTTTGACAACTTATACTTTAACTTCACTACATTCCTAAAGAATGTGCTTTTTACTCCATACATTTTGAATGCTTAGCAAGGACAGGAAAATGGTCCAATTCACACACTTCTCAAGTGAACATCTCTGGTCATCCCTTCAGCCTCTGATCCGGCGGATTCACTAAACACACATGCTTCGTTTGTAGATTATGTCTTGGAGTGTTGGAGTGTGCCCCTAGCTATCGGTAAATTAAAAAAACTTGAAAATGGTGCCGACTGTTTTGCTTAATATAAGGAATTTGAAATGATTTATAGTTTTACTTAAGTATATTTTAGCAAATACATTTACTTTTGATACTTTAAGTAAAACCAAATACTTTAAGACTTTTACTCAAGTAGTATTTTCCTGGGTGGCTTTCACTTTGAGTTATTTTCTATTAAGGTATCTTTACTTTTACTCAAGTATGACAATTGGATACTTTTTCCACCGCTGGTAACCCATGCTCATGTTAACTTACACTCAGGAAAGAGAAGAAGAAGAATGATTGTTTTGTTTTGTTCATTTTTTAGTGGGTAGATCAGCTTTAATATTGCAGATAGATTGTGGCTTCTAACAATATATTTGTATATAATTTCCAATATTTGTATATATATATTTTGTAAATACAGTATATATATTCTTTTAAATATATATATTTTAAAATATGTATTCCTTCTTTATTATTTTCCCCTAACCCTACCAGCCCTCCCCTAATTGGAGTAAACTAATGGACAACAACACTTAGGCTTCTGCTTCCAGCTTATACCTACTATATACATTTTACGGACAGTATATTTTACATTAGTTATCTTCTGTTTGTTTTTAGTTCCAGCCTTCAGCTACCCTCAACCCCTCCCATCTATCGCTGAAGACCATCCAGTTTCGATTTCTAGCTGCCATATATTTTTCTATATACAGTGGGATGAAAAAGTATGTGAACCCTTTAGAATTACCTGGAGTTCTGCATAAATTGTTCATAAAATGTTATCTGATCACAACAATAGACAATAGACAACAATAGACAAACACAGTCTGCTTAAACTAATAACACACAAACAATTTTTCATGTCTTTTTTAACACACTGTGTAAACATTCACAGTGTAGGTTGGAAAAAGTACAGGTTGACCCTCCTTTGGCAGCAATAACCTCAACCAAACGTTTTCTGTAGTTGCGTATCAGACCTGCACAACAGCCTGGAGGAATCTGGACCATTCCTCTTTACAAAACTGTTTCAGTTCCACAATATTCTTGGGATGTCTGGTGTGAACCAATCTCTTGAGGGCATGCCACAGCATCTCAATGGGGTTGAGGTCAGGACTCTAACTGGGCCACTCTAGAAGGTGTATTTTCTTCTGTTCAAGCCATTCTGTTGTTGATTTACTTTTGTATTCTGGGTTGTTGTCCTGTTGATCACCTAACTTCTGTTGAGCTTCAATTGGCAGACAGATAGCCTTGCATTCTCCTGCAAAATGTCTTGATAAACTTGGGAATTCATTTTTCCATAGAGGCAGCAAAGCAGCCCCAAACCATGATGCTCCATCCACCATAGTTTATAGTTGGGATGAGGTTTTGATGTTGGTGTGCTGTGCCTTTCTTTCTCCACACATAGTGTTGGGTGTTCCTTCTAAAAAACACAATTTCAGTTTCATCTGTCCACAGAATATTTTGCCAGTAGCACTGTGGAACATCCAGGTGCTCTTTTGCAACCTTCAGACGTTTTTGGACAGCAGTGGCTTGTTCCACAGTGTCCTCCCATGAACACCATTGTTGTTTAGTGTTTTACGTATTGTAGACTCGTCAACAGAGATGTTAGCATCTTCCAGAGATTTCTGTAAGTCTTTAGCTGACACTTAGGATTCTTCTTAACCTCATTGAGCATTCTGCGCTGTGCTCTTGCAGTCATCTTTGCAGGACGGCCACTCCTAGGGAGAGTAGCAACATTGCTGAAATTTCTCAATTTATAGACAATTTGTCTTACTGTGGACTCACTTTTACAGATAATTTTGTAACCTTTCCAGCTTTATGCAAGGCAACAATTCTTAATCTTAGGTCTTCTGAGATCTCTTTTGTTCGAGGCATGGTTCACATCAGGCAATGCTTCTTGTGAATAGCAAATTCAAATTTTGTGTGTGTTTTTTATGGGACAGGGCAGCTCTAACCAAAATCTCCAATCTTTTCCAACCTACACTGTGAATGTTTAAATGATGTATTCAATATAGACAAGAAAAATACAATAACCTGTGTGTTATTTGTTTAAGCACACTGTCACGTTCCTGACCTGTTTTCTGTTGTTTTTGTATGTGTATGATGGTCAGGGCGTGAGTTTTGGGTGGGCAGTCTATGTTTTCTGTTTCTATGTTGGTTTTGGGTTGCCTGGTATGGCTCTTAATTAGAGGCAGGTGTTTTGCGTTTTCCTCTAATTGAGAGTCATATTTAGGTAGGGTGTTCTCACTGTTTGTTTGTGGGTGATTGTCTCCTGTTTCGTCCATGTCTGTACCATACGGGACTGTTTGGCTGTTCGTTCGTTTTGATGTAGTCTGTTCCTGTCCGTGAGTTCTACGTTTAGTTATGTAAGTTCATGTTCAGGTTTCGTCTACGTCGTTTTCTTGTTTTGTAATTTTGTAAGTGTTTTGTTTTCGTGTTGCCGTCGTATTCAAATAAAGAGATGGCTTATTTCCCTACTGCTGCGTATTGGTCCACTGATCCTTCTCTCCTCTCCTCATCTGAGGAGGAGGAGGACAACAGCCCTTACAGAATCACCCACCAAACTAGGACCAAGCGGCAAGGGAAAGCTCAACAGAGCAACCAGGACTCCTGGACTTGGGAGGAGATCCTGGACGGTAAAGGACCCTGGGCTCAGCCAGGGGAATATCGCCGTCCCAAGGCAGAGTTGGAAGCAGCGAAGGCAGAGAGGCGCTGGTATGAGGAGGCAGCGCGGCGACGCGGTTGGGAGCCCGTGAGTCAGACCCAAAAATTTCTTGGGGGGGGGCACACGAGGAGTGTGGCAAAGCCGGGTAGGATACCTGAGCCAACTCCCCGTGCTTACCGTGGAGGTAGAAGGCGTCGTACTGGTAAGACACCGTGTTATGCGGTAAAGCGCACGGTGTCCCCAGTACGCGTGCTTAGCCCAGTGCGGGCTATTCCACCTTGCCGCACTGGGAGGGCTAAGTTGGGCATCGAGCTGGATGTCATGAAGCCGGCCCAACGCATCTGGCCACCAGTGCGTCTCCTCGGGCCGGCATACATGGCACCAGCCTTACGAATGGTGTCCCCGGTTTGCCAGTATAGCCCAGTGCGGGCTATTCCACCTCGCCGCACTGGCAGGGCTACGGGCACCATTCAACCTGGTAAGGTTGGGCAGGCTCGGTGCTCAAGAGCACGTGTCCTCCTTCACGGCCCGGTATACCCGGTGCCACCTCCATGTACCAGTCCTCCGGTGGCAGCCCCCCGTACCAGGCTGTCTCTCCGGGTTCTCTCTCCAGCTGTTTCCTCCTCTCCAGCGCAGCCAGTGCCTATACCACGCACCAGGCTGTCTCTCCGTCTCCTCCCTACAGAGCCGTCCAGCCAGGACCTGCCAGAGCCGTCCAGCCAGGACCTGCCAGAGCCGTCCAGCCAGGACCTGCCAGAGCCGTCCAGCCAGGACCTGCCAGAGCCGTCCAGCCAGGACCTGCCAGAGCCGTCCAGCCAGGACCTGCCAGAGTCCGTCCAGCCAGGACCTGCCAGAGTCCGTCCAGCCGGGACCTGCCAGAGTCCCTCAGCCGGGACCTGCCAGAGTCCCTCAGCCGGGACCTGCCAGAGTCCCTCAGCCGGGACCTGCCAGAGTCCCTCAGCCGGGACCTGCCAGAGTCCCTCAGCCGGGACCTGCCAGAGTCCCTCAGCCGGGACCTGCCAGAGTCCCTCAGCCGGGACCTGCCAGAGTCCCTCAGCCGGGATCTGCCAGAGTATCTCAGCCGGGACCTGCCGGCCCTTGTCCCGGTGCTGCCCCTTATCCCGGTGCTGCCCCTTATCCCGGTGCTGCCCTTTATCCCGGTGCTGGTCTTTATCCCGGTGCTGGTCTTTATCCCGGTGCTGGTCTTTATCCCGGTGCTGGTCTTTATCCTGATGCTGGTCTTTATCCTGGTGCTGGTCTTTATCCTGGTGCTGCCCCTTGTCCCGGTGCTGCCCCTTGTCCCGGTGCTGCCCCTTGTCCCGGTGCTGCCCCTTGTCCCGGTGCTGCCCCTTGTCCCGGTGCTGCCCCTTGTCCCGGTGCTGCCCCTTGTCCCGGTGCTGCCCCTTGTCCCGGTGCTGCCCCTTGTCCCGGTGCTGCCCCTTGTCCCGGTGCTGCCCCTTGTCCCGGTGCTGCCCCTTGTCCCGGTGCTGCCCCTTGTCCCGGTGCTGCCCCTTGTCCCGGTGCTGCCCCTTGTCCCGGTGCTGCCCCTTGTCCCGGTGCTGCCCCTTGTCCCGGTGCTGCCCCTTGTCCCGGTGCTGCCCCTTGTCCCGGTGCTGCCCCTTGTCCCGGTGCTGCCCCTTCTCCCGGTGCTGCCCCTTCTCCCGGTGCTGGCCGTTCATTTAGGGGGTTTTAGTTGGAGGGTGGTCATTGGGAGGGGTATACAGAAGCGGGGAGTGACTATGGTGGTGTGGGGACAGCGTCCGGAGCCTGAGCCACCACCGTGGTCAACTGCCCACCCAAACCCTCCCCTGGACTTTGTGCTGGTGCGCCCGGCGTTCGCACCTTGAGGGGGGGGTTCTGTCACGTTCCTGACCTGTTTTCTGTTGTTTTTGTATGTGTATGATGGTCAGGGCGTGAGTTTTGGGTGGGCAGTCTATGTTTTCTGTTTCTATGTTGGTTTTGGGTTGCCTGGTATGGCTCTTAATTAGAGGCAGGTGTTTTGCGTTTTCCTCTAATTGAGAGTCATATTTAGGTAGGGTGTTCTCACTGTTTGTTTGTGGGTGATTGTCTCCTGTTTCGTCCATGTCTGTACCATACGGGACTGTTTGGCTGTTCGTTCGTTTTGATGTAGTCTGTTCCTGTCCGTGAGTTCTACGTTTAGTTATGTAAGTTCATGTTCAGGTTTCGTCTACGTCGTTTTCTTGTTTTGTAATTTTGTAAGTGTTTTGTTTTCGTGTTGCCGTCGTATTCAAATAAAGAGATGGCTTATTTCCCTACTGCTGCGTATTGGTCCACTGATCCTTCTCTCCTCTCCTCATCTGAGGAGGAGGACAACAGCCCTTACACACACTGTGTTTGTCTATTGTTGTGACTTAGATGAAGATCAGATAAAATTTTATATAAAATGTATGCAGAAATCCAGATAATTCCAAAGGGTTCATATACTTTTTCTTGCTACTGTATTTTGATTGTATTTTGCATATGAGTGAAAGACAGATTTCCCAACAGAAGCACATCAAACACAATTGTTGATGAATTCTCAAACGTGAAAACAGACCTGTTGATGTTGTGAAAGTTATGATTAGTTTCCGTGTTTGTCTACAATCATAACCATATGTTTCCACTTAAGGTATACAAGCAAACATCTTGTGAAACATACAGGCAGTGAAAAATCTTTCATTACAGAATGAAAATAAAATGCATGGAACTCATTAATTAAAAAAGTCTCAATCTACCAGATATAGAATACTGCACGCAGCGATAGCTGTCCAGGCCTGAAGATAAATAAAATAGGCACACAATGTGTACTGTTCTTTATGGTTCACATTTATGCTCCAGATTTTCCCACTACAATAGGTCATTTTGTTGGTTACATCATAACGAAACAGCATTATGCCTTCTGGATAACACCTAAACCCTCTAGAAACAAGGCATACATTGTCATAATAATCAAATAACATAATCATTTCACAGTTAATGTCAGCTCATGGCAACTGATGTTTCACTGTCTGACACGAACTGTTATTAAAGACAGTTGGCTTTAACAGCATGCTGCTAGCCATAATAGTAACCATGGGCTAGTAATAGCTGCAAGCCAAAAGAGTAACTGTTGGCTAACAGTA
Source organism: Salvelinus alpinus (assembly GCF_045679555.1). NCBI lineage: Eukaryota > Metazoa > Chordata > Actinopteri > Salmoniformes > Salmonidae > Salvelinus > Salvelinus alpinus. Next base: position 11,966,333 of record NC_092092.1, read on the forward strand.
ACTGCTAGCAATAACGGCAACTTTTGGGTTACAGCATATTGGCCATATAGTGGGCCCTAAGCAATGGTGTAACTGATGCCAGAGGCTGTCGTCAACTGAGGTGGAATAAATGTTAATGTTTTAGGTAATTATTATGCAAGTATCATGTAAGCCTTTTCAGGGAGGTTTTGAGTGTTTCGGATTTAGGTAGGTAGCATGCCTCGACAGAATTGTGATAAACACTTTGCTGAACAATTTGTTTAATTATGAATTGTACGCTTGATTTTATATTCTACACAGCTCAATATATGGTAATAAAAAATAAACAGTGGAGCAAATGTTGTAGTAAAACAAGTTATCAATCTTTTTTGGACTTTTATTATAAAGAACAGTGATATTTGAAGACAACTAGGATCAGTTTAAATAAAATTTGTCAAATAAACTTTCATAATTTTTAACAAAAATAATACTGTAGCTATTGGTGTCTTTTTCAAATGAACCATGAAAATGGAGTGTTGTTTTAAGGCCAACAGTACAAGTTTCTACAACAGATTTGTTTAGAGAAAGTCAAATGGGTATCTCAGTCATTCAGGGTGGAGATTGGATGCATATTTACATTGAAGCATTTATTTAGAATTTGATTTGAATACATTTATCAATAAAAAATCTCTTCTCTCTCCCAATCCACATCTCCCTAATCCACCTCTCCCCCTCTCCTCCTCTCTCCCTTTCATAATACATCCATGCAGCTTGGTCAAATGTTTCCTCTTTGTCTCTATGGGTGTCTTCTCAACCTCTGGGGTGCATTCTGAGGTGATCCGTTGGTTGTGCCGTTGTTTAGCAGAGCGCACCCAGTGGTCTGACACACGCCTGGGACTCCTCGTAGTCCTGGGTGACCTCTCAGTCCAGGCCGGCCTACATGGCCTCTCTCGCCCTCTCGTCCTGGTGTGCCATTGAAGGCTCTGCCAGGTCTTCCACGTTGGCCTGGTGGATAAAGAAGTGGAAATTCATTTTCAGTGGGTAAAGAATGACTGTGCCTACGAACTACTACACGGCTTTGAGAGTTTGCAGTAGACTTTATATTGACTTCCCATCTACTTTTCATTGTAAATAAATGAAATGTTGCAACATCTGCTTACCAAGAAACCGGCATCTGTTGTTATATAATGATTACAATAGAACTGGGCCCATCAAAGCTGTTGTTGGATTTCCTTTGCTATGCTGTAAACCATTATTCAGACAATAAAAAGGATGCAGAATGAAATGTTGCGTTACCCTTTGGTCCCTGGTCTCCGATGTAGCCAGGTAGGCCATGGCCCTCTGCTCCCTTATCTCCTTGATCTCCTTGATCCCCTAGGAACCAGACACAATGTTTTCACAGCATGAAGGACAACAGGAAAACACATGATATGTACCACCCCTGACAGTGCATGCCCCTGGGACTAAGCTGGTACACAGGAACAAGCAGTTCATGTTGATTAACGACCATGTGTGTTACTGAGATCATCACCGGAGAGATGTATAAAAACGCCTTGTAAATATTCTTTGATTTCATTAGTTTGGCTTGGGGAATGTACCATAAGTGTGACGTCATGCTAGGCCCTAAAGCAATACATTATAATTCCCCACGAGAACATACACAATGACATACTTAGTTAAGTTCAGAGCCATATACATAGACAGAGTTGGGTCAGGTTTTAGAACAGCTGCCATGTTAGCACCTTTATTCTTGAAATGTTGGTGATGTAACAATACAATAATGCCTCTGATAGTTCCCTATGAAATGTTGGTGATGTAACAATACAATAATGCCTCTGATAGTTCCCTATGAAATGTTGGTGATGTAACAATACAATAATGCCTCTGATAGTTCCCTATGAAATGTTGGTGATGTAACAATACAATAATGCCTCTGATAGTTCCCTATGAAATGTTGGTGATGTAACAATACAATAATGCCTCTGATAGTTCCCTATGAAATGACCCACAGACATTTTTATTGATTAGCATTAGGTATAAACTGAACTGTGTTCTCGTGTCAACAAACATTCTGTTTTTACTGGACATCTTCATAGGTTTAGAAAACTATGAGAAATAAACAGCACAGGAAGTGTCAATTATTGCTTAGCAACGGCTAAGGAGGAGAAAGTGGCGCTCTCGGGAGGTTAAGACAGAAATCGTATTGGCCCAACTCTCTCTCTATATATGACTGTTTATCTATGTTACGTCTGCTCCATTCAACTTTTGGTTGTCATGGTATTTCTTTGCATATTTGTAGGCAAAATGAGAACCAGTTATGTGTACTTTTCAACAAATATGTATTGTTGCATGTCATAGAAACGACTAATCTAAACATACTGTCATGGTGAACAGCAATGGCTTATATATAGACATACATTTTCAGATATTGCATCAAAGGAATGCTGAGATCAATTTCGTTCTGGCAGTCATTCATTTGTACAGTATTTCTCACCTGGCTGTCCTTGTTGGCCTGCGTCTCCTACCTCCCCATAGAATCCTGGTTGTCCGATCTCTCCATTCACACCGGCAATACCATCACCACCCTAGAAACACAACAACCAAAATACTCTTAAGTGAGGTGAGCTTTGACAGAGATAAAATATTAGATATTTACATGATAAGGTTATCGCAGGCCAAAACATGGGGCTTGACAGGAGTATTTTTAGACATTTGTGTCTTTATGAACTTGAAAGACTCTGTGGTTTGAAAATGTTAGTATAGGAAACATGAACAGAGTCTGTCTTAATGCTTAATAATTGTGGAAAAGGCTTTCCACTCCAGGGATGCTGGTGAATCCCTCCAAGAACCGATCAACACAGAGCAAGTGCCTCTTCTGCGACTTCTTATTTGTCTTCACGGGAACATGGAAAGTCTGAATGTTTTCATTCCAACCTATACTGCCAAATATTTCAGCTCTCTCACTCAAAGTGCTTCCAATATGTAAGCATTTTACTTGGCCCGGGGAGACACAGAAACATAATAACGTATGGAGTGTGCACTTCAACAGTGTTCCTGAGCAAAATGACCTATTAATTAATATTCATGGTTTCCTACAGACAGTGTCTATGTTCAGATGTTAGAGGATTTTTAATCATTAAAAATCGCACAAGAAATATTCCAGGCATTGACTTTGGGTTTCACACACACGCACACGCACACGCACACACACACACACACACACACACACACACACACACACACACACACACACACACACACACACACACACACACACACACACACACACACACACACACACACACACACACACACACACACTGACAGCATAGTAACCCCCTAACATATGACACTCACTGGAGGTCCCGGGGGTCCCTTTTGTCCAGAAGGACCGGGGGCACCCAAGGGGACGTCTCCGTAGAGTGGGCACACGGCGGCACACGTCCTCTTCACCGAGTTAGCAAAGGTGGACATCTGTTCCAGCACCACTCTTTTGCAGACCTCAATCACGTGTTGTGCGGAGAGGGTTGGGCCCTGTGGAAACAAATCATGACTGCATCCATCACTTGGGACAACGACAACCCGATAAGGAATATGACAGAACAGGAAAGGCTGGGCAAGGCTGGCACAACCAGCAGCATGCAGGGCTCTGTGAGGAAATGGGTGGGTTATGTAATGAACAGTGAGAAAACACAGCCAACAATATTTCGTTTAGGCTCATTATAGATTTACAGCCATACAAAATGCAACCCTTGCTGCGAGTCACAAAAAAACCAACACTAATGAGAAACCATTTACAAGAATTCTCGACACCGCATTGATACCACACATGGTCTAACAACATGTACATCAATCTCCCCTGACTCAAAGTAGAGGAGAGATTGACTGCATCACTACTGGTCTTTGCGAGAGGTATTGACGTGTTAAAAGTACCGAACTGTCTGTTCAATCGGTTAACACCCAGCTCAGACACTCATACATACCCTACAAGACATGCCACCAGAGGTCTCTTCACAGTCTCCAAGTCCAGAACAGAGGCAAGGAAACACACAGTACTACATAGAACCATGACTACATGGAACTCTCTTCCACCTCAGGTAACTCAAGCTAACAGTAACATTATTTTAAAAATAGATAAAACAACCTCAAAACACAAAGCAGACTGTGAAGAGAGACACACACACACACACACACACACACACACACACACACACACACACACACACACACACACACACACACACACACACACACACACACACACACACACACACACACACACACACACACACACACACACACACACATTCTACACACACCAACACATTATTCTTAGTAATGTAATGTAGTATTGTAATGCAGTAATGGAGCAATATAAATTTGTATAATGCACAATGTTTTGTTTAATGTAATGTTTTATCTCTGTGTGGACCCCAGGAAGAGTAGCTGCTGCCTTGGCAACAGCTAATGGAGATCCTAATCAAATACTATATTTTAAATATGCCAATCGCTACAATGACTAAGTCTGTCAGAACAGCTTTGATGAGGTTAGGGTGGGGTATCTGTGAAATGTCTTTTATCAAAGAAAACAGAGATACGTAGCTGGCAGAGGAGGCTGGTGGGAGGAGCTATAGGAGGACAGGCTCATTGTAATGGCTGAAATTGAATAAATGGAACAATATCAAACACATCAAACATATGGAAACCTCATGTTTAATTCCATTCCAGCCATTACAATGAGCCCATTCTCCTATAGCTCCTCCCACCAGCCTCCTCTGGTAGCTGGCATATTGTTGTGATGCAGGTTGGAAATATGGTGACTTGTTTTAATGGATCAGTCAGTGCTACAGTAACATGCACACTGATGGGAACCAGTAGAATTGTTCTTTATACAACACAATTGAAAGCAGGTTCCAGTCTCTCTAACGACTAGGCGTTGATGAGTCATCCACTGCATGTGTGACTTTATGTGTTTTACTATGTGAGTCACAGCTGAGTAAAGATAATACTGACTTCGTCCTTTTTTCCATTTCAGACCCAGACAGTCAATAAATAGGCCTACTTCGATTTCAAACGTTTATATGGCACTCGCCCAAAACAAAGTAAGTTACTTGACCATTTCAGATCGTGGTGGACATGGCCGTCTCTGTACTTACCGGTGGCCCTGGCGGCCCCTGAAATCCGACTGGTCCTCCATCGCCACGGACCCCCTTTGTTCCGACTGGGCCTGTGCGTCCAGGCTCGCCCCCTGGCCCACGCTTCCCCCAGCCACCGTGGGGACCCTGTGCACCCGCGTCTCCAACCTAGATCACAGACAGAGCATCAAGGGACATGTTCTGTAATACATACACAAGCTACTGATAGGTTAGGTAGTAAGCTGCCCACGACAACAATCTCTCTCACACAGTGCTCATTTGGTAGAATAACTAGACACAGCATTACGAGACATTGTGTGCAGGTAGCCTAGCGGTTAAGCACATTGGGCTAGTAACTGAGAGGTCTCTGGTTCAAATCCCAGAGCCGACTAAGTGAATAATGTTCCCTTGAGCAAGGCACTCAATGCTCTGGATAAGAGTGTCTGCTAATATATGTAAAATGTCTCATGAAATAAGATATGGCTGTGTAGAAATCCAGATCTTGACTATAATCCATCTTACGCAATGACTGTTGTCTCCATTTTGTTTTATGTGACTATTGTACTACAAAGCAAAGAAACGATATCTTACCTCGCCTTTGGGGCCCTTTTCTCCTTTTTCTCCCTGTGGAAAGTAAGAAACCCCAGAGTGAATGCAGTTAGATAACTTGGGCTTCGTGACTACTGCTCAAAATGAAGTAGATACAATTTAATATAATGAAATGTGTATATGAAAAAACAAAGCAATAGTATAAGTACCGTTTCACCATTGACACCTTGGATCCCTTCAATGCCTATATCTCCCTGGAAGATACAATTGAAACAAAACTTGATTAGGATGGCCTGGCATCTTTTTCACAGGCTGTCTGTCTGAACATGTAGTCCTCGTGGACTGAAACGCAACACAGCATTTCCTTTGACTCTAATTCATTTGATGTTTAGGACAGCGTTTATCTCACATCCATTCATCACCACTACTCTTTGATGGCCCGCAAATATTTGCTTTCTTCTTCTTCTTCTCATCCAGGAGCAGGATGTGTGTGTGTGTGTGTGTGTGTGTGTGTGTGTGTGTGTGTGTGTGTGTGTGTGTGTGTGTGTGTGTGTGTGTGTGTGTGTGTGTGTGTGTGTGTGTGTGTGTGTGTGTGTGTGTGTGTGTGTGTGTGTGTGTGTGTGTGTGTGTGTGTGTGTGTGTGTGTGTGTGTGTGTGTGTGTGTGTGTGTGTGTGTTAGTGTGTAGTCAGGATGTGTGTGTGTGTGTGTGTGTGTATGTGTGTGTGTGTAGTGAATGTGTCTCCAGAGTCCTTTGCCTCTGTCCTGATGGATGGCAAATGTCAAATGAACATGTACTTCAGAAATACTGCAAAAACTACTTTGGTTTATAGGGGACCTAATGTTCCAACATGCTCTATGTTTTTAACAGCAGGCCACTCCGTGTCTCCCTTTAGACTATGTATCCATGTGTCTATGGGGCGGCAGGTAGCCTAGCGGTTAAGAGTGTTGGGCCAGTAACTGAACGGTTGCTGGTTCCAATCCCTGAGCTGACTATGTGAAAAATCTATCACTTCTGTAAATGGATCTGGTTAAGAGTGTCTGCTTAAATGTATCAGTCTGCATAAAAATTATACTCAGTATCTGATGTCTAACTCTATTTAGTGTTACTGGGAAAGTGTTAGATTTTTATTTTTTATTAAGCATTATTGAGGTTGTGTGTATAATAAAATGAAATAACATGATTCAGACTTTCGAGAAAAAGGTTTGTGCAAATAATGATTTACATCTTATAATCCCTTGATACATTTCCTAATCCGTTGAGCATTTTCAGCGCATTTAAAGCCAGCACGAAAGGCTCCTGAAATAGGTTATATTCGGATTTGAGAGCTGACACTGGAAGGAGAACAGAGAAGCCCATGGTTTTACTCACACACACGTTGTAGTCTGACGCCACTACGAGCCAACTAATGATGCAGCCAACATGGAGTGATGCTATGCACTGCAGTACAGTGGGGATTGTCTCGCATCAGACAAGATCAAGCCTCAAAAACGAGTTGAAAGTCAGATGTTTGATCTAACTACATCAGGGGTTCTATGGAATGGGAGACTGTGGTTTAACACCGTGGAAGAATGTTTCCTAATGCATGAAAAGACGCATTGATTTTATAACGAATAACGCACATGTGATTGAGAGGATTGTAAGAAAACCATCCTGTAAACACCTATAACAGGTCCCATCCAGACCACATAGTACAAAGCAAGCTTTGAGTTTGGTATCAGCAGCCAATTAAATAGCTAGAACAGGCTGTGAACAGACTCCTGGGGGAAGTTTAGCACCAACGTTAACTTCCGGTCCAGATGGGGATAGAATAGGATATTCTGGATGAAGAGCCAAGGCTCTGGGAAAGCCAATGTGTCACAGCTAGTGAACATGCCACGAGAGAACAGGATATCCAATCAGGTGGGGAGAACTAAGTGAATCGTCCGCTTGTTTGTTTGTTCCGCCCTGGTCATGGGGGTTGACGTGGGGTTGTTGACAGGTGAATGGGGGGTAGTGGGCTACAGAAGATCTCTCAGTGGTGACACATGAAACCACAAGAACTGGCAGCAGTAACATAGCCATTGTATCAGGCTGCTATGTATCAGACCAGAAAGGACAGGTCATATATTTTGTCTGTGTACATCTCTGGATATTGATCTAGTGCAGCGATTGGCAAAAGGCGTACCTCCAGTGATTTTTGTTCTTCAAATAGGGGGATTGGTTTGCTCAAAAAGACTGTAAAATCACCAGGAATTTGGCTAAAATGAGTTTAATTTAGCAAATATGTTCCGAAGTAATCCCATGTATAAAAATAAATGGCTTAGTTGTTGTCTTACTGTAGATGTGGACTCCGGAACATCCACTCCTCCAAAAATCGTCTGCGGCTGAACTAGTCGACTACCCCTAGGCTAGTGTTTCATTTGACCTCTTTGTGACTGTTTTTGTAATAGTCGGAAAGTGTTGGTACTGTGTTGAATACAGTAGCAAGTCTCATTATCAAGTCAGTTAATTTCGAAGATGTGCTTTTATGTAAAATTCTGAAGAACGTCATCCGAACTCACTGGCACTTATATAGGTATTGGTACCAGTTCCACCTTAGCTTTGATACCACAGACAATGTAATGTTATCGAGGTGTAGACTCTGACTAATTAATGTCTTGACACTTGACTTCATTAATCAAGTCCTAACACACTTCATTACTCGCTACATGTTGCTCTTCTAGCAGTACAGTAGGTGAATAAAGTTGCTTACCTTGGGGCCTGGCCGGCCAGCTACTCCCACATGCCCCTGTTCGAGAAACAACATGTTTTAGTGGTTTAGAGAGAATGAACTTGTATTTCAAAGAGTTTACAAAGAGTCATCCGGAACACTCACGACAGGTCCTGGGGGTCCAATAAATCCGGGTCTTCCTGGCTTTGCTGCTGATCCTTTATAACCTCTGGGGCCCTGGAGAGAGAAACAGGTCTTACATTTAGCAGAGGGGCTACTTTCTTTTCTCTTAAAGGGAAACTCCACTCAAAAAACAATATTTTGGTATTTTTTTCATTGGTGCACTGTTGATACATTCCCAAAAATGTTTTGCATGTCAGCAGTCAAGTTTTCAAGATATTGGACTTTCAAGAAGCAAAGTGTCACCGGCCACATTATCATGACGATACAAAATGCAATGGCTCCGTAAAGTGAGACGTGTGAAGATGTGAAAGCCAACTGTACTTACTGTTTGGCCTTGAGGCCCCATCTCCCCTGCCGGCCCCAGCATTCCTTTCTCTCCCTGTTGAGGGTAAAACCCACATACCTTTATTACCGTATATGAATCAAACTAATGAAAAAGTATTGTTTGTTTCATGAGATAGTTCCGTTACCATTATTCCGAATTGTCCGTTTCTGCCCTCCGGGCCCTGGGGTCCTTGGTAAGCCTTGAGAAGGGACGGAGGATAGCACAGATCAGATACAGACAATAGATAGGGTCCACACCCATCGTGCCATACACAAGGTCAACGCATTAACCGTACACAAGGTCAACGCATTAGCCGCTTTGGATAAAAGCGTCTGCTAAATGGCATTTATTATTTATATTATTGCTAGTGTAAACAGCAACATGGATGATAAAAGACAGTGAACCTACCTCTATTCCTATGTCCCCATCTCTCCCGGGCAAACCAGGATCTCCTATAATGCCCTGTGAAGATATATTGTTATTGATGTTACTAAAAGTTTGCCCATGCTTGTTCATCTCTGAGATTGAAATGTAAATTTCAGTCAGAATAATTAACCTTTTGTCCAATGGTGCCATATCTTCCTTTTGATCCTTGGGTTCCCTGGTGTTGACAAACAAGTTGAGTAATGAGACTGTTGTTATCACTGATATATATATATATATATACATACACACACTGTATATATATGTGTGTATATATATGTAATTTAAGTCATGTACGTCTTTGTATACTGCATATGCTGTAAATATATATTGTTGTTGTTGGTGAATACAGTGGAAGAGGAACTGTTTGCATGTTTAGAAATGAGAGACCCGATTAGGTGCCATACGTACAGGTTTTCCCTTTTCCCCAGCAACTCCTGACTCTCCAGGATCACCTACAACACCCTGCCAAGACAACGTAAAGACAAACCACATGTTTATTCTGTTTCACTGAAATGAGACCAACTTTCCTTTCAATTTGTTCCTGCTTGTTGTGACCGGAGATGTTTTAATGTTTCACTAAGGACGTCTTCATCTACAGTGGAATTAGGAGACATTTGAAAGATAGTTCTTGCCTTGTTAGCTGACCTGCAGATGGTCCTCCCTCTAGGAAATCACTAGGGTTGAAAGTGCTACCGTTACTAACCCAATTTGTTGTGTTGCTATGGTTTGCATACTTAAAACTAATCCCAAACCTGGCCACAGGTACTAAGTTTGTTTGTGGAAAGAGCCAAAGTGCCAAAACATATCTTTCCGCCATGGCCTCGTCTCAACATAAAATTGTATTCATTTCTCTGTGTGCGTGCATAAAGGCTTGGCAGGTGGCAGAAAGTGAATTTACAATTGGTTTATGGGTTGTAGCAGTGTTAATTTCATCAAAAACTAGTGAATAGTGACTAAAATATTTGTCAAACACCTGTTTTTCAGGGACAATTGACGAGACTATAACTGACTAAATAGACCCTGAAAAACTGTTGACTAAAATGAGATAAGACAAAAATTATCTCTGTTCCTAAAATCGGACTACTAAGTGGACTGGGCAAGAGTATTTGGAGAGATTGGGAGTTTTCAGTGATAAGCACTATTCATGACATTGAACAGGAGCTAATGACTGTTTCACCCAGTGTTCTAGTTGAGTCACTAAACCTCGAGTCCAAATCGAGTCCCAAGTATATAATGTATATAAAACGTTTGTGGGAAAAGTGGGAGGTTTGAGTGAGACTACAAATTCAAAGACAGCCTACTTTTCTATACTCAAGGGAGAGAAAAACATAGACATTGTATGAGTCTGTTTGTTTTGTATGTAATATCTATGTAGCCTGAATTAATAATTTACATGGCCAGATTAATAATTTACATGGCCATTGTTACATATTCTTATGTGTGTCCTATTTCTGCTGCTGGGAAGAGAATAGGATGATGTTATGGTTAAATCTCTGTTGGTAAGACAAGGCTATGTTTGTTTGTGCACATGGAAATCAGTGATTTATGTTTACTATAGGCATAGCTGCAGGAAGTAGGAGTGCTGAAAAAAAAAAATATATATATATATATTGAAAAATATATACTTTCTTCACAAAAGTAGTGCCCTGGGCCTTTAATAGTCCTGTATTAGCAGACTGATATACCCGTCTTCAGCACCAGCGCTGGCAAATAAAGTTGTCCACCCCCCAAAAAAGTTTGTCCACCCCCCAAACTACTTCCCGCGGCTATGACTATAGGTTAATAAGACAATACAAATGTGATATTTTAGTCAAAATGACTAACAGGCTGACTACACTGCTCGCGTCGTGTGCGCAAGCGTTGCAAAATAAATGTAGAAATCTAGGTTATTCAATTATTGCACCCACACTGCTCGCGCGCGCCAACGAGAGTCTGCGTTGCCAAGGGCTAAAATAGAAGTCAGTTCTATTTCTGATGCAGATCGCAATGCAAGTCCTGCCTCTCTCATCTCCTCAATGGTTTATAGAAGCAGGTACCCACGTGCCATCTCCTCATTGGTTATACCCACGTGGCTGACTGAAAGATGAACGAAGTCAGTGGCGGTAATGCACCTAATTTATGAAAGTTGCCAATCGCAATATAAAGTCAAGAGAAGAAAAAGCCTGGAAGGAGGAGAGATGACTAGAAATGATTCGGTTGACCATTTTATGTGTGGATTAATTGGCGGAGTAGAGGACCTTGTGCATTTCAGGTAAAATAACAACTCAATGTTTGTATCCCAGGACAAATTAGCTAGCAACAGCAAGCTAGCTAAAAAGGACAAATTAGCTAGCAAGTGCAAGCTAGCTAGCTAAATTGCCATAAATGTTTAGGGCTTTTCGACCTGTCCCCAAATTAATGTAATTGGTTCAGAGTTGTTTTGATATATTTTAACCTGTGTGTCCTGATCGCGTTTGGTGTGGGGGGACAAAATACATTTATGCACGATGGCGCAGGCGCACTGCCGGTTTGGGTTCCGTGAAATAGTAGAGTAAATCTAAAAAAGAGTGCCAAAACTAACACTGGGTTGTAGATACAGTATTATTATTATTATTATTATTACAAGTGGGGTTTGGTGTGAACATGTGTGATGTGGCTCTTAACATACCTGCTTTCCCTGTGACCCAGGAGGTCCTTCAACACCGGAGGCCCCTTCTTCTCCCTACAAACAATACAAGCATAAAATGTTATTGAAAATGTAATAATTCATAGGAGAGAACATGGAAAAATAAGAGTTTCTGGTGGAAAATTATTAAATTATATTCACCTTCACTCCTGTATATCCTGGAATTCCTTCATATCCAAGTGGACCTGGATCACCCTGCAAGAAGACAGAGAAGTTAGTCAATGATGATAAAACCAATGACAAGTGGGATTGATCACTAGTATACTGCAATATGGCTGTGTTTACACAGGCAGTCCAATTCTGATATTTTTGGTAAAAGAGCTGACCTGATTGGTCAAAAGACCAATTTGTGGAAAAGATCAGAATTGGGCTGCCTGTCTAAATGAAGCCTGTCTCCCATCTTTAGAAAGACGTACCGTTTCTCCTTGTACTCCGGTCCCACCCAGCTCTCCAGGTGACCCCTGAGTTCCCTGGAATCATTATTAAAACATTCAAATGAGACCCTCTTAATCTTCTATTAAATAGAACAAGCACGGCACTCAGCAAAATAACACACTCATGAAAAGTAAAAAAAAAAAATATATACTTTTCAACTTGACTACATATGCTCAGAGCCATATGTATTCTATATACAGTACATGTATGGTTCTGCAATGTGCACAATGATGCGTTTAACACACCTAATGGAAGCCTATGGGATTTGAAGAGACCCTATCATCCATTACGAAGGACAACACAACCTACCTTGAAGCCCCCGGCGCCATGTAATCCCTTCAGACCTTTGGGACCTCTGTCGCCCTGAAACACAGTAGCTCGTTAGCACTAATCTGCACCGTGACACCAGAGACCAGCTAAAGAGATGATGGATATGTGTTTGAGGGTGGATTACATCAAGGCCGTGAAGTCCTCTCATCCCCTTGTTCCCGCTGATTCCTGCGATGCCCTGAGGGAGACAGGTTGTTGTTATCCACAGTGCATACACACACACGATAACATACACACTATACACACACATACTGTACACATGGATTTAGTACTGTAGATATGTGGCAGTGGTGGAGTAGGGGCCTAAGGGCACACAGTGTGTTGTGAAATCTGTGAATGTATTGTAATGTTTTTAAAATTGTATAAACTGCCTTAATTTTGCTGGACCCCAGGAAGCGCATCAGCAGCTAATGGAGATCCATAATAAATACAAATACAAATTTCTTCTGACAACTCAACCAGACAGATACAGATCTGATACAGGTCGGGGTCAGATGTCGGGTCTTACCTTAGGGCCTGGCTCTCCAACGTGGCCATAGTCACCTGTCTGTCCCATACCTCCCTGCAACAGAAGAGAAGTTTGAATTAGTTACAAAAGAGACTTGGGAGGGAGACAGTGTGAGCTGTATAGCAGGCGGAAAACCAGATTAGCCAAGATACATAAAAAATATGTAATTCTAGTCAAATGTGCTCTCGCATCATGTAGGACACAGAAGCTCAGCACAGGGACTTTCCTATTTTTCAGTTTCACACAGTGTTCATGTAAAAGCATAAGACTGAACTTAATTAGATGTGAAATAATCAATTATGTCAATGGTGAACTAGAGCAACGTCTCCCAGCTGTCCATTGTGACTGTTATGCAGTAGTCTTGGCCGACGGAATGTGTCTCTGAGTGATGCTATAAACAGATTAGACACTGGATCAACACATTGGAGTTTCCCAATCTGTCAAGTGTGTGGGCATCACAGTAAGGTATATGCATTTCATTGTGGCTTTCAAATGGAACATACAATTTATATCCAAGCGCTTGAAGCTATGATAATAACCATAACATTTCCTTGAAGGAGGAAATCTGAACATGGGCTATTAGGGGATCCAAGTAATACACGATGATCATAATGATGTGTCAAATGTTTACTTTAGACCAAAGATCTTATTAGTGAGCGACAGGCTGAGCCACTGAAACACGGGGTTAGTGTTAACACAATGTAGGCCACAATTTATGACCCGAGGAAAGATGTGTCTTAGTTAAGGGAAAATTGAAACATTTATTCTGTTAGTGTTTCCACACAAATGTCCACATCCTCACTCATATAAGACAACGTGTTGGCCTATGAATTGGGGATATTCCACTTAGTCAACCAACACCGTTGAACAAGACCAACAGTCCTCTGTGCCATGGCACTAGTTTATTTAACCATTTCACCTCAGACCACTCTATGTCAGCTGCTAAGAGGCTAACCTTGGAGACGATAGACACTTTATCCAGAAGCATGACCGTGAACTTTACAACTTTACAGTTTTTTTTAAAGCGATTAGTATGTAGCAGGGGACTAATGGAAGGACCACCCACCGGGACAGACAGTACATATATATCTGAGCCAGGAAATGCCCTCCTCAGGCGCCAGCGGGGGTGGCAGTAAACATGGTTGTTCTCTGTGACTTACGTACTGGCAGGAGGTGAGGGCTCCACTGAGTCTGAGAAGACAGATTTTGGCCCCCAACTGAGCTCCATAAACAGCTTGTCCCCCTCATCCGCCTGCTGTGAGTGAGTACCCAGCATGGCCATTTGTGTGTGTCTGTGTGTCTGTGTGTGTGTGTGTGTGTGTGTGCGTGCGTGTATGAGAGCGCATGCGTGTGTGCTTTGAGTAGTATATGGGCAATTTTTACCCACAGTCTCTCCACCCGAAAGGGCATGTTATATGCCAAGCCAACAACTCATTTCTCATGTACAAGACAAGTCATCTGTCTTTGAAGACCCAATAGAAGCCCTGCACACTATTAGTCACATGTTCTCTGTTCTCTGAGTTGTGGCTCCAGCATACCACCAAGAGCTGGAGCTGCTACATCAAAGAGCTAAATTAGTCTTACAGATGTAGGATCTTTATTTGATCACCCTGTTGCATGACAACCTTCCTGCAATGCAGGACATTTTTAACATGTAGTGTATTGGTTTAAAAAGGCTTCTGAAGTTTGTAATTTCCACTTTGACATTTCAGACTTGATTTTCCCTTCCGATGAAATGTATAAACCTCTACAAAAATGTCCATTAATTATATTTATCATAATAATTTACATTTCCTGTTGCTGCAGGATTATTTTCCTGCTGTAGCAAACTGGCTCAAATGAAGATCCTACACCTGTAACTCAGCCTCAAATGGAACTAATCATGTCTACTGCCTGAAGCCTATAACCAGGGAGGGTTATGTTCACATGGTCAAACATGTAATTGAATCCTGATGCAGTGAGTATGCCATATCCTTTAATTAAACTGCTTAGTAAACATGTTGTCCTCTGCTATGCGCTGGATGGTTCTCTATTGTATTTTAAGAGGTGTTCTGTTCTCAACTCTCTCCACTTTTCTGACAATGACAAAGCATTATTCCTTTAGAGCGCTGAGTGCTATGTAAATGAAGGGCAGTAGAATGATGCTAATAACTATGATGACTGTGATGATGAAATGAGGACTATGATGACTGTGATGATGAAATGATGACTATGATGACTGTGATGATGAAATGATGACTATGGTTACTATGAAGATGAAATGATGACGAAAAAATGATTCACATGTATGAGAACATAACAAGCCACTGTAATAAGTAACACAACATTCATTATTAGAATATTACTCAACTGACTGCTTTCACTGGCTGAGGATTTGTCAAATTCAGATTAATTCTATTAAGTATGAATCTCCTAATGTTTAAGTGAAACCACACAGTCTATGATGCTTTGCCATATTGATCTAAAAGTAATATTATCACTTCCACTTCACGTCCATTGTCGTGCGGTGTTCCCTGTTTCTGCTTCTGTTCCCATCGTGCCGTCTCTCAGTATGTTTCCATTGTATTTTCCACAACTTCACTGCTGTCCCGCAAGCAGGGGTTTTCCTATTTCATTCACACGCAGTTCAATTTAACTCTTTACACTGTACCAACCTCTGTAGTCAATCTGGGGTCTATAGCCCAACATCCAAATGTCTGTCACTGTAAAATCCACAACACCAACAGAGCACAAACATTCTGAATGACAATTAGCACTCATTATTGTTCTAAGTTGTTGACCCTCACTAAACAAAGTTCAACTTAACACTGTAGTGAGAATTGTGCTGTAATGCCCTTACCCAGTTGCCTAGTCTTCCTGGCTCTCCTGTGTTGCCTGGGAGACCTCTGTGACCCTGCAGAAGGAGACATACAGTTGGAGTAGTTAGCATTAGCCTGGACCGCAACCCAGTCATGCCAAGTTGGCTCTCCAGCCTGGTCCAATGCTGTAACCAACTCTTTTATCTATCATTGCCACAAAGGAGTTGGCTAACAGCAGACCGAACAGACTAGACCACCAGGCTAACGGCTCTCAGCTCATTATTCAAAGCAGTGGTGCTGTTATGGGAACTGTATTGGGCTTAGTAGTCACCTTCGGTCCTGGGGGTCCCTGGTTGCCAGGCTGTCCGTGCATACACTTACAGGTGGCCCTTCCTGCTGTCAGGCCAATCTCAGCATGCCCTCCACACTAAACAGAATAGAACAGTAGAGAACTTGATTAGTCAGTCCATCTGCAGAAACAGAAATTGTTATTCTGTCCTGTTCCCCACTCCCTAGAGACAATACACGAACACACAACACACATTTGGGAGAACATAGTCACTGCTATGGGAGACAATGAGAAAAGAGGCTGGATTTAAAGACACACTGTACTGTACGTATCTGTCACTGACGAACATGAACCTGCTGGCAGTCACACCCAACTCACCACACTGGAGAGCTCACAGCAGCCTTCTGAGTAGGCCTTCTCTGGATCACAGGACACATCCATCTGTTGGAGGTCTACCTACAGTACCAGGACACAAGACATTGCGGTCAGTGGGCTTTCATATGAACGCTGAATTGACCATGGAGCATTGATCAATTTATAGACACAACTACAAAATACTGTAGGAAACCCAGCATGATTTGGTTTGAACAGCACAGAACTTACTGAGGCGGAGCGATCTCCCACAGCCCTCTTCACGATAGAGGTGTAACCCTGGCGGATGATGGGTCTAGGATCATCGATGAGCTCCACGCTCACCTCCTCGCAGTCCACCAGCAACTTGACCTTATCGGCCTTGACCTGCAGCGCCAGCTTGTGCCACTCTCCATCAAACAACTTGTCCACCCGGTGGAAGGTGCGTAGCATCTGGGTGCCATGGGGGCTGGTGTAGAAGAAGTCCAGAGAGCGTGTGTCGCCCTGAAAACGGAGGCCCACCTGTTCACGTCCATCGGGGTCGCTGACCTGCCACAAGTTCCAGGACCTCTTGGCGGTGTCCTTCGTCACCTTAAATGTGGCAATGACGGAGTAGTCGGAGGGCAGGCCGTCGGGGTACACATCGCTGTGGCACGACAATCATGGGGTATTAGGAGACACTTAATATAGTTGAAAACATTAAATCATATTTTCATGCAGAACAAGCACTGGCATTTGTAGTGTAATTGTATTTTGAATAAAATGATCAAATACTTTTGAAACAACAGAATCAGTGTTTCACAAGCTTAACGTTGGATACCTTATCCCACTGCTTTTAAACTTCTGCTCGTGGTCTCAAAGCACCCCCCACCCTAGTTGGAAAATGAAGCTCATTCAACCTACCATTAATGTTTTCAATCAGAACAGGCCTGTTGCACAACCTAATTTTATATACCCTCTTCTCTCCCTCTCTGGCTTCCTGTCAGGGCAAATCATTCCTGTTGCCTTTTTGATGCTGTACTTTGTATTTGATGTACAGTAACGCACTTCTGCTACTCAATATAAACATTTCTTAGTTGTCAGGCGTCGAAGGTTGATTGAGGACAGCTTTGCTGGCAACAACACAGAGAAGGAAAATACAGTTGAACTAGTGATGTTCAGTGCCTCCCAGCAACGAGGAGGCAGACAGCATAAATAAGAAAACAAACAGCTGAGTGTGTAGGATATCTATGCCAAGAAAGTGTCAATCAGGGTTTGAGGATAGTTGGGGAAAATCCTTGCCTTTTCCAATTGAACGATGATGTATTTATTGTCAAAGGAAACCCTGGATGATAGGCTGATACACTAATACAACTCATAATGCGTTTTGACTAACAGCACGTCATTATGCTAATCGACAAAGAATCAACTGCTATATTCATCCATTGTGATGACAATGAAATTCCAGTGGTGTTCCACCAGCTGTCCAATGGTGACTATCAAGTGATGAAGCAAAGGCAAATGTTGAGGTTTTTCGTGCCGGAGAGGAAATCAAATTTGTTGTTTGAAGGTGGGCATAATTACACTGAGTGGAAAAACGGCGGAAACCCCACTGGCAAAGAGGCCGAGAAGAAATGATACACATCGCTATTAGATCTCTCATTTGGGTGCATGGTCTTAGCTCACTTTTGCTAGCTCACATCCGAGGAAAGTAGGAAACCTTAAGATAAACATCATTATTTACCATCAGTGAGGAGGAATGACAAAGTCTGGACTTTTTTATCACATATTGATGGAGGAAGAGCACCCGGATCTCCTTAAGGAGGGTTCAACATACTGGACGTCGCAGATAGAAACACCATGAATAGAGCTAATACTTTATCTACATGTTAATGACACATGTATATTCTATAACAACAATTTCCACAATGTTGTACCCTAGTAGATGCACCCCTGGTCTATTGCAGGCCTGTGTCTTCAGTTTGAATATCTGGAAAATTCTGCTTCGGACCACTTTGGAAATAAGTGTTTTCCTGTGTTATCATGTTTTACTGTTATCCTCTGAGATTGTTATCATGTTTTACTGTTATCCTCTGAGATTGTTATCATGTTTTACTGTTATCCTCTGAGATTGTTATCATGTTTTACTGTTATCCTCTGAGATTGTTATCATGCTTTACTGTTATCCTCTGAGATTGTTATCATGCTTTACTGTTATCCTCTGAGATTGTTATCATGTTTTACTGTTATCCTCTGAGATTGTTATCATGTTTTACTGTTATCCTCTGAGATTGTTATCATGCTTTACTGTTATCCTCTGAGATTGTTATCATGCTTTACTGTTATCCTTTGAGATTGTTATCATGCTTTACTGTTATCCTCTGAGATTGTTATCATGCTTTACTGTTATCCTCTGAGATTGTTATCATGTTTTACTGTTATCCTCTGAGATTGTTATCATGCTTTACTGTTATCCTCTGAGATTGTTATCATGCTTTACTGTTATCCTCTGAGATTGTTATCATGCTTTACTGTTATCCTCTGAGATTGTTATCATGCTTTACTGTTATCCTCTGAGATTGTTATCATGCTTTACTGTTATCCTCTGAGATTGTTATCATGTTTTACTGTTATCCTCTGAGATTGTTATCATGTTTTACTGTTATCCTCTGAGATTGTTATCATGCTTTACTGTTATCCTCTGAGATTGTTATCATGTTTTACTGTTATCCTCTGAGATTGTTATCATGTTTTACTGTTATCCTCTGAGATTGTTATCATGCTTTACTGTTATCCTCTGAGATTGTTATCATGCTTTACTGTTATCCTCTGAGATTGTTATCATGTTTTACTGTTATCCTCTGAGATTGTTATCATGTTTTACTGTTATCCTCTGAGATTGTTATCATGCTTTACTGTTATCCTCTGAGATTGTTATCATGCTTTACTGTTATCCTCTGAGATTGTTATCATGCTTTACTGTTATCCTCTGAGATTGTTATCATGTTTTACTGTTATCCTCTGAGATTGTTATCATGTTTTACTGTTATCCTCTGAGATTGTTATCATGCTTTACTGTTATCCTCTGAGATTGTTATCATGTTTTACTGTTATCCTCTGAGATTGTTATCATGTTTTACTGTTATCCTCTGAGATTGTTATCATGCTTTACTGTTATCCTCTGAGATTGTTATCATGCTTTACTGTTATCCTCTGAGATTGTTATCATGTTTTACTGTTATCCTCTGAGATTGTTATCATGTTTTACTGTTATCCTCTGAGATTGTTATCATGCTTTACTGTTATCCTCTGAGATTGTTATCATGTTTTACTGTTATCCTCTGAGATTGTTATCATGTTTTACTGTTATCCTCTGAGATTGTTATCATGCTTTACTGTTATCCTCTGAGATTGAAATGCACATCTTAACATACGTTTTATTTTTAAACATCGTCATCAAATTCCAGTCTATTCAAATCCATTTGGCGTCACTGTGTGCGTGCAGACAGTACCTCATGGTTTTGCGTAGGTGGATGGCGGGGTTCACACGGTAGGCCACTGAATCAGGTTCAGATCCAACCACTTTCCTCACCCCTCTGGACTTAGATACACGGAACTCCTCTAGCATGTCATAACCTCAGAGTAAAAACACGCAGCTCAGTTTTTCACCAATGTCATGTTCAAAGGGTTGAGGATTAAAGTAAGACAATGAATGATGAGGATCTGGATGAAACACATAATTTAAAAAGTCACACATTAGGTTACACAGTGCAATGGGGATGGGCATGTGGAAGGACTGGAAAGTTTAATAAATCAAAAAGATATCTATCGCACAATATGATCAATGGTTATTGGTATTCATGTTACTGGTATTCATGTTACTGATATTCATGTTACTGATATTCATGTTACTGGTATTCAACAGCAGCAAACTTTGTCAATCTAATGTTTTGTGAAATAGTTATTTGTTCAATCAGTGTTGATTTGCAGTAACTGTCACTTAGAACAGTGTAATTGATTACTCACTACAAAAGGATATTACACTTGGCACAACATGAATTTAGTTGACTATCATGACACTCACTCCCACAGTTTAAGGGTCATCATAGAGATCCTATTAAATTATTCAAATTCCTAATTCTATGGGTGTCATTTCATTCAGAAAAAGGGAAGTCTGGATGTTTTTGTGACTTTACAATGACGTCAGTTAGGGTTGGTAGTGATACATTCTGTTAAGCCTAAATCACAGACTGACTGCAGGAAATACTCAAGAAGGGAAGGATGTGTGTTCTTCTGAGAGTGCAATGGTTTTATGTGCCAGTGCTGCTGCCTGCTGGTTATGCAAGAGATAGAGAATACAATTATATTGCATTGCATGGACCACTGTTCATAAGTTCCCGCACCTACCAAGTTTGCCAACATTAGACAGAAAGAAAACATAGACACAGACTTGAGAAAAGCTGTGAATCAATCAACCAATATTACTAAACGCTCAATAAACAGGAAAGAAAATATGTTATGGAAGGGCCTACTTACTTGGTAATTCCTGGCATTTGGTCAATCCAACGAGAGCTAGAAGGACTGGGAAAACCAGCATCTCTTTGAAGGCTGGCATTTTCAAAATGTGATGTGTCAGGGATTATATGTGCCTACAAAAGTACAAGAGAAACTATAATATAATTGAAATGTTAGCCATTTTTCCCAATTAACTTATAGTGAGGAACAGTGCACGTACTGATTTACTATATGTAGACTTAGGCCTATTCAAATCAAATAAATAAAAACTCAACAATAAACATCAATAATAGAAAAAAACAGCAATATTTTGATTCTAGGATACATTTTGACTACATATAACCACAATAATACCCATCATGTCAATCACATATTTTACAGGTTTATGCAGGACTATAAATCACCCTTAAATAGGCTATAAAAATGATGTACTGTAAAAAAGTATGTACTTTTCCATTTGGAATTATATTATGTCATATAATAATATGAAATCAAGTCCACTCAGGCAATAGGGTCGAAAAGTGCCTATACTAACTTGTTCGGTATGGAAGGAGTCACATAATTACTTATGAACCGTTAAAAAAAAATCTATATCAACTTCACGATTATCCAAACAAATAAAATCATACCATATTAAATAATATCATGTACACATAAATGGTGTAAAATACTTAAGTAAAAATACTTTAAAGTACTACTTAAGTCGTTTTTTGGGGTATCTGTACTTTACGATTTACATTTTTGACAACTTTTAATTTTACTTCACTACATTCCTAAAGAAAATGATGTACTTTTTACTCAATACATTTTCCGTTACACCCAAAGTACTCGTTACATTCTGAATTCTTAGCAAGACAGGAAAATGGTCCAATTCATGCACTTATGAAGAGAACATCCCTGGTCAGCCCTACTGCCTCTGATCTGGCGGACTCACTAAACACAAATGCTTAATATGTAAACTATATTTGAGTGTTGTAGTGTGCCCCTGGCTATCCATAAATAAAATAAAAACAAGACAATTGTGCTGTTTGATTTGCTTAATACAAGCAATTTGAAATAATTGATACTTTTACTTTTGATACTTCAGTATATTTACTCAAGTAGTATTTTACCATGTGACTTTTACTTTCACCTGAGTCATTTTCTATTAAGGTATCTTTACTTTTACTCAAGTATGATATTGGGTACTTTTTCCACCACTGGAAAATATCTTGACAATTGCACAGAACTGAGTGAGATATTTCATTTAGTTAAAAGTAGGCTAAAGTTCATTTTGGGTGTTTGACATTTTGATCCCATAAAACAGTACTAATTATAAGAATCAAAACCCGTACAGTAGAATTTACTGTACTGAATTGATGGGGTTATTCTCTTAATCTACTCTTAAATTAGATAAATTACACTTTTTAACGTCAGTAATATTTATCCACAATAAATCAATGGCTTATTGATGGAGCTAAGGTTATCCTTGAGGTTATCCTAGGAAATAGTTCCGACCACAAACAAAATCCACCATCATATTTAAATTAAAGTATTATAAAACATAAATATACCTGTAGATTAATGTAGACAGTATTGTAAAAATCACTCACATATTCTTGAAAAAGAGGCCCCCGATGTGAACTGCAGACTGTTCCTTTACAGTTCCCGCAGTGAGGATGTAACCAATTTTAAAGTGGCATCCCTAGGCCAAACCTTGCCTTAAACAGGAGGATCATTCAATCCAACAGTGGTGGGTCTCAGGAAGACCGGACCCTTGTGCTCCACTCTACCTTCGGTCCCCAGGGGATCTGAAATCTCCCATAGGCCCGTCGCATCTGCTGAAACACACTTCAACGCAAGGGGATTGCTCAGGACAACTGTTAAATCCACCTTTCCTTTTTATACATGCCAGGTGCTCAAGCAAACCCTTGACTATACTATTTTTACACATTATTATTGGTATGGGATATAATAGACTGAATTTAATTGGCGAGGAGCATGCAGCCTGTCCTTTCCTACACATATCATGTCCTCTGAAGCCAGCCTAATAATTATTTAGCAATGAATAGGCTAATTCTTGTTTGCATGTTAACTTGTCACAGTTCACATATTATTTTCATTACTGTAGGCCGCTTTTATAATAATTATTTTGTCAAATAAAATGTGAAATGAAACTGTTTTTGGTTAGATGACCACCTTCCCAGGACAGTCAGCCTTTGTGCCGATTCCCACTGGTAGAAACGTGTAGTATGTCGAGGCCAAGCGCGAGGAGCGTTATGCAAACATTCTTCATGCAGAGAATGATGCTGGGAATACCATTAACCCAAACCGCATATATGTGGGGTGTATTGGGCCAATGGGGCCTAACATAAATTAGCGTTGGATTGGTACAATACACCCTCCTTATGGACCTTCGCTGATCAGAATTATATTCAGTTGTATCACTTTTTTTTTGTGGTACACACCTTGGCATTAAAGTCACAGTCTGTAGATTTTATACAAATGAAATACAACCCATTTATTTGCTCCTTTGTTTACATTTCTGTTGACCCACAGATGATATGGGTGGCCTGTATAGGCCAGTTATTGAGCCAAGCTAAAGTTGTCTCTAATTTGACATTAATGGGATTAGCACCATTATCACAGCCCTTAAATTTGAAAGAGACAAAAGTTGATATGATCTGAGCGATTTCGAAGGGGATTGAATGATCTGTAAGAAACGCATATACGGACCATGTTGAAATGTAACAGTTCAAGTTTCCACATTTTCCAAAATTCAAGGATTCTTGGGTGAAACTGTATCTATCGACTGATGAAATGTAGTTGGCCTATTTATAGAGCACTCTAGCTCATGTGGCCTATATAAAGTAGTCTATATAAAGTAGCCTACATAAAGTAGCCTACATAAAGTACTCTATATAAAGTAGTCTATATAAAGTAATCTATATAAAGTAGTCTATATAAAGTAGTTCATCTAAAGTAGCCTATAAAAAGTAGTCTATATAAAGGATCCTATATAAAGTCT
This sequence comes from Salvelinus alpinus, assembly GCF_045679555.1. NCBI lineage: Eukaryota > Metazoa > Chordata > Actinopteri > Salmoniformes > Salmonidae > Salvelinus > Salvelinus alpinus. The sequence continues at coordinate 11,990,477 of NC_092092.1, forward strand.
CCTACATAAAGTAGTCTATATAAAGTAGCCAATATAATGTAGTCTATATAATGTAGTCTATATAAAGTAGTCTATATAAAGTAGCCAATATAATGTAGTCTATATAATGTAGTCTATATAAAATAGCCTATATACAGTATTCTATATAATGTAGACTATATAAAGTAGTCTATACAAAGTAGCCTGTATAAAGTAGTCTATACAAAGTAGCCTGTATAAAGTAGTCTATATAAAGTAGCCTACATAAAGTAGCCTACATAAAGTAGTCTATATAAAGTAGTCTATATAAAGTAGTCTATATAAAGTACTCTACATAAAGTAGCCTACATAAAGTACTCTATATAAAGTACTATATATAAAGTAGCCTATATACAGTATTCTATATAAAGTAGACTATATAAAGTAGTCTATATAAAGTAGTCTATATAAAGTAGCCTACATATAGCCTTATTCTAAAGTTGATTTAATAGTTTTTTCCTCTCATCAATCTACACACAATATACCCCATATGACAAAACAAAAACAGGTTTTTAGAAATGTTTCCAAATTATTAAAAATAAAAAACTGAATTATCACATTTACATAAGTATTCAGACCCTTTACTCAGTACTTTGCTGAAGCACCTTTGGCAGCAATTAAAGCCTTGAGTCTTCTTGAGTATGACGCTACAAGCTTGGCACACATGTATTTGGGGAGTTTCTCCCATTCTTCTATGCAGATCCACCCAAGCTCAGTCAGGTTGGATGTGGAGCATCGCTGCACAGCTATTTACAGGTCTCTCCAGAATTGTTCGATCGGGTTTAAGTTCGGGCTCTGGCTGGGCCACTCAAGGACATTCAGAGACTTGTACAGCAGCCACTCCTGCGTTGCCTTGGCTATGTGCTTAGGGTTGTTGTCCTGTTGGAAGAAGAACCTTCGCCCCAGTCTGAGGTCCTGTGTGCACTGGAGCAGGTTTTCATCAAGGATCTCTCTGTACTTTGCTCCATTCATCTTTCCCTCGATCCTGACAAGTCTCCCAGTCCCTGCCACTGAAAAACATCCCCACAGCATGATGCTGCCACCACCATGCTTCACCGTAGGGATGGTGCCAGGTTTCCTACATACGTGACGCTTGGCATTCAGGCCAAAGACTTCAATCTTGATATCATCAGACCAGAGAATCTTGTTTCTCATCGTCTGAGAGTCCTTTAGGTGCCTTTTGGCAAACTCCAAGCAGGCTGTCATGTGCCTTTTACTGAGGTGTGGCAATCTGGCCATTCTACCATAAAGGCTTGATTGGTGGTGTACTGCAGAGATGGTTGTCTTTCTGGAAGTTTCTCCCATCTCCACAGAGGAACTCTGGAGCTCTGTCAGTGACCATCAGGTTCTTGGTCACCTCCCTGACCAAGGCCCTTCTCCCCTGATTGCTCAGTTTGGCCGGGCGGCCAGCTCTAGGAAGAGTTTTGGTGGTTCCAAACTTCTTCCATTTAAGAATGATGGAGGCAACTGTGTTCTTGGGGACCTTCAATGCTGGATAAATGTTTTGGTAACCTTCCCCAAATCTGTGCCTCGACACAATCTTGTCTCGGCGCTCTACGGTCAATTCTTTCGACCTCATGGCTTGGTTTTTGCTCTGACATGCACTATCAACTGTGGGACCTTATATAGACAGGTGTGTGCCTTTCCAAATCATGTCCAATCAATTGAATTTACCACAGGTGGACTCCAATCAAGTTGTATAAACATCTCAAGGGTGGTCAATGGAAACAGGATGCACCTGAGCTCAATTTCGAGTCTCATAGCAAAGGTTCTGAATACCAATGTAAATAAAGTATTTCAGTTTTTTTATCAGAAACTCAGAAATTCACCAAAATTTTTTTTTCGCTTTGTCATTATGGGGTATTGTGTTGTTTTTTTTAAACTTAATCAATTTTTAGAATAAGGCTGTAACATAACAAAATGTAAAAAAAGGGAAGGGGTCTGAATAATTTCCGAATTAACTGTATATAAGGTAAAGTTGGACCATTTCCATATGATGCTAGATTCCTTTTGTCTCTCTTTGTCTCTCCGCTGCATCCTATCGAGTCATTCTACAGAAATAATACATTATACTGTAATAATAATTTATAAGATAATATTTAAAGAAACAGACAACTGTGTGAGCCATCTCATTATCCCATGGTAGCTTTCTGCAAGCACATTTATTACAAAAAGGTTACAGTAATCCTTTCCACTCCAGCAAAATGAACCATACACTGACATGATGATGCACTAAAGAATGTCTACTCAGGGCCCCGGGAGGCCCCTCTTCAAGGTAAAATGGCACACATCGCTGTAAGTTGACCAAACAAAACAGTATTACCTGCAGGTACTAAGGAAAGTTGAAGTATTTTAAAGCCTGGATATTGAGGGGTTTCTGCGTGAACTTGCCTTCAACGGTCTTCTCTGTCAGAACATCATTATTTGCAGTGTTTACTATGTGGTAGGCTACATGTATATTGTATTGCCCTTTAAATGCATATTTTGGCAGAACATCATTGCACTTTAAATAGATAATAGATCATTGGTGTCCCATAGTAGCGTGATGCACCGTCTGTCACACGCATGTCAGCATACAGAAATTACAGTACATTCAGTAACTCTCTCAGAGCACAATGCTGTGCGTTACCATTCATTAGTGTGTAAAAGTGTTAGAACGACCATACAATGTAGTCTTTTCCATGTTTTTTTTCTTTCAGTTTTTTGTACCTCTTCAGGTTTAGCGTCAATAAAATAAAATGATCATAATAATTTGACATTATTCACAGAAAATAAAATACATTAAGACAAATACACAAATAGACAAGGCCATTGACATTCCATTCTCACTTAATATTAAACAATTTTTTCTCTCAACAGAATATTTAACATCTTCGCAACACTTTAAATAATTAACACATACACCAGTCTCTAGTGTCAGTTCATGTGTCTCCAGTCTCCATACGTCTGGTGGAACCAGGAGGGCCACTTTGGGCCAACGGGGCTCCCGTAGATGTCTCAAGGCCAATGACTATCTCTTGGAGGTCTTGGCCAGTTTGCTGGGGGTCGACCTCCTTTGAGGAGTGGGGATTTTGGAGGGCTTGCCTCCGTGTTGACGTGACGATGAGCGGGGTGTGCCCCGACTGGTGTCACCCACCATCTCCGACGTTTCGGAGCACACCGATGCGATATCGGAGATGTCGAAGTCTGAAGCATCGCTTCCCCTCCGGCTGCTGCCTCGGCTACCTGCTTTACTTCCAGGTCGGCTGCTGGGTCTTCTCGATTCTGGGGAACAAAAGATTCCGGTACGCTTATTGTCTGGTTACAGCAACTGGCAACTTTGATAGCAGAGCCAAAAAGCAAAGATGTTTAGCAGTTAGAAAGCAGTCACTGCTTTTTCAAAATAATTCTCTACTCACCAAAGCCTATTGCCTGCCCCCGTGCTTTCATCACAGCAGCATTGATCAGGGTTCCCTGCTCTTCTCCCGACTGGAACCCTTTTCCTGACAAGTATCCAGGGAGACGCAGTTTGCTTCCCTGTATTGGGATGCTCTGGAAAAGACAGAGCATTTGTTGGCATTTTGAAACTAATAGCTACACAATGGGAAATCATAGAACAAGACAATACTGTATGCTGTAGTTAAATTGATTATCTACTATAGTACATTGACTCTTATTAACATGGGTAATTATTCTCTAACTAGCATGTTATGCAACGTGGTATTCTGATGAAATCCCAGGGACTTCCAATGTAAAGAGTTATTTTGTAGAATGAAAAGTTACATGTAATGTTTGATGTTTCAGTAACAACCTAAACCTTTACAGCGGATTAACAGATAAACAGTTGAACATGCAACACAGAACAACAGTTCAGTTCTTAGTTTGAGTTAGTTAGAGAAGGAAATAGACGGTGTTTTTCCAGTCAACAGAGAGAAGGACTCATGTTCCACCACAATCACCAGTCAGTACTTTAAAGCATCCTAACTAAAAACCCAACTGAAATCGGAATCCAATAGAAAAACGAATGAACAGCTTATGTGCTCTCTCCGATCACAATGTGCTCCCTACACCTTCCCTTGGCCCTAACACTTCAATGCTAGTATATCTGTAAGGTTTAAGCAAATATGGTGGAAGTTCCACCACTCCACTATTTATACCTATGCAGAGATCCTTTAGATCTTCAAATATTGTGCAGTTAGGGCCAAGAGGAAGGGGTAGGGCTATTTAAGTAGTTATTATTGGGGCCTTGCTCTTTTACTCAGACACTATATATTTCAGTTGGATGGTACACAATTTTTTTTTAAAGGTCCGCTCTAGAACCTAAAAGGAGAACCCTTTGAAGAATCCTTTTTGGTTCCAGGTAGAAATGTTTTGGGTTCCACGTAGAACCCTTTCCACAGAGGATTCTACACGGAACCCAAAAGGGTTCTACCTGGAACCAAAAAGGACTCTCCTATGGGGACAGCCGAAGAACCCTTTTGGAACGCTTTTTTCTAAGAGTGTATAGTAAAAGGTAGTAGTTGTTAGGTTCAGAGCTCTGGAGCGTTCCAGACCCTGTTGATTCACTATACCTCAGAGGATGAACCTTGGCTCTCAAAGGAGTCTGATGATTTTAGAGGACTGGAGGGTTTGCTGTTTGTCAGCCAGGGCTTATCATAATTGCGGGTTATGTGTTGGGGAGTCTGAGGGAATAATGGCAAATCAAACACACAAACACAGGGATTCAGATGGAGAAATCAACTAAAAAGAGCAGAGGTAGTCTAAAATAATAGTTATGATATGACAAAACAAACAAATTATCAAACTACAAAAAAAAACATGAAACAACGAAAATGATTTATTTTAAACATAAAGTAGATATGGTTGGAAGCATGTGGGGAATGGCAGACAAACCGACACACACTGTTCCTCTAGAAATGTTTCAAATACAACTAGCTTCCTAAGATCATCAACCACAAGTCATTATGCAATTTTTCTCTGTTGTCAGTCAAGTTATTAAATGTATTTGCTGTGGAAGAAGTATGTTGTCAAAAGACGAGGCATCCAGATCGTGGACGTCTCTTACCTTGGGTGTGCTGGTCAAGGCTGTGTTATTATGCTGGGCCGGACAGCTATGGTTAGAGTTTGACCGGTTGGGAGAGGCAGCCCGTGACGACGGCCGCGACCTACGACCTCTATACCGGAAACTGGCCATCACCTGAGTGGTGCCTTCTGGGAGAATGAACTTTTCTCGCAGCTCCATGTTTGTCCTTCCTTTGGCTGGGGGGTAAAATATGACAGCATACAGTAAGACATGAGGCATATGCATGTTTGTTGGTGTATGACTGATAGGTGAACCTAATTCATTTCAGTGGAGTGAGTCAATGGATGATGAGTACCTGCTTTTGGAAAAAGCAGACCAATTGAAATGAATACAGGTTGTTCTCTACACTATTTGTGTTTGGACTATTGTGCAAATAACAGAGTGTAAATGAAGGACATGCAGTTTCACATCACTTAGCCACACTGGCGAACTCACTGAAAGCATACGGCCCATTATAGTAAGTTTAGTGATTCCTTTAACCAATAGAGAATCATATGAACTTAATCTACAACGGACTGACTCTGCACATACGAATCTATAAAGACAGCCATCGTCACCCTAACCTCCTGAAACAAAACCAAAGAAAGGTATAATAGCTGACATTTTTCTCCAACTCATCTCTACTAGGGTAGAATAATCTCTGGTCATCACAAAAAAAGTATGATGGATTCCAGTGGCTTAGAACATCAGCCATAAATAAATGAGTACCCCCCCCTCCCCATAGCCCTTAGGTGGAAACAGTCCATTACTGTTACAGTGATTGTCAACACAAACTTGAAAACAGAATTGCAAAAGAAAAGGTGCACAGAGCCACTGGTCGCTACATGCTGAGAGAGAGAGAGAGAGAGAGAGAGAGAGAGAGAGAGAGAGAGAGAGAGAGAGAGAGAGAGAGAGAGAGAGAGAGAGAGAGAGAGAGAGAGAGAGAGATAGAGAGAGATAGAGAGAGATAAAGAGATAAAGAGAGAGAGAGATAAAGAGAGAGAACCAAAGAGAAAGAGAGAGAGAGAGAGAGAACCAGAGATAAAGAGAGAGAGAGAACCAGAGAGAGAGAGAGAACCAGAGAGAAAGAGAGAAAGAGAACCAGAGAGAGAGAGAGAAAGAGAGAGAGAGAACCAGAGAGAGAGAGAGAGAGAGAGAACCAGAGATAAAGAGAGAGAGAGAACCAGAGAGAGAGAGAGAACCAGAGATAAAGAGAGAGAGAGAACCAGAGAGAGAGAGAGAACCAGAGAGAAAGAGAACCAGAGAGAGAGAGAGAACCAGAGAGAAAGAGAGAGAGAGAACCAGAGAGAGAGAGAGAACCAGAGAGAAAGAGAGAGAGAGAACCAGAGAGAGAGAGCCGCTGTTGGCCTGGAGGTCAGTAAATAAGAAGCACTTCAGAAGCAGATGATGTGATAACGACAGCATGCATGAAGACCCACAGACTGCTGCATGACAGGCGAGTGGAGTCACTTTATGGGAACGCCATTCACGAGGAGCACTACAATACACCCATAATGTACACACACCCACACTAACACCCAAACACACAGTGATGCAGAAACATACCACTGGGGGGTTCATGGAGCAAGGTGAGAAAGTGTGAGATTTGTTGCCAACCTATAGGAGACTGAGTAATTGAAGAGTTTGATTCCGAGCGCAACATTTTACTCCCATGGTGATGAACTGGAAAGGAAGGAGTAGGAGCAGTAGGAAGGAATTTTTAGCAGGAACATAGAAATACATAGAAATAGAGAAACCTGACAGGCAGAGGACAACATAGAACTAGAAAAACCTGACAGGCAGAGGACAATATAGAACTAGAGAAACCTGACAGGCAGAGGACAACATAGAACTAGAGAAACCTGACAGGCAGAGGACAACATAGAACTAGAAAAACCTGACAGGCAGAGGACAATATAGAACTAGAGAAACCTGACAGGCAGAGGACAACAAGCATTCATAACATCATATCAAAATAAATACTAAATCACCAGTAGCACTCTTATCTAAATGTAGACGATTAAAACAGAAGTGACACACGAGAGATATCGAATCCAGTAATCTGCCTTCATTACAATGAATTGCATTTTATAAAATGTTCCCCTCCAGTGTTCTGCCTAGTATCTTACCTCGACACGGATCGTTTTTTACGAGGAACTCATCCAGAGCCATCCAACCTCCACCCACGCGCACCATCACAGTACTCCGTAGGATCCGTACCAGACGCAGCTGCTGGGAGTCTCCAAACTGCAGAGGGAGCAGGGAGGACAGAGAGGAAGGTGAAGCCGGGAGTCACTGAGCACTACTCTGCATCAACAACACTGGACAAGACTTGAAGCTGTGCAACACCAGAAACCAGCAGATGCTATAATGTGTTAGGAGGAAGATTCTCCTTCTAGGAGTTTGTGCCCGATCGCCTGATTACATTGCATGTTCTGACTGTAGAGTACATATAGAGTTCATATAAATCTGAAATATGATTTCACTAAAAATGGATTTCACTTCATCACTAGATGAGAGGTGACATCATCTGTCTTGTGTTTTCTGTCTGGTTTCTATTTTGTTGTTGTTCAGCTGAGCCCATTGATTAAGACACAAAGCAATAACATCAAGGTTTCATTCTCAAAGACACAAATGAAAGGGTCAATCCAACTGGTTTTACCTTCTCGGATTGTATTAGTGCATTCATCATTGTCTACAAGGTAGGATTGGTTTGTGACTTGTGAAATTGTGATACATAGATTTGTAATTGAGGTGAAATGGGTAACACTACTTCATACCCCCTGTCAACAGGCTTATCGTAGCCTACATACATCTGTCATAATCATGATATAACAACTGTCATCTTGACATGACTGGTTAGGGCATCTGTTGTTAATATCAATGTTATGACAATGTTATGTATCCCTTATGATTAAGTTTGAAGTAAATGTAATAATTAGTAAGTGAATAATTTGTTACAAAGGGTTGCAATATTTGTATTCATCTCTAATATTGGAATGTTTTCTAATTATTTTGTCTCATTTTCACCTGGGAATTCCTGTAACAGACTTTATCATATAAAGACCATTAGGCAGAAGAGAGGTTCTTCCACCACTAGGGGGCACTATAGCGTGGTGGTTAATCCTTACCTTTTTTTGGGACACATTTTTTTTCCTGAATACTATGGGATATTTGCATGTATCTTGCAAAGCTTTCAAACAAGCCTGACATGGAGGGTGAACAAACAGCCAAGCGTCATGAGGTGAGGTCACCCAGTTGGATATGGCCATGGGGTTAGCAGATTTGATAGCACAACAATCACGGCCTCATGCTTTCCATCAAACATTATCACGTCATAGCAAATAAAAGAAACGAACAAAACAGACAAAATCTCCTGCAAAACCAACAACGTGACAGCTGCACTTTCTATCAGTACAGTACAAACCACCATAGTCATAGAGGATGCATTGACATTGATGCAGGAACCAATGCAGCTAAGCTTCAATGAGACACTGAGGGACAACATGGGGGATGGCATGTAATAGTCTCTCTCTAGTCAACCATGGTGTAACAATCAGACATGACCACACACTGATGAGCCTGCAGTTAGGTGCCTATTGTAACACTCTCACTTGAATTCATCAAACTGTGATTCCCAGAATGATTGAATGCCACTGGTGAATTGTGTGATCGAGTACAGTAAAGGTGATGATTTGAATGATCTGAAGAATAGTCACGAGAAGAATGGCCATTTACCAGAATACAGCTTTCCAAAACCGCAACGTGTAGGTGGGGTGTTAGATTTTGACTGTCCCTGCTTGTTATAATCTCATCGTCATGTAAGCAGTGAACCAGACCAAACTGTCAAAAGAATTGTTTCAGTTGATTTTGAGTAATAAATTAATACAAACTGGTGCAGAAGACACACAAAATATATATGTACAGTGTATATGTTTCCCCCTACATAGTAATTCTCCTCAGCAACACCCCCATCATCGTTTTACATCCATCTTCAGAAAGCTTATGGTCCATGAATTTTATATGAGTTATGTAGAATTGCAACATGCATTTCTTTGCACATTAGAACTGAATAAATAAAAACAAGCAGGGTAATACCCTAACAATGGAAAGGCGTTTGGCCAGCTTTGAATGCTGTCACACAAAGACATGTCAGCCATTATTTAGACAAATCATTTCCAGGAAATAAAAGAGAAGCAACAGACAAGCAGACATTAAAATAATTAGAAATCCCAAACTGGCCAAGGCTTCAATTAATGCACATAGAGATAAGAAGATTTGTGTGGAATAGTGTTGGGCTAGAAAACCTATTCTTTCTTATTTGAAATGCAAAAGCATCAAGGAATAACAGGGAATAATTGAATCAGCATTTTACTTCAAAGCATTATAACACTTGACTGCTTTAAATGCTGTTTTTTTGCTTTAGTAATGATCATAAGGTCGATCTTATTTCCTACCTATCTAAATAACAATGTTACTGCCACTAGGTTTACCCGCACAATCAACCAGCGCATGTTACATTTACAAAGGTGCGTTTATGACACTGTGGCCATTTAATTCTTGGCATGACCCAAAGGGGGATTATTTCATTCCACAGTTCTTCCTAGCAGGCTACTACTATGTCAATGGTCCTCCGCTGCACCACTCATAGGCACCAGCTGCTTTCCCACGCCAGCCAGCCAGACCCGATCCTATATCCCAACTACTTATGCCAGTGGAACTACACACACAGTTATTGTTATTATCATAGACTAAATAACAACTAATCAAAAGTTGACCTTTTCAGGATCGAGTGACTGCAAAGGTCTGAAAGCATTATTGCTGTCTGCTGTAGCTACTTCTGAGTTCCATTCTGATGACATTATGGAAGACTCTTGGCAAAATGTTAATGTTAATTGGAAAAGAAACATGGCCAACAAAAAGGATAGGAGGGGTTGATTAGGGCACAGCACCACATAACAGACAACAAAAATATGTACCTGATTTCCAAGGTAGAACTGGGCATGGGAGGAACAATGAAAAGATTCACATTAGTTTCTCAGAGAGCAAACGTTTCACTATAAACCATACAAATTGGATAGGACATTATGTAACAGTGAAGGTCATGTGTTGGTGCTAGAAAAATCCTCTTACCCTGTATTTGTTGGCACCAATTTGCTCAACTTGGAATCGTTTAGGACACTTGCATTTTGCCACTTGGCGTGTAACCTATAAAGAATGACATTATTTAGACATGTTTTACAATGAAGACAGGTAATACTGTACATATTGTCTGAGTTACAACACATGTAGTACCTCATCTTCAATTTTGTCTGCATCTGTGAGGGGTTTGTATGCCTCTTTGTTGGGGTGAAGGGCAGCCACAAACTCATAGTAGTCAATATAGCCGTCACCATCCCGGTCAAATATGTCTGCCACCGCACTCATCTCCAGCCGACTGGTGGGGAATTCTGGGACGTAAAATAAAAAACAGCCGTAAGAATTCTCTAATGATCTGGGCCCAGATTCACAAAACACTTCTTTCGCAAAAATTTAAGATTCATAAGTGCAATTCCTGAACAATATCTTAAGATTTAATGATTTTCTTATGAACTTCTCAAATATCTTCTTACAAATCTTCTCGTTTGTTGCTAGGCAACCGTTTTAGCTAGCTATCTAGCTAGCAATGACAATCATTTTAGCATATTTCATACAGAGAATACTGTTCTAAAACATGTTCTTGGGTTTAAAATAATCAATACATGTTCAATTGCTTTCATTTGCTTTTTCTCTCACTGCCCTGAGTTTAAGACAAGGGCTTAGCTATCTTGGAATTAAGAACATTTCCAAGAATCTAATTTCTTCTTAACTTTTTGCTTACGGAGAAACAAGAAATAGCGCAAGAACATTTCCAAGAACCTTTGTGAGGAATGGTAACTTTGCTTAACTTTATCTATAGTTAAGGAAAAAATGGCAGTTAAGAAGACATTTCTTCTTAAGAAGGTTTTGTGAATCTAGGCCATGAACTGTACTGTGCTGGCTCTGATATTTTCTTTTCACATTGTTCTTCAGAACGTATTCATACCCCTTCATACTTATTCCACAGCCTGAATATAGAAACCGGAATAAATTGCTTTTTTCTCTCACCCATCTACACACAATACAAGTTTATGCAGGGCGCAGTGCATTATGGTCATTGTAGTTAATTACCACATTTTCTGCACTAAACTACAATATGTAGAATATTGGCCATTGGAAACTGCAACTCCCTACTACACAGCGCAGTTCAGGCTTGATCTGCTTTATCACTACAGAAACTGCAAATTGAGCGCACCGAAAAAAAACGGAACTAAATGGAATTCAAATCAATCAATTTATTTTTTTATTTTTTATATAGCCCTTCGTACATCAGCTAATATCTCGAAGTGCTGTACAGACACCCAGCCTAAAACCCCAAACAGCTAGTAATGCAGGTGTAGAAGCACGGTGGCTAGGAAAAACTCCCTAGAAAGGCCAAAACCTAGGAAGAAACCTAGAGAGGAACCAGGCCAAATAATTGAACCGACGTCAGTCAATTAGTTGTTTTAAAACTGGAACAATTATAGAAATTCCGGTTAATCGCTCAGCACTAGTTAGTATTGTGGAGTATCTACAATATTGTTCATCCATCCTCAGTTTTCTCCTATCACAGCCATTCTGTAACTGTGTAACTATTTTAAATTCATCATTGGCCTCATCGTGAAATCCCTGAGCGGTTTCCTTCCTCTCCGGCAACTGAGATAGGAAGGACGCCTGTATCTTTGTAATGACTGGGTGTATTGATACACCATCCAAAGGGCAATTAATAAATTCACCATGCTCAAAGAGATAGATTTTTTATTTTTTACCCATCTACCAATAGGTAATTCTTTGCGAGGCATTGGAAAACCTCCCTGGTCTTTGTGGTTGAATCTGTGTTTGAAATTCACTGCTCAACTGAGGGATGTTACAGATAATTGTATGTGTGGAGTACAGAGATGAGGTAGTCATTCAAAAATCATGTTAAACACTATTATTGCACACAGAATGATTCCATTCAACTTATTATGTGACTAGTTAAGCAGATTTTTACTCCTGAACTTATTTAGGCTTGCCATAACAAAGGGGTTGAATACTTATCGACTCAAGACATTTCAGCTTAAAATGTTTAATTTATTTGTAAAAATGTCTAAAAACATAATTCCACTGTGACATTATGGGGTATTGTGTGTAGGCCTGCAACACAACATCTAAATTGTATAAATGTTTAATTCAGGCTATAATTGAAACTAGAAAAAGTCAAAGGGTGTGAATACTTTCTGAAGGCACTGTAATTACATCTATGGTTAATGTGTAAACAGGCCAGCCCAGTACGGCTCAGCCCAGCCCAGTACGGCTCAGCCCAGCCCAGTACGGCTCAGCCCAGCCCAGTAGGGCTCAGCCCAGCCCAGTACGGCTCAGCTTGGCATGGCTCTGTCATGTGAAGCGTATATAGATATAGGATCTTAATTTAACCCCCGTTGTTGCAGGAAACCCCCTGCACAGCGGGAAATGCAAACACAGTGTAATCAAGGTTTAAAAAGGCTTTTAGGTAATGACATCATAATGTATTTGAAATGTGTGTCTATCTTTATTTGATTTTCATGTTTCCCCCACTGCTCCCTCTGCTGGGATCTCTTGATTGGGCCAATACTGACTGGGAATTTATAATTATGCCCACCTGTGAGGTCTTTATGTTGTGACATTGATTGCCATTGCCTTGCTCGCTGAAGAAGGGCTCATACCCCCCAGAAATATGTAAATTTACGTTTATTTACCGGAGTGCTGTCCTATTTCTGTTCTTTGCATTAATTATAATCAACACAATAATTCAAATTTCCTGATGCAGCAGGATTATTTTCCTGCTGTGAGAAATTAAGATCCTACACCTGTAAGTCAATAGAACTGAGACTCTATACACTACTGATCCTACTATCCTGGTAATGTGAAGAGGTTATAGGTCTTAACAGAACTATGACTTACTGGAGGAGAGGATACCCTCTATGAATTCCTGTCTGGTGACCTTTCCATCCTGATCCTTGTCAATGCGTCTGAAGAAGTCCATGACACGCGACTTCTTATGGTTCATCCATCGCATGTAGCGCTTCCGCCACACATCAAAGTCAAAGTTGGCAAATTCCTTCAGCTGAAAGAAAATCAAGCACTATACATTATACACCATGATATACATTGTATTGAGCATAGTGATGGTACGGACATTAACAAGCTAGCTAGCTTATTGGCGTAATACTTTTCAACATCTCTAAAATGTAATTCCTGAATGTCTCCATGAAGCAAAAAAAGTAATTAACATGAATGTGTTTGAGTTTATTTATTATTGCTCACAGATAAAACTGAAGAAATGCAGAATTTACATGACTAATAATTGTAAAACACTCTTTTAAAATACATAACACTTTATACGTGACATGAATAGAATATTGAAACATTACAGGACATTTGTCATAAGCTAACAGAGGTTTCTAAATGATCTACCTCCTCAAGTCTGTCCATGGCATCATTGAGTTTCCTCCTCCTGTCCAGGGCCAGTAGCCACACCTGCTGCCACTTGCTGACCAATAGGTTGACCCTGGGGTTCTTGGTCTCTATGAGAGGCTGTGAAGATGGGTACATGGCTTGTGTGGGAGAACGCTTTCCTGTAGGTGAAAAACAACCTGTTTAGTGACACCGCTATTCCATTGTATAACTTTGGTTCCATACCAAAAATAACATAGGAATTATATAATTTTGGGGACATAACACACAGAGAGCATAGGAGGTAATGTATGAGGATGATGTGTCATGGTGAAGGCAGTGCCTCAGAGCTGGGCCAGATGGCTGAGTTCAGGGCCTTTAAGGGGTCCTGGTAGGGTTACATACTTCCACCTCTTCCTTTCTCCAGGACAGGGATATGGGACTGGCTGGCAGGCTCGCTCCCGACCACAGCCTTTCTCTTGTGTGTCTTGGTGATCTTGTCAACATCTGGTTGCTTCCTGGTCATTTCCTCCATGAATGTCTGCATTGCCACCCAGAAAAAACATATTTTTCAGTGTGTACTGTATACTGTATTCACTTCAAAGGTAATGTACTGCATGCAGAGTACACATACAGTAACTCATGTTATTAGACAGATTGAGCTACTCTACCTACAATAGCATCTTCTATTAACATTTCTAGTACTACTAGCCAAGTGGTGAACAACATTGATATTGCATGCAGTGGAGAATGTTTGGTCAACCAAGCACCAAGTAATACACCAAACCCTTAACATCCTTTAATAAAAAAGGATGACACTGTCAAGCTCCTGGTCATACGCTACCTGGTGTTCAGCGATGAGGGCTTTGACCTCGTCTATCTCTTGAGGCAGGACCTCATTGTCCTTGTCATTGAGTGTGGTCTCAGCCCACTGCAGCCAGCCCAAAAGACCCTCCAGCAGCTCCTTAGTGGCCAGCAGATCACTGAGGGCCATGGCCAGGCGCTGCTGGTGCTGCCGCGCCCACGCCTGGACCTAACATGGCGAAACATGAATAATACATTTAATAGGCCTACATCTGGTCATTTAGCAGATGCTTTTATCCAAAGCGATTCACAGTTGAAAGTGATACATGTTCAGTAATATGTGGTCCATGCTGATTCAAGACCACAACTCCGGTGTTGCCAGCACCATACTCAAACCCACTGAGACATTGGAACAACCTAGTAATAAGTAGAACCATGTAGGGTTCTTTTTGTTTTTCCCCATAGGGGAACCCTTTTTGGTGCTAGGTAGAACCCTTTGCAGAGGGTTCTACCTAGCACCCTCTATATAGGGTTCTTAACAGAACCCCCTGTAAATGGTTCTACATAGAACTCTCTATGAAGGGTACTACCTAGAACCCTCTATGAAGGGTTCTATCAAGAACCCTGTAATCTGCTAAAGGTTCTTCCTATAACCCTCTATGAAGGATTCTACCGATTCTACCTGGCTTGCAAAGTGTTGCAAAATTCCTATTCCTATGGTATAACAACTAACAGATTGGATTAGTTTATATATGTATGTAGCACAAGATTAATCAACCAATCAATGTATATGCAAAAACACAGACATTGAAACAAACAATTCTGAAAATAATCATGCAATAGAGCATGCTGGGAAATATGATAATGATGGGCGTGGTTTTTAGTGTTTTACTCCAAACAGAGTGAAAATGAAAAATCAACACTAGGAAATACCAGATAGGGAAGGGAAAGGGGATATCTAGTCAGTTGTGAAACTGAATGCATTCAACCGAAATGTGTCTTCCGCATTTAACCCAGCCCGATACAGTACATACATAAATATACCCATATACAGTTTAAAACATTCTCACACGTATCTTTTTAAATTTATCAGATTACTCAAACTCCTGATGTTAAAGTTTAAACACTGAGGTAACCATTAATGCTCAGGCACAATTTAAAAGAGAAAAATATACAATAAAAAAGCTTATTCAGACTCAGAAGGGTACTATGTAGAACCCTTCCTACCTTCCAAAGAATCCTTCTTGCATTCCAAACAATCATCTAAGAACAATTTCTTTCAAAAACGGTTCTTCTGGTGAAAACGGTTCTTGGTAGAACCCTATCCCTCCGCAAAGGACCCTTTTGGAACCCTTTTATCTAAGAGTGTATTATTTGGACTCCCCAACAAGATTTACATTCATGGCTACATTCCACTTTGTCTATGGTTAGTTACAGCCAAGTGACAAAGTAATGTATCGGTATGATTGAGAAACGTGATGAAACTTTCTGCCAAGCATTGAGGTTATGCAAGCGATATGTAAGGAGTTGGCAGACTGCTTTGCCGTGATATAGGCCTATGATCTCTCACCCTCCAGTATGACGCACAGCAGACAGGCATGTAAGTGTTCACTGACCTCCTCGAAGCGGGCTTTAATGATGGTGTTCCAGTGTTTGATGGTGGTGATAGAGTCTGGGTGGCAGATGGTCAAGATAGCCTCCCCCATACTGGTGGCTTTGTTCAGGCCCACTCTCTTCTCCTCCTGTTTCTTCATGAACTCCTGAAAGAGAACCGTTGGTTTCCATTAGCAATCGGCAATGTTTGCGGCAAAACGTAGCAGCCAACAAGTAATTTCTCTGTTCCTCTGTCAATACCTGATCAAGTGGAGATGAAGAAAGTCATGCTATGTGAAGTCAGGGGAGACTATTTTAGATCCAGTGAGATCATGCTTGAGAAAAACTCAATATTGTGAAGTAGTTGGCACGGAATAGCAAACCACGATCTAAAATCCATGTATGGCATTTCTACTTTTACTGCCGAGCTTGACAGACGTGTGGAGACAGTCAAAGTGAAGTGTGTTTTAAACATCAACAATACATTATGAGGAAGCCTCATCAGAAAAGAATGATGAAACATACCCACAGTCTCTGTAAATAGCAGCCTTAACTGCCATATGGTTGAGCTAGGTACTAGTTTGCTTACAATTAAAATTGTTCCATGCAAGCCCCACCCCTGCAGTATATACAAACCTTTAAACAGCCCAAAACAACTTCACCTATGACCAGATATTGCATTTCACATTTGGTCTGATTTTAACTATTGAACTTATTCTATATTATGGATTTTGCTTTAGAGACCTTTGTGCAAGGCCTGGAAAATAATCTGCAGGGAAACACTGTTATTCTATAGGATGGCAATGTTCCAGGCTAAAGGTCACTTGCCTTGTGCTGCTCGATAAGAGCCCCGAGGGCCTCCTCGTCGTCGGGCAGGGTGCCATGGAAACGCAGGCTCTGCTCGGCCTCGGCCAGCCACTCCAGCAGCATATGGACTGTAGAGTGGAACTCCTCAGCCTGCAGCCAGGGGACAGGGCCCAGGGGCAAGAGAGGTTCATAAACACACAAG
Source organism: Salvelinus alpinus (assembly GCF_045679555.1). NCBI lineage: Eukaryota > Metazoa > Chordata > Actinopteri > Salmoniformes > Salmonidae > Salvelinus > Salvelinus alpinus. Next base: position 12,007,453 of record NC_092092.1, read on the forward strand.
TCCCCCAAAGCATTCCTCTAAGCATTCAGCCAGGTCCTAATGGTGGCGTCGTCTTTTTTGCAGACACACTGCACTCCTCAAACGATTGCTATGAATTGCTATGATCATATGAATGATGTTTCTGAGACGTTTTAACAGATCATCGGGCTTTGTGAGATCTGATCATCTGTGAAACTGCATAAAAAGATGTCTTGGAACACCACCATTTTGAATGAGTGATGAAGAGAGGTTTGGCATAGTAAGAGTCCTACCTGACTCAGTGCCTGTTCCAGCCGGGTCTGTTTAGATACTGAGCGAGCGCAAACTGTCTCCCAGCGAGCGCTCAGCTCCTGCATCTGAGCTTTGACCCAGGAGGAGTCTTCATGGCTGCTCTCAATCAGGTCCTTAGCCGAACGCTTCAGGGCCGCAACGCTCCCCGTCCGCTTACCCAGCTCCTTCTGGAACACCTGGAAGACACAGCAAAGAGAGAACTAGTGAGACATTACACACAGACAAAAACACACTACACCAAAATCTATACAAAACAACACTACACCAGACATATACAAAACTACACCAGACATATACTACACGACACCAGAAATATACTACACGACACTACACCAGACATATACAACCCTACACCAGACATATACTACACCAGCCATATACTACACTACACCAGACATACACTACACCAGCCATATACTACACTACATCAGACATACACTACACCAGACATATACTACACTACACCAGACATATACTACACTACACCAGACATATACTACACTACACCAGACATACACTACACCAGACATATACTACACTACACCAGACATATACTACACTACACCAGACATATACTACACTACACCAGACATATACTACACTACACCAGACATATACTACACTACACCAGACATATACTACACTACACCAGCCATACACTACACTACACCAGCCATACACTACATTACACCAGCCATATACTACATTACACCTGCCATACACTACACTACACCAGACATACACTACACCAGCCATACACTACACTACACCAGCCATACACTACACTACACCAGCCATACACTACACTACACCAAACATACACTACACCAGACATATACTACACTACACCAGGCATATACTACACTACACCAGCCATATACTACACTACACCAGACATGACCTACACTATGCATATACTACACCAGACATATACTACACTACCCCATACATATACTACACTACACCAAACATAGACAACACTACACCAGACATACACTACACCAGCCATATACTACACTACACCAGACATGACCTACACTACGCATATACTACACCAGACATATACTACACTACACCAGCCATATACTACACTACACCAGACATACAATACACCAGCCATATACTACACCAGACATATACTACACTACACCAGACATATACTGCACGACACTACACCACACCAGACAAACACTACAATACACTACACCAGACATACACTACAATACACTACACCAGACATACACTACACCAGACATATACTACACCAGACACACTACACTACACCAGACATATACTACACTACACCAGACATACACTACACTAGACATACACTACACTACACCAGACATATACTAAACTACACCACACCAGACATATGTTATACTACACCAGACATATACTACACTACACCAGACATACACTACACTACCCCAGACAAATACTACACTACACCAGACACATACTATACTACACCAGACATATACTACACTACAGACATATACTACACCAGACATATACTACACTACAGACATATACTACACCAGACATATACTACACTACACCAGACATATACTGCACTGCACCAGGCATATACTACACTACACCAGGCATATACTACACTACACCAGGCATATACTACATTACACTACACCAGACATATACTACACTACACCAGACATATACTACATTACATCAGACATATACTACACTACATCAGACATATACTACATCAGACATATACTACACTACATCAGACATATACTACAGTACACCAGACATATACTACACTACACCAGACATATACTACACTACACCACACATATACTACACTACACCAGACATATACTACACTACACCAGACATATACTACACTACACCAGACATATACTACACTACACCAGACATATACTACACTACACCAGACATATACTACACTACACCAGACATATACTGCACTGCACCAGACATATGCTACACTCCACTGCACCAGACATATACTACATTCATTACACTGCACCAGACATATACTGCACTGCACCAGACATATACTACACTACACCAGACATACACTACATTACACTACACCAGACATATACTACATTATACACACACAGACAGACATATACAAGACTACACACAGATGCAGAGACACATGTAAACAGACACACAGACACAGACACATCAACACACCCACCCCCATACCCAATAACCTCAAACTTCATCTATCCATATGCTGCTCTTTGCAGAGTCCCACATCGCAAGTCATTATTGCTATGATATCCCTCGTACAGAAATAAAGAAAGTCACACACTAATTATGCTCCCAAACATTTAATGGGTCTAGCAACCAATGTTTTGACACTTGCAGATTGACCCATTAAATGTTTGGGAGCATAATTACAGTGTGTGACTTTCTTTCTTTTTATAGTTTATTCTCTGTTAGTCAGCACCTCTACGAAACATTTTTGTGTGTGTGTCAGCTTATGTCTTCTATTAGAATATCCCTAGTAGCCAAGACAAATTAGACCAGGTTATAAACAGTCATCTAGCCCCATGACCTTCAGAGCTAAGCTGTGGTCCAAAACAAATTAGGCCAAATCAACACTGATTATGAAAAATAGGGATACAATTTATTTTGGTTACATTTTTTTATTTAACCTTTATTTAACTAGGCAAGTCAGTTAAGAACAAAATCTTATTTACAATGATGGCCTACCCCAGCCAAACCTGGACGACGCTGGGCCAATTGTGCGCCGCCCTATGGGACTCCCAATCACGGCCGGATGTGATACAGCCTGGAATAATACAGTTCAACAGGGTTGAAACCGATCCAGCTACACACTAACATTGTGCCAAAAACACTTCCAATTGGAGCAGTTGACTTCTGCACCCTCATGAAGTCATCTGGATGCCTTTGAAGGCCATATGGAGGGTGACTGAACTGAAGGTGTGACTGTGGATCTACTCAGATATCCTGCCAGGCACTCTTTATTTCTCAATACCTCAGCAATCTCGCTTCTCTGCTAATTCAAACAGCGTTTTGCCACATAACACAATTTCTATTTCCGACAACCGGCTATGGGGGAGGGGGGGGGGGGTATTAATTACCGGAAGGAATGAGAAAAGAAAATACGCTGAGCAATGAGAACAGCAAAACCACACGCAGTACAGCATCACAGGGTACACAAATAGGACATGTTTCAGCTTTAGAATCAAGTTAGATGAATGTGCTTCGGCCCAGAGTTTGAACAGATCTATTCTGCAAATGGCGCCTACTGCCATTGAACAAAGCACTTAACCCCACCAAACTGCTCCAAGGGTACTGCTCTGCGGCTGGACAATGAAGATCTATTGTACAAATGTTTCCTTTATTTACCTTGTGACTGTCGATGAGATTGAGCACAAGGTCTATATCTCCATGTACTGGCTGGTCCTCGGCCAGCTGAGGCTCCACTCTGTACAGCCAGTCAATCAGGGCCTGCAGGGCATCAGTAAACTGACCAGAGAACAGCAACGCCTCTTCCAGTTTGTTCTGCCTGAAAGGAAATACAGATTATTAGTGAAAATACATAATGACCACTGACAGCAGAAAATATCACAAAACTATCACTGTTTTCTATTATTTATGTAATATCATCACACTTTGACAGCAGAAACTCTACAGGTGCATTCTCCATTGAGAAGAATTATAGTTTAATCAGAGTCGATCAAAAGTATTCACGAAGCCGACAGTTTCAGTATCCATCATCATCACGATTAGATGACAGTAAAATATATCATTAATATGCATATTGTGTGTCCATTACACAGCAATGTGCAGGTCATGTCCCCTTACCTCTCGACTGACTTGCCACAGACAGTGTCCCACTTGTCCCTCAGTTCACTCAGCATGTCGTCCAGCTTCTGGTTATCGTCCTGCAGTGACGTCTTATCCTTCAGGGCACGTCCGGTACGACTGGTGGTGTCATACACTGAGTGCTTGCTCCCCAGCACCTTCTGGAACTCCTGCATGAACCCAAGTTGGAGAGACATGGTCATTATTTAAGCTAGTTCAAGCTGTCCAAGTCAGTCTGTGGCTGGTTTTTAGCCTCGTCTTCAGGCCGTTCAAGGTTTATATGGTGTGTCTGGCAAAGAGAAACAAGTAGATTTTAGACTAGACAGTTGAACAGCCAACAGTGAAATGTCCATAATTGAACAGTAGCCTAAGCAATTTGACCATGGTCTCACTTTCTGTCTTGTTACGTAATTAACAAATCGTCAACAGCACAACTGAGAAACTACAGCTGTGTTAATCCAGAGGCACTACGTATGATATAACTGTAGATTCCTTCAAAAAAGGTGCTATCTAGAAGCTAAAAGGGTTTCTTCGGCTGTCCCCATACGAGAACCCTTTTTGGTTCCAGGTAGAACCCTTTTGTTTCCAGGTGGAACCCAAAAGAGTTCTACCTGGAACCAAATAGGGTTCTACCTGGAACCAAAAAGGGTTCTCGTATGGGGACAGCCGAAGAAACCTTTTGGAACACTTTTTTCTAAGAGTGTACCGTCTACATTCTGTCATGGATTCTAAATTGTGACCTAGTTGTTAATAAAGGACACTATGTAGTGGCTGAAAAAAAAGGGGTCAAAATTCATCCACACGGATTAAAAGTTTCTGAAATCAGGGCATCCCTAATACATTCCGTACATCCAGGGATTATTATAGGATTAGCAAACAATCCTCACACACAACAGTGCAAGGACAACAACTGGATAGCTTAGTCTCTGACACTAAAGGCACTAATGTGTACTGTATACTATAATGTATAAATCCCAAACTGAAGTCTCACTAGAAAAAGCACTCGAAAAAGCTGTGGTTTCAAACAGCAGCTTTGATAAATGACTATAGTCCTGCTGGAGATGTTTTTCTTTGCTAAACGATCTGCTTCATAAACGCCTCACTATAGGAGGGGTCTCGCCAACTCTTTCATTGTCACCCTTTGTCTTGTTCTCCTCCAAGGATGAGAAAAGGATTTGACGAGGTTCAGTTAGTTCAGGCACCTTGTGCTGGGCCAGCTGCGTCTTGATCTTGTCAGGATCGTTGGCGATTTCCAGCTCAGAGTCCAAAGCCTTCTCCGAATCGTCCAACCATTCTGTCAGCTTGTTCCAGGTTTCGTGGAACTAGGGGGAGAGATGTAGGAAATTAGGTTTGAGTAAACCACACACCGTGATGTATGATTTCCTTTGACTTATTCTTCTACATTCTCAGTTCAGCGCCAAGAAAAGTGAAGGGTGCGTACTAATGAAAGGGCTCTGAGGCCTTTGGAATCAACATGTAAGACAGACCTCACTGTAATACCTAACCACAGGTTTCCAACGATAATAACTAGCATAGAGTAGTTGTAACACATTGTCCAGGCGACTTTTGTCTGCAAAGCCTTAATGTACTGTACCGTATTTGACCTCACACTTCGTTAGTGACCTCACTTCTGTTTTTCTATTGATGCCTATTGCCCAATTACGTGGAAAGATGGTGACACCTACTACAGTCCACCTGTGTAACTCCCTCTTTCTCACCCTCTCTCTTTCTCTCATTCAACTATGAATCTCTCTCTCTCCTACTTTTTTCAACCTACATCAATTTCCTATCATACTTCAATGTGGCTAGACCGCTAACTCCTAGCACACCAGTTTAGGTCATGTGTACTACTGTGTGATCCTGTACCAACTGTTCCCAGTGTGTCGTACCTGTTTGGCCCTCTTCCTGGTGTCGTCCAGCAGACGGCCCCTCTCCACAGACCTCTGCACCACCTTCTCCCAGCGGCCCTGTACACTTATCAGCAGGTTCTTGATCAATACCACGTCCTGCTTCTGGCTGAAGTACTTCAGGTGTGTCCCTGTCTTATCCAGCTCAATGATCTGCTGCCTGTGGGAGTTTACCTCTGTCACAAACACCTGCCAACACACACACATCAGAGGATCATGACAGATATTACAATAGTGTTACACAGTGGAGTTGGTATTTTTTGGGTACAGTTTAAGGCACTAGTTTAGAATGTCCAATGGCAAGTAGAATGTTCACTTGACTAATAAGCAGAGTTCTGGATGAGAGTCAAACACATTGTTGAGCCGTGGTTGGCTTGCTTGCACTGCAAGCTGTCTCGGCTATGGAACCTAAGCCCATCAATTGTTCTTGCTTCTGACATCATTAATACTAAGTAAGTCAGGATAGGAGGCCGTTTAGGTTCATTATTAGACAGTTGACTAATACTGAAATGACGAATCATCAGAAACCTATCAAAACGTAAATGTATGTGTCATGTTAACCGTCTTCACACCGACGCATACCTTGTGCTCATCTATCTGAAACAGGATGGTTTCCAGGATGAGGGAGGCAGGAGAGGACATAGTGAGAGTCTGTTCAGCTTGGGTCAACCAGTTGATGAAGTCCTGGAGAGAGTTATGGAACTCTGTGGCCAGAGCCAAAGCCTCCTCCAGTTTCACCTGAAGCACAGAGACAACAGAGACACTTGAGAAACATTGCACTCTTCCTACTGACACAAATATTCACACACGTGCACACCCACAAACGGATAGACCTACAAACACACACACACACACACATGCTCACCCACCCACGCACACATACACATGCACCAAACAAACATGCAGGCTGTTTGGTTGCCACAACATTAGGTAATGACTGTAATTGATCCAAACATGACCTCTGTTTAGACAGAGGAAGTCGGCATCTCTGGAATACTTCAAGGGTGAAGGGAAGAGGATGAGCTATCAAAACGATGCATCCTCTACAGTTTTAAAAATAGCATCAATTAGCCTTTTGATTGTTAGTCCAAGAGCAGGGATCCTTTTTGCTTACAGTCAGGCAAGCTAAAGTGAGTAGCCAATGCTCTATCCTCATCACAATAAACAATGGGGTAATAACATTACAGCCATCACAAGCCAAATGACAAGAAGTACTGTCTCTGGTATACAGTGTCGTCCATCTCCATGTAGGCTACTTTAGCTTTAGTTGTGAATGAATTGTGCTACCTGGGCAAGCTAGTAAAATGCAGAGGAACTTGTGAGTTAAGTTGTGCAGTATTCATGACATACAGAACAGTACACCATAGTTGATTAACAGACTTGACTGAGTTAGGAACAAAACCACATCCAACCCCAGCATTTCCTTTACATCCATTTGAACATATCAGCTGTTGGTTAGAGTGTCTCTGAAGACAAGCGGACTTTGTTCCATGATGACTGATGGCTGATGACTCAGGCAATAACCAGTAGAGACCTGTGACCACATCTTACATGCTTACGTGCTTACCAACCCTCTCTGCTGTTCACCATTCATAACTCATGGATTAGAAACGTATAATGTACAGTACAGTACAGGGGGTGGGAGGGGATGAACCAGCGCTGAGCAGTAACGTCCCACTGGGGATATAATAAACCTCAACATTATGAATCATTAGACAAGTTCAGACCACTTTGTCGGGTGTGATCCATTCTAGACAGGTTTTCTCTAGATAATTTTTCAGGCGGAGCACAATGAACCCCAAATCATCCCAAACATCCAGGTCCTTTAAAATCAACATTTCCAATGTAATTCAATTGAAGCTGAATTATTTTATGCAGTCAGTGGGGGCAGAGCTAGGAATGGGGGCCCAATCTGGAAGAGAAACACTGATTCATCCCATCATAGCCCAACAATGCTACTCCATGTCACTTTACATTCCCTACCTTTCTCTCAGCCACCTTGGCCTGCACAGACTCCCATTTGTCCTGTAGGTTCCGGAGGTCCTGCTCTGTGTTGCTGTCCTGGCCAGAGGGGGTCATGGTGAGCAGCTGCTGACCTTTGTTCATCAGCTGCTGGTACAGCTCCTCCTTGGCCTCCATTGTGGAACATAACTCCTGCAGAAGACAAAAAAACATGAGGGGCTTAGAAAAGATGGCTGCTGTTATAATGTTAATATCCAATTATAGCACTGAAACTACTGTTTTACATGTCATTTCAGAAAATTCATGGAATTTGACAATAAGTCCAGTATATTTTTTTACTGCCTCTTTACCAGTTTGTTTTGTGAGCACATAAAATCCAAATGAAGACCAAACATGGTGAAAGAACGAGAGCAGTGAGGGGAAACAATAGGCAAGCTTTTCCACATGTAAATTAAAACCTTCACATCTCAAGTAAGTTCTGAGTATGATAATCTTATCATTAAGAAACAATCTCTGTTTTGGCTGCCATGATGTCGTACTAAATGGAAGGCCCATAGGGAAGCGTTCACCGTGACAGTGTCTGGGTTATCCTATCAAACAATTACAAAACAGTGGAACATTCTCTGAGTACAGTCAGTGTTTAATGACTTAGTAACACTTTGGGGCTTTAATCACTCCTTTAATGATTTTTTTAGTAGGACACATTATTGTTCTTTTCGCAACTTCATTTAGTATTCACAGTTCACACTTCAGAACAAAACAGCAGACAAGGCCTGAGTTGGGCCCTTACAAGCCTGTCATCTGTATGAGGCATTTCATATGGTTAAATACATACCAGATGGGCATTAAGCTGCTCGCGGGCCGTGTCCGGTAAGCCTCCCACAGCCTTTGATGCTAACAGCTGACGCTCTGTGTCTTTCAGCCATTGCTGCATGTCTTCGATCTCGCCATGGAAACCTTGGGCCTGCAACACAATACAGCCGGAGTCAGAACAACACACCTTATAAACGTATTGTGGAATTCAAGGGTGGGAAAGGGGAATGTTTTAAGAAGTTAGGAATTCCTCAGACACATTAATGGCCATAAATGTTTTGGTCTGAGGTTATTTGACAGAGCGAATGATGGTGTCTGTGAACAGTCTAATCAATAAACATATATTATGTTTAATTTCCTGAAACATGCATGGCTTTATGCTTCTAATTGTTTTGTTCAGTTTATTCCCCATATGAACCAGATAACAATGTCTACGCTCAATGTTACAATGTTGTCTACGCACATGTTTTACATATGCATTGTATTGGAAATCCACTTTTGTATGTAAAATGCTTTTGACAGAGCTTTGTAGGTTTACTGGGTACCAAAGTAAAACATTCTTGGAAAATACATTGATTTCATTTTTGGCAACCCTTTGGTAACCCACTCAAAAAATCAAGACTGCATGCAATTTTTTCATAGGGCTTACATTTCCGAAAGTTCATTTCATATTCTTAAAACATTCCTGATTCCTTGCCATAAAACCATTCAAATACTAACAGTAGAAAAATACTTAATAACAACCCTTTTAAAATTGTTCAAATAAAAATACATATTCACTGGTCATTGACATTCCATCCATCACTCCTTTCACACGCTACATCAAAGCATTCCCCTAAATGTCAACGGTATGAACAGGAACACCAGTAGTTAGGAATGGGGGAGGCAGGAGGTGGGGGGTGAAGGTTTACATTATTTCTCCGTAACTTAACCTCCCACTTTTCTAAAACCTTCTTTATGAATTTTGAAAAACAACATTCTTACACTCCAGGAGAGAAGAATATCAATCATAGCTTCAATTTCAGATACGAGTCATCATGGTACCAGCTTCCATACGGCGGCTTGGTAGGTGAAGAGGTGAGGCAGCTGACATCAGGGTAAGGGAGGTATAGCTAGACACAAACCTGAAGCAGAGCACTGTCCAGTTGCTGCCTCCTCTGCTCTGTCTTCTCCAGGATGTCTTTCCAGCGCTGGGTGAGGTTCTCCAGTTTGTTCTGCAGGCCGGCGGCTTCCTCTCCAGAAGTGGACTCCACCAGGTCAGTACCGGCCTTGTTGACCGCCTCCACCGTCGTCTTATGGGCCAACACATCATTCTGGAGGACCTGGAAACACCACAGTACAGGGATGGTTAAACACTAGGCTGATGGGATCAATTAAATAAACAAGATCAGATAGCACTAAACTGGACAAACACTTTTCCAAGAAGAGTGATAGTGTCTATACTCCACACTAAATATCTTTGAGTGTCTATTTATTCTAATGGATAAAATATGGTATAATCTACTAAACTCTTATGGAACATAAATTTAGAAATGGCAAGGAGAAGACTAGATTCATCTGCTGCGTGGTGGTTTAAATCCCTGCATGATGGTCCTCGACCAGACTGGTCCGACACACATAAAATCCATGTTTCACTGTCTGTGGATGATGGCTTAAAGCAGTGTTTCCCAAACTCGGTCCTGGGCCCACCCTCCCCCCTGGGTGCATTTGACGATGAGTTGATTATTTGAATAAACTGTGTAGTGCTAGGGCAAAAACCAAAACGCCATTAAGGTGTCAGATGGATTATAAATTATAGGGGCTTTAAGAGACGGGAGTGAAATAGGTCAAATGCATTTGAAAGACTGCAGATTTGTATGTGCTTATAATACATGTTGTACAATGTTATGTATGCAGTCTGGGTAGGGTGGAACTTTGATGTTTGTTGTTGTTGTGGCTAAGCCAAACGGTTGTTGGGGTCAGAGGTCATGAAAAGGTCATACCAAGCTGCTCTTCTCTGCAGATTGATGTTTGTGGCAGGAAAAAAGGCGTGTCTCGGCTGAAATAACACTTTAAAAGAACAACAAGAAGAAATGGGTCTTACGTGGTGCTTGGCGAGCTTGATCTCAATGGCCTTGGGGTCTCCTACAGCCTTCCTCTGTTCGTTGAGCAGCTCTTCAGTGTTGCTCATCCAGGCCAGAAGCTCGTCCAGCGCATGCTGGAACTGCCCCAGAGCCAACAGCGCTCCTTCCAGTTTGTGCTACACAGAATCAGTACAAACACGTCAGAGTCAGGTGAAAGTCACTTGGTGAAAACACTCGCCATGTGAGCGTAATTAATCTATTTTTACGGGAATGAGAGGGGAAAGGCACTTTATCAATTAGAGAAAACACTACGCAGTTCACTATTCATGTAATATACACTGTATTCTTGTCACAAGGTTCTAATTATATTTAGGCTATACAGAAAGAGACAGTTCAGAGAGGCAATCTATTTTCTTCAACAACAAAAAAGAAACAGCATTGAATTAAGCTTGTATGGTTCTGTTAATTTCACCCCCCCCCCCCCTCCTCTGGTATACCTCCAGCTCTTAGCCGCATGAAGCAGGGTTGCTGAGGGGTGCTTCAGCACCCCAAAAAATCATTATAAAAAAAAAAACTACCTGTCTGTTGATGATCTTTTCATCCAGGTTGTCCCAGAGCATTTTGAGCTCGGTCATGGGCTCCTGGATGGCACAACGGTCGTACTCCTCCGTCACCTTCTTCAGCAGCAGGCCCGCCTGGTGGTTCAGTCGCTCCATCTCCATCTGCAGCTGATACGCCTCACCTTTGAACTCCTGAAACACCACACAAGGGATTGCCAAGGCAACACGTAGTTATATTGACAAGGTTATGATGTGCAGGAAAATTCTCAGCAAAAAAAGTGATCAAATTAAGATCCTACATCTGTACAGCTCAAAAGCTTTATTAAAATATCACTTAGCACGGGGATAGCAAACAGTGGGTAGACATGACTTTGTTCTATGGTGACACTTATTTTTGTTCAGCTCCTGTGCAAAGGTGGATGTGTCTAAAAACATCATCATTAACTAATCCATTGGAGAGTCACAATAGCTTTTTCTTGTTGTAGATCAAAGGAGAGAAACAGATGTCAATGTTCTGTGTAGTATGACACTGTTTCTACACCGTGCTTCAATAAGAGCAGGGCACGAACTGAGCATCCGTAAACACAGCTGCTGCTTGCTCTGTCATTTTGGTGGACATTAAATAAATCAACAGATTCACTTGAGTGAGATCAACTGAAAGTTATTCATGATATTTCAATCAGATACATTTTTTACATTTTATTTAACCTTTATTTAACTTAATAAATGTGGGAATCGATCCATAGTTTGGTCTAAGATTCCTCATAGCTAACGCATTCTACATAATATGTATTATTAATGATTATTATAATAAAAGGTGTAGAAACACAATACCTTGAGTTCTTCTATCTGTTGCTTGACAGTGTCCAGGTCTGTGCCCACAGGTGACATAGAACCCAGTTTGTGCTCCACAATGTCCACCCAGTCAAACATACCCTGTAGATAGAGGGAGTGGGTGCCATTGTCAGTGGGAGAACACAATGCTAGCTTTCACATTCATATCACTCAATCCATCAACTCTTCTTAAAGTAAAAGCAACACTGTCAACGAAAAATGGATATTAGCACATGGTGAACTATGACGGACCTCAACTTATTCACTCAAGTCTAGGAGGGGGTTAATGTACAACCCAACAGTGTAAATCTAAGCCTTTTAAAACCACTGCATTACAATAGCCTCATACACCATTATAAACAATCCCAACCAATATAAACAAACACATAAATTAATGTGATCCACATATAGCAACATGATGTCATTGCAGTTTACACTCCTAACATTAAAAACAATGCCTGTTACATGTCAATTAACTTTTATCTATTAGTGCCTGGTAAACTACTCAAAGTCATTGTGTAAACTCTGTCCCTTGATTAAATCTGAGAACTACAATGCTACGTGG